>NW_012115788.1:3044988-3054358 GCF_000951035.1 Colobus angolensis palliatus | reverse complement strand
GAAGGAAGGAAGGAAGGAAGGAAGGAAGGAAGGAAGGAAGGAAGGAAGGAAGGAAGGATTCTTTCTGGAGAAAGAAAGAAAGAGACAGAGAGAGAGAAGAAAGAAAGGAAGGAGGGAAGGAAGGAAGGAAGGAAGGAAGGATCCTTTTTGGAGATTGTAGGGCTTTCTGAGAGCTAATGTAAGGATCTATTATTAACCAGAAAAGGTAGACTTCCAAGGTAAGAAGGCCAATCTGCACCCAGGTTAATAAAGACTTAGGTATTTCAACATTTAAATGAAACATAAATTTGCCAGGAAAAAAATAAATTGACTTTATGGATGGGTAGTAACATATGAGAAATAAATACAAGACGTACTGTAATAAACTACTCTTGATTAAAGACAACTTTGAAAAAATTAATATCTGCACTTCCCTGGTACCTCAGTCATACATCTGCTACTTTAATAAAAATAAAGTGAAATAACAACCATTAAGGCAGATGAGTATGGTTTGTTCTACTTAATTTTGAGCTCAATGGACTTGAGGTTAAAATAGTGATTTTGGGCCGGGTGCCATGGCTCACACCTGTAATCTCAGCATTTTAGGAGGCCGAAGCGGGTGGATCACGAGGTCAGGAGTTCGAGACCACCCTGACCAACATGGTGAAACCCCGTCTCTACCAAATACAAAAATTAGCCGGGTGTGGTGCCATGCACCTATAATCCCAGCTACTCAGGAGGCTGAAGCAGGAGAATTGCTTGACCCCAGGAGGCAGAGGTTACAGTGAGCCAAGATTGTGCCATTGCATGCCGGATGCCTGGGTGACAGAGCGAGATTCCATCTCAAAAAAAAAAAAAAAAAAAGTGATTTTGTAGCCTGCCATTAGCTTCCCACGAATGGGAAGATGCTGATCCCTGTTATTTGCCATCATTGCTGTGTTCAAGTTCTCTGGCTCCTTCTAAACCAATAAAGTTTAGGTGTTTGCTAAATCAGGTCCTGGCACCAGCACTACTCCCTCTGCTGGTCACTGTTCTTCCATTTCCAAATCTCTTGGGGCAGGAAGTTTATGCAAGGGACCTCTTGGAAGTGGCAGAGAACACAAACTTATTTGCTGCCACGAACTCTTCCATTTACCCATTTCATTTATATCCTGTCTTTATCTCCAGAAGCAAAGATAGTGAATACAAGGGATCTAAGCAAATCTCTACAACTCTTTATCAACTTATCCCCATTTAAATACATGAAATAACTTCACTAGTCTTCTCTGGGGACACACTGCACATGTGTTAAGTGTGACATGACATGACCAATTATTTTCAAAGCCATGCTTTTCTGCTTCCACTTTGATTACATAACCCTTTGGGACTCTTAGACCACAAAAAATTAATTCTTTTATAAAATACTTTTGTTCCTGTTCCTGGTACATTTTGAGTATAACAAACCTATTGAAGAAAAAAAGAAAAAAGAAGACTCACTTAAACCTATTGTACCTTCACTGTATTGTAGAGTCACTGATATTTGGAAGGAACTCTTTCCCGTTTTAACATATAGTTGATAGTTGTCTCATAGCACTAATTTCATTAATTGTACATAATTCCCAAATGAACAATACCAGCTTTACCAAAATATTTTTTACAACTTCATAAAGCAATTTAGTTAATGGATATGTGCTTGCTTTGCAGTACAGAAAAACAAGCCTTTCTGAAACTTTTTCTGGGGGACTGTGGACATCGCCTTGTATTATTGGTTTCATGTTTGCATGTTGGACATAAACTAAACCTAAGTAGACCATGGTTGCTAAAGATAGGGATTGGTAGTTTACAGAGGCCATTAAGAGAAGACCCTTGAGACTTAATTGCAAAAATTACAAACAAACAACAAAAACGCCAAAACTACTCCTCAGAAAAACAAACAATCATTTCGGTCCTAAGTGATCAACTCCCCTTCACATAAGCCAATAAGCAAAGTAAAAGTTGCCCCTGTCCTTTGTCCTCTTCTCTTTTTCCTTTGTAACCCTCTTCTTCCTTTTCTGCTCACCATCCTTAGGCATCACCCCTGCTCTTTCTCATTTATTATAGTCAGTCTATAATATGGCATTCTATAATATAAAATTATAGTCATTCTATAATTCTAATATATGAAATATGTAGTGCACTTTAGCTACCATTCTGTTAAAGATATATGTGTGCCCTCCCTGTCTCTCTCAAGGCCTTTTTAATCCCTTAATTCTCATTCCTTTCCTTATTCTTTATTCCTACCTTTCATCTAATGCTCATGGTTTTTTTTTGTTTGTTTGTTTGTTCGTTTTGTTTTGTTTTTTGTTGTTGTTTTTTTCTCCTTCTTCTAAGTCCTGGCTGTCGAGTTAACAGAATTTACATTCAAATGAAACATTTTTTCCACATTTTGATATAAACTGACTGAGGTTGTAGCCATCCCACTAGGGAGTTCAGGTAGACTTGCTTAGAATGTTTTTTAAAAAAAGCATGCTGATTTCATTCCTTAACTCCCAGTGTCCCTTCAAAGAGGAAAAGGGACGACTCTAAAATTGGTTTACATTGATAAAGTATTTTGCTCTCATTTAAAGGGCTCATCTTCCCTCAACCTCTCTTCTCATTTACTAAACAGATTCTGCAGCTCTCCTCATCTGAGAAAATTGGCCTCCCTTATCTGCTTTGATCCAGAAAATTATGCTTTTATTAACACGAACATTTCCTGATCTCTGCCAATGCATTTAAAATTTTTCAAATTACGTATGTGCATCATTTATCAAAATGCCATCAGGTCCCAGGAATGCCAAGCATTCAAACTGAGCAACCTATGGCCTGTATGTGGATGCATTCTAAGGGAGGGACATGGTAATTATAATCTTAGTCCCTAAGGTAGCTGCAGTTAGCTGCACAGTTTTTATTTCAAGGAAAGAAATGTGGCAATAAACTCCAAGGATGAGCTTTCACCAAATTGTAGAATCTCAAGGGAAAACACAGATTCCCATCTACTCCTTTAAGCAATAGAAAAGATAAAAACATTTTGTACTAGGAAATGATCTGATTTTGGTGAGTGTGTTGAAAAGACCAAAGTAATTTTAGTGATATTATAAACATGCAGCTATACACCAGTAACAATTTTGATGCTTGCAAAGAAGAAACACATAGTAAGTTCTTTAATCTTCATGGAAAATACCCTGAGTCAAGTTTGGCCTATGTACATGCTTTTCAGCAAAATTTTTTTCAAATTCAAATCTTCAAAATTGTCTTGACTTGTGTTTTCTCTGTTCATTCCAATCTTCTCTGGAACAGAGAAAGAAAGCACTCCCATAAAAAGCAGCATTTTGATCACCCAGAGATTCTTTAATTTTTATAAACTATGCCCAGAATTTAAATTTTAAAAGTCTAGAGAATAAATTAACAATATATCAAATGAACAGATGACCTAGATATTGGACTTATCTGACATGGGCTTTAGAGTAACTGTGTATTCACATGTTCAAGAAAATAAAGGACAAGATGGAGGATTTTATCAGATAACTGAAATCTACAAACAAGAACAAAATGGAAATTATAAGACTGAAAACAGTAACTGAAATGAATGCCTCAGTAGATAGGTCTGACAACAGACTTAAAGATGGGACATAGCTGAGGAAAGGATTAATAAACTAGAAATCGGGTAAGTATAAAATATACTGATGGAAATCTGAAGAACACAAAAGACGGAGACTACATATAAACTGAAAGGGACATGTCGGACATGGTGACATGGTGAAAGGTTCTAGCATGCATGCAACACCATCTCCCTCCAGAAGGGAAAACAGTGAGAATGAGGTGAGAACTACATTTATGAGTAAATATCAAGAACATTCCAAACGCTAAAAGATACCCAGCCACAGATCCAAGAATTGTTTCAAAATCTAGAGAGAGCAATTAAAAAGAAAACCCACACCTAAGCACATTGCAATAAAACAGCTGAAAACCAAAGACAAAGACATTGCAAAAGGATACAAAAAATAAGACACTTGATTTTCAAAGGCGCAACCGTAAGACTGATAGCTGACTCTTCAGCAGAGAAGATGTAAGACAGAAGACAATGGAATTACATGAATAAGGGCCATACATTTAAAAGTCCCACTAAACTGCTAAAGATAGTTAAGTAAAATAATCTCAAAGGGAAACACAAAAAATTCAAGAAAACTGGATAGGCTGAGTATCGGGGAAAATTGAAGAAATTCTGACCAGACAAAATAATAACAATAATAGCAATAGCAATTAATATTATCTTAAGGAATAATGTTATCTTAAGAAGGTTAAAAAATATATGTAGAGTTAACATTGCATGACAACAGTAACACAGCATTCAGGAGGTGAGGAAAGATTATCAGAGTTAAATGTTGAAGGTCTCAGCATTGACTGGAATGTAGTAAGAGTACTAGTTTATATTAATTATAATAACCCAAAGATATATGTTAATCTTTAGAGAAATTACTAGTAGAATAGTGAAAGAATGTATAGCCAGCATGCAAACAGAAGGAAAGTAAGTGAAGTAATCCAAAACTGATCAATCCAAAATATAATAAGGAAGGAAAAAAAGGGCAGTCATAAATCAGTTGGGAAAAATCAAATTGAAAATACCTGATAATAGGGTAAATATTAAATTAGTTTATATTCTGTGCATTTTTTGAGCACTTAACAGTAGGTGTAGAGTATGATGAACAAGCAAAGTCTAACTGACCTGAACTGAAAATTGTGCTATTACCAATACATGAAACAGATTTTCCCAATAAAACAATAAAATTTTTCAATAGTTAATGATTTTTGTTTGATTGTGATGTTCTGAGCATTATACTAGTACATCTCATTTTATCCTTTTAAGTGTATTAGCCTTATTTTACATATATATACATATATATGCACAGTACATACATGTAAAAAACTGTGTGTGTATTCTGTGTGTGTGTGTGTGTGTATATATACACACACACACAAAAAAAACACAAAAATATATATGTGTGTGTGTGTGTGTGTGTGTGTGTGTGTGTGTGTGTGTGTACACTGAGTTTCAGGCAGTGCCTTAGTCAACTTAGGCTGCTATAACAAAATACTGTAGACTGGGTGGCTTAAACAACATTTATTTCTCACAGTTCTGGAGACTGAGAAGTTCAAAATCAAGGTGCTGCCAGCTTTGGTGTCTGGTGAGAGGCCTCTTCAGAGCTTGCAGAAAGCTCACTTTCTTGCTGTACTCTCACATGACAGAGAGAGAGGAAATTCTGGTGTTTCTTCCTCTCCTTATAAGGGCACTAATCCCATCATAGTGGGGGCTCCACCCTCACAGCCCATCTAAACCTACTTGCCTCCCAAAGGCCCTACCTCTTTAGACCATCCAATGGGGGTTGGGTTGGAGCTTCAATATATGAATTTAGAGAGGACACAAACATGTAGTCCATAACCAGTAGGTTCACAACCAGCTAGAAGTCACATTGCAAATAGCAGATCTGGGGACAAAATCAGTTTTTGTTTGTTTTTGTTGTCCTGTTTCATTTACTCACAAACCAATACATTTAATCATCACTATATGTCAGTTGCTTTGAAAGGAAAAACAATATTGCATGCATTTTTTTAATGTGGCCATAATGAGATCTGGAGACATCTTAGCAAATATGTGAACAAAGTTTTCAAAAAGAAAAGGAATTATTACTTAAATCATTTTATTTGTGGCAATTAGTCAAAGTTATCAATTCACTGAGCAAACTTACTAAGCATGTGCGAACTGTCAGGCATCATACCAGGCACTGATAATACAATACAAAATACAAGAAGTGGTGACTGCCTCCTGCAGCTAATAATAATATTAATTGTAAATTAATTGAATTCTTTCATTAGATAATAAAAGAAAAGAAACAATCATAAATTCTGATATATACTATAAAGAAAACAGATTTTTTATAAAGAACTATAAACGAGTTCTCTCTTAGGTGGTATTATGAGAGACGATTTCTCTGAGACCGTAATATTTAAGCCAGCAGAGCTTTATAATCATCAGAATAATTCTATTATGCATTGCCCAAACAGGAACACATTCGAAAATGAAAGGGGCACTTTTAATAATTATGCAGGGTTTCAGGGCAAACTATAATATGTATGCACCCTACTTCTAAGCCACAGTAAGGAGTATGGGTTATTTTCTAAATGCAATAGGAAGACACTAATGTGTTTTAGCAGGGGAATGTTTATTATCTGATTTTAAAAGTTCTAACTGCCAGTTGGGAAAGTAATGGGGTGAGAGGCAAGAATGGAGACAGAGAAAATATTCTAAGAATATTATACCCATCTAGACAGGAGAGGAACTTAGATTAGATAAGGCAGTGAAGGTACAGAAATGTAGCCAATTCAAGATAAATTTTAAAGACTATCAGTGGCCGGGCGCTGTGGCTCAAGCCTGTAATCCCAGCACCTTGGGAGGCCGAGACGGGCGGATCACGAGGTCAGGAAATCGAGACCATCCTGGCTAACACAATGAAACCCCGTCTCTACTAAAAAATACAAAAAACTAGCCGGGCAAGGTGGCGGGCGCCTGTAGTCCCAGCTACTCGGGAGGCTGAGGCAGGAGAATGGCGTAAACCCGGGAGGCAGAGCTTGCAGTGAGCTGATATCCGGCCACTGCACTCCAGCCTGGGCGACAGAGCGAGACTCCGTCTCAAAAAAAAAAACACTATCAGTAAGAACAGTGAAGTTACACAAAATATTATTTTTGCATAATTCATATTTCAATAAATATACAAGAAATTATCCTAAAGACCTGTCAGTTGATCTGGAAAGGAACTTCTCAACCTTATTCACAGAGCCATAAACATGAAGAAGAAATTATTCACCTGTATCAAGAACCACAAAGTAAAAAAAAAAAAAAAGACATTAGCCACTAAATTATCTTCCCTTTCTTCTCTACCAACCTCAGCTTTAGGGCTTTTTAAAATCTAATGTTTATCAATTTGTAAGTTTGCATACATTTGTTATGAAGGCTACTAATCTTTCATCTGTCACATCGGCAGTAAATATTTTCTCCAGCCTATTGATTTTGTTTTGGAGTCTTTGCCATTTAAAATATTTACTTTGTGTATAGGAAAATATATCTAACCTTATGGTGTCTGGGTTTCCTGATGTAGACAAGTTCGACCCTATTTAAAATATCATATAAATATACACAAAAATGTAATTGTAGGCCGGGCGCAGTGGCTCACGCCTGTAGTCCCAGCACTTTGGGAGGCCGAGGCGGGTGGATCACGAGGTCAGGAGATGGAGACCATCCTGGCTAACAAGGTGAAACCCTGTCTCTACTAAAAATACAAAAAAAATTAGCCAGGCGTGGTGGCAGGTGCCTGTGGTCCCAGCTACTCTGGAGGCTGAGGCAGGAGAATGGTGTGAACCTGGGACCCTGAGCTTGCAGTGAGCTGAGGTCGCGCCACTGCACTCCAGCCTGGGCGACAGAGCGAGACTCTGTCTCAAAAAAATGTAATTATATTATTTTCTATTATTTTATGTACTTATTTGTTCACATTTAAATCTAATATTGTCTCTATTCTCCTTGGTGTTTCTAAATGTCATAAATTTTTTGAGATGGAGTGTCGCTCGGTCACCTGGAGTCCAGTGGTACAATCTCGGCTCACTGCAACCTCCACCTTAGCCTCCCAAGTGGCGGGGATTACAGATGCCCACCACCACACCTGGCTAATTTTTGTATTTTTGGTAGAGACGGGGTTTCACTACATTGGCCAGGCTGGTCTCGAACTCCTGACCTCAAGTGATCTGCCCGCCTCAGCTTCCCAATGTGCTGCATTACAGGCAAGAGCCAACACTCCTGGCCTGAATGTCAGAAATCTTTACTTTCACCTCTAACCAATTCCCAAATCTCCAGTTCTATCTATAGCCAACTATCTGCTGTGCATTGTCACTGATATGTACAACTGAAAATTAATGTCAATATTTTCCCCTATTTAAACAAGAATCTGCTCTTCCTTCCTTATATATTGATTAGATTAGTGGGATATTCATTCTATAAGCCTCCTACTGGTGAAGCTTTGGTTTGACTTCTCTCTCCCTTTACCCAACACTCTGCCCGTCAGTCAGCACCACTGGTCTAATCATGCCTTAGACGTCATAGCTTCTGCCTGCAAAATGTGTCATGCATCCAACCTTTTCATTTTCCCCCTTTTTCCTGGTGCCCATTTAATTCAGGCTTACATTATTTACAACCTGAAATATTTATTGCAGAAGTATTTTCCTAAACTCCATGAAGGACCAAATCAGGCCATCATTGTTCCATAAATTTTTCAGAATGACCTTTTATTTTTGAAGTCAAAATTCACTGTTCTTTATTTAATGTCATTTAGTGACGAGAATGTACATATGCACTACTGTGTAGTGGACGAGGATTCAAATGTCTGTTTATTTATTCACAAGTGTATTTTAAACATCTACTATTTATCAGGCAAGAGACTCTAGATTCTGTGGATTCAACATTGAAAAAATAACATAAAATGAAGAAAGTTCCTGCACTCATGAAACACATTTTAGTGGCTACTTCTGGGTTTGAATCTTGGATCCAGCATTTTAAGATTTGTGATCTTAGATAAGTTAACTTTTTTAAGCCTCTGGTCTTTTAGCCATAAAACAATTTTTAAAAGGTGGGGAGGAGGAAGAAATATAATGTATAACATGTAGACTCTTGTAAGAAATAGAAATTAGATAGGTCGAGAGATCATGTGATTCATCCAATAAATGTTAGCTCTTGTTTTCCTGACCTGTATGTTTTGTCCTTGTCTGAAAGCTAGCCTTACCTCTCCCACATACTGGGGTTAATTCATGCTTTGGCCCTTATCACCTTTTCCAATTTATTACAAAAGTGCATGCTCTATTTTAATATTTGCTTTTCCTATTATTTTGAAAACTTGTTGAACTTGCATCTATACTTTAAAATGAAGCAGAACTTAAATAACTTAAAGATTATGAAGAAGACTCAGTACCTGGGAATAAAATTGAGAATAGGGATGGGCACGGTGGCTCACGTCTGTCATCTCAGCACTGTGGGAGGCTGAAGCAGGAGGATCAATTGAGTCAGGAGTTTGAGACCAGTGTGGCCAACATGGTGAAACCACGTCTCACTAAAATACAAAAATTAGCTGAGCATGGTGGCGGACACCTGTAATCCCAGCTACTCAGGAGGCTGAGGCAGGAGAATCACTTGAACCCAAGAGGTAGAGGCTGCAGTGAGCTGAGGCTGCACCACTGCACTCCAGCCTCCAATGAGACTCCCTCTCAAAAAATTAATTAATTAAATTAAGAATAGTAGGCCAGGCGCGGTGGCTCAAGCCTGTAATCCCAGCACTTTGGGAGGCCGAGACGGGCG
>NW_012115788.1:3040888-3044709 GCF_000951035.1 Colobus angolensis palliatus | reverse complement strand
AATAGTAATAAATATGAAAATAACTAAATTTTAGCTTTCTTTTATAACTACATAACCAATCTCAACCATTATTTTTTGTTTCCCCAAATTAGGAGAGTTTAAAATGCAGATTCTCCCCACCGTCGTCTTTCCATTCAACAGAAATTAAGAAAGAAGGATCTTACTCAGGTCTTCACTCCATTTGTGGTTCACATCCAGTGTCTGAAAGATTAGAAAGCATTCATTCCACCAATAATTATCAAGCACCTATAAAGTACCAGGACCTCTTACAAACTCTAGGGAAATCCTGGCTCCTGCTGTCATGAATTTTGCATTCTCAGCTAGGAAATATGGCTCTGATGCCTGCTGGGGCAGTGGTAGAAACCTTTACTCCATGTGAATACAGGTATCCCTTGGTACACGTCGGGGATTGGTTCCAGGACCCGCCACCAACACCAAAACCCACAGATATTCAAGTTTCTGATATAAAATGATGTGTAGTATTTGCATATAACCTATGCACATCTTCCTATATACTTTGCATCATCTCTAGATTACTTACAATGCCAATGTAAACACTATATAAATAATTATTGTACTGTATTGTTTAGGGAATGGTGACAAGAAAAACGTCTGTACATGTTCAATACAGACACAATTTATTTTTACTCTGCTCTTGGTTGAATCCACAGATGCAGAACCCATGGACACAGAAGCCAACTGTACATTTAGAGCTACAGAGGATCTTGGAGGTAACCTAAACAATTTCCAACCTCGTATAGAAATCTGTATACTAGAGCATCTCTACCAGAACCTTTCATTCAACCCTTTTTTGGATGCCTTCAGCAACAGGGAGCTCAGTACTTCACCCTTCTCACTTGTAAAAGGTTTGAATGTTAAAAGTTCTTACATTTTTCTGGCTTTTCCAATATTTAACATCAGCTTTATATCTCTTTCCCAATTTTCACAACCACACAGCTCCTTAAATAGAGTTAAACACAACCCATCTTTCAGTCATTCCTAAATGTAACATTGTGATCAGTCATTCCTAAATGTAACATTGTGATCAGTCATTCCTAAATGTAACATTGTTATCAGTATTGCTAATGTCCCTTCAAGATTCTTAATTATTTAAAATATTCCCTGCCCAGGGAATATTCTGACTTACCAGCTCAGAATATCATGAACTATGACTTCCTGTTTAAGTTTTAGGATTGAAATAATCCTAAATACCATGGTCACCCTACCTGGTTGGCTTACATTAAAACTTTGCCTCTTTCAGGATATTTGTTGTCATTAATATTCCGTGGTACAGCTCAACATGAGGGGTGCTAATGTGTCAGAAAAACAAGTAAGCAGGCAAGCCTAACTGGAATCTTATGTCAATTCTTGAGATTGAGGACAGTGCTATGTGACTGATTGTCATTTAAATTAATCAAAATGTAACTATCAACTTAGAAAATCCTTCAGGCCCAGAGCATAAAGCAGTTTCAAGCTTATAGGAAACCAAACATAATCATTCAAATAAAATTACTGATACTGTACTTCATATGAGCAAGGACATCATAGTAATGTATTATTATGCCACTTGAAATATGATTATTTGCTGGCAGATAAGTTACAAAACCATAAGATTATATATATGCGTTTTGTGAGTTCTTAGAAAATATTTCTTTCATTCAAAGTCTTAATATTTATTTTACATAAATGGGCTCCATTCATTTGAAATAAATGTGAAAATTATTAGAAACACTTAACAAACCAGTTTTTAAATTTTTAGAAAGATCCAAAATGTCCCAGGCCACCACAGTTTAACCAATGATCAGTATTTAAAGAGAAAATACATACTTTTGCATCACCATATATAGAGATTATATACATAGTTTTGAAAAATGAAATAGCATAGAGTCTTCTAATTAATAATTTCTTCAAAATTACTCAGAAGCAATTAAGAAATATGTTCTAAGAAAATTATGCCTTGCTGAAACCACAAAACAAAGAGAATATAAAAATGTATGGAGGGGTAAATACTTTTTATACATCTGTTGACTACCTTTTTCAAGGATTACAGATATTGCAGAATTAAAAAAACATTCAGAATTCAACAAATGTTTGGAAAGTTAAAATTACAGAAATGTTTAAATTTTTGCATTTTGAAATTCCTGTTTACCCTAAAGAGAAATAGAAATCTACAATGATAACAACAACAATAATAATTACACAATGTTTACAAAGCCTTTGGAATTTTCAATATTCCTGTGTCTCTGCTTGAAGCAGCAAAATTAAAATGATATAGTCACAATTTGTTTCTTGACTATTTCATATTCAGTAATTTTTAATGAAGTGACTAAATTAGGCATAACTTAGTACAGCTTTAACGTGGTTATGATGAATATATTTTACTTGATTAAAAATGATAAAACCAGGGAGCCTTAAATATTATCTTAAAAGATTAACTACTGTGTCAATTACAAATCTAGGAGAAAGGTATTTATAAAGGAATAACTATTCTGAACAGTAACTTCCTTTTGTTCATTTCATTTAATTAATGACTCAATCACTCTTAATACTAAAATTTTCCTAAATTACACATTGGTTTGCAAATGGGATGGCATATAGCAGGGCTACGTCAATTTACACACTGGTGAAAATTCAGCAGATAATTCATTTTTTATTTAATCAGGAAGGAAAAAACTACTCGGCAGTGTAGAGTGACCTAATTAACTAAATAACTGCCAATTCTACATTGTACTTTGTGTTATATGACATATCATGAATAAATACCAGTCAAAAATCAAAGTATTTGGATACTTAAGTAATGATGAGGCCTGCTGTGCCAACAGGTATGCTAATGAGTAGACATCTCCCAGCCTCAAGACTGAGGGAATGAGGCAAAAGTTTTCACCTCCCAATCTTTTAGGGGGATTGTGATTAACCCAAGTATTTAAGAAGTTCCCTACTATTGGGAAGGAAGTAGATGTAATCATTTATATGCTTATTTTGTCAACTGAGGAGGAAAAACTTGCAAAGGAACAGTTTTGATATATGTATTAGATTTTTATCAGAATACAAATAAATGGTCATAGATGACATTTTTCACCTAAGGAATACAAATAAGTTGATCTATGTTCAGTTACCAATCTAACTAGGGTAAATGTCTTCTGATAGCAACTAAAGTTAACAATATCTTCCTTCTAAAACCTTTCTAAGAGCACCCTACAATCACACCTTCTAGCAACAGCCATTTCTCTTGAATTAGTAAGGTGGCTACACCGCCAGTTTGAGCTGTTTTCCTTCAGTCCTGTAGTCCATCTCTCCAGGGGATTCTCCAAATGCTAACAAAAATCAATTTCCCTGACAAAAGAACATATACACGAATTTTTTTTTTTTTTTTTAGAAGAGGGTCAGGGAGCATCTGACAGACGTTTTTAAAGGAAGGGGACAGCTACTTGCATGGGACTGCATTTTAGTTGTGCTAAAAGTGATGGAAGTTGGTTTGCATTATTCTACCACCAACACCCAAACCACCTGCCCACGGAAACCCCTGCCGGAGACCGAAGTTTACCCAAACAGCGCTCGGCAAAGCGCTGCCATAAATTCAAAACTAACTCTGCTGGGCCCGTGGGGGTTGCGAGAGAGGGACCGAACGTGAAACCCGGGGAGCCCCGCGTCTCTTGCCTCCGAAGGTTTTCCGCGATCAGTGTCCCCTTCTCTGCTGGAATCGGAAGTGCCTGTCACCTGCGGATCTGCCCGACTCTCCCGGTCGGCCCTTCTCCTCTGCCCAGTTCGGACAGTCTCCAATTCCCCGTCGCAGCCCCGGCCGCCTCGGACTCCCTCGTCCC
>NW_012115788.1:3023367-3040838 GCF_000951035.1 Colobus angolensis palliatus | reverse complement strand
CCTCCCCGCGATCCCAGCCTCTCCAGGCGCTGCTGGGCGCTGATTGGCGGCTGCGCTGACAGCAGGCGGGGCCTGGAAGTCGCGGCCAAGCCCGCCCTCGCGTATAAGCCCCTCTCAGCGCTCTCTCTCCATCTCTCCCCTCTCTTTCTCTCTCGCTGCTCCCTTCCTCCCTGTAACTGAACAGTGAAAATTCACATTGTGGATCCGCTAACAGGCACAGATGTCATGTGAAAACGCACATGCTCTGCCATCCACACCGCCTTTCTTTCTTTTCTTTCTGTTTCCTTTTTTCCCCCTTGCTCCTTCTCCTTCTTCTTTGTAACTAACAAAACCACCACCAACTCCTCCTCCTGCTGCTGCCCTTCCTCCTCCTCCTCAGTCCAAGTGATCACAAAAGAAATCTTCTGAGCCGGAGGCGGTGGCATTTTTAAAAAGCAAGCACATTGGAGAGAAAGAAAAAGAAAAACAAAACCAAAACAAAACCCAGGCACCAGACAGCCAGAACATTTTTTTTTCACCCTTCCTGAAAACAAACAAACAAACAAACAATCATCAAAACAGTCACCACCAACATCAAAACTGTTAACATAGCGGCAGCGACGGCAAACGTCACCCTGCGGCCACGGCGTCCGCCTAAAGGGATGGTTTTCTCGGCAGAGCAGCTCTTCGCCGACCACCTTCTTCACTCGTGCTGAGCGGGATTTTTGGGCTCTCCAGGGTTCGGGCTGGGAGCAGCTTCATGACTACGCGGAGCGGGAGAGCGGCCACACCATGCGAGGTAAGCGAGTCTGCCGGCACCGAGGCTCCCCGAGTCCGGCCAACTCCAGCCAGACGGGGAGATGGGGGAGGGGAGGGCACCCAGTCTAAGGGGAAAGAGGTTGCCCAGGCGCAGTTTCCCGAATTCGCTCTCGCAGGTGGGGCTGCAAATGGCCTGGGCGTAGAAAGTTGTGGGAAGGTGTTGATGCCTTTCGGGAGTTCTGGAGGAACGCGGGAGGGCGCTTTTTTGGAGAGGGGAGACAGGCTACTTGGTTCCTACCAGTCCTTGAGTTGCACTGAATCATTTTTGCTTTTCGCTCTCGGGTGCGGAAGCAGACGCGGGATGGAGAAAGCCGAGAGAGGGATGCCTCTGGACAGGAGCAGTTTGGAAGTGCCCCGCGCGCAGTGGTCCCCGGCCGGGGTTGGGCGCGCGGGGCGCACCGACCGGGGGCAGGGTGGACACGCGCGGGCACACACTCGCAAGATTACGAGGCCCACTAGCGTCCTGGCAAGCAGGCATGTCCCTTCGCAGGAATATCAAGCAGAAGAGCAGTGCTGCGAGGCTGGACGCGGCTGAGGGAACAGTTAGTTCTCTGGCGCGCGCCTTCGTGCAGGCGCTGCGCCCTGGCCAGGTCCTCGTGCCCGAGCCCGCGCGGCCCAGGGAGTAGTGCGACCCCGGAAAAGTTGTAATGAGAAAGTTCTGGAGGCTTGGAAAGGCCACACTACTCACGGCCGGAGAGCCATGGGCTCCGGCTCTTTTGTCAGATAAAGGGCCAGTAGTGGAAGGAGGTGCTGGTGCACCCTCGGGCCAGGACCCTCGCAGTCGCAGGCGATGGCGGCGGCGGGACCCCCGGGCGAGCTGGGGTCTGCGGGGATGCGCGCCCGGGACGGTAGCGTTACACCTGCTCCGGCTGGACTCTGGGCCTCTCGAAGGGCTGGCGGATGGCTTTCGGGAAGTCACTTGGTCTCCTCTCCTGCCTTGCCGGAGACCTCAGGTTTCCTTCGCTGTGCTCGGCCTTTCTTCACTCTTTTACTGAAGAGCCAGGCAGGTGTCCGCCTGACATGGGGATCTGTGCAAGCTCTGGGCACCCACCCCCACCCCCAGTCTCTCTTCCTGGCCACACCGCTGTTCATCGGGGGTTCTTCTCTATCCTTCTCAAGTACCCCTGGGTCTTGACAACAGAAAGTTAGTAACGGCCAGCTCCAGACCTTCCTGCATCCCAGACTCGGAGAGAGGTGGTCTAGGCAGGGAGCACTTGGGAGAGTTGGGATGCAATCACTGGTCTCCTCCTTCCATTGACTGTGATCCTCTCCCATCCACTCCCCCTGTTCCCCTCGAGGAGCACCCCAGGAGGCAGCGGGTCTCACTCCCACTCCCTCCCGCACGCGGTGAGCCCCGAGCCTGGACTCAAGGGTTTGCTGGCTGGATGCTGGGATGTGTCAGGAAAGGGAAGGAGAAGAAGGAACAGAGAGAGATTGTCCATGGGGGAGGGGGTTGACTGCAGATAAGAAACAAGGACGTCCTGATGGGATGGTCTTGATTGGTCGGTTCGCTGGGAGTGGGGCACCCGTGTGTGTGCGCGCTGGCTCCAGCCGATTGTACCGGTTGGGGGTTGGTTACATGCTCCACTGTCTAAATTCTTTCAAGAAACTATACTTGGGCAATTGGCGAGTAGAGAAGCTTGGCTTAGTAAGAGACGCCCAGTCTTTTGTTTTTCTTTTCTAGCCCATCTCACCATCCCATCCATTCTTTCGGTTTCACCACTTCTTCCCTTCTAACTTTCCCCCTGTGGCTGGGTTCATACTTTCTTGGAAACCATGCGCCACCTCAACTCGGACCCGGCACTAGGACCTAGGGCATAAAAGCCGCTCACTCCTTACATGGTAGAATGGAGTGCGGCGCGGGGTGGGGGTGGGTTGTAGCTTGATCTAGCCTCTCCTGAAGGAGCAGTTTGCAGATGACTGTCCAGGTTCGCCACGGCGGTCTCTTTGAGGACTCCAGAAGCTGGAAGGATTAAAAGCCAGGCGCTGGTCCTCATGCTTACCTTGAGAAAACCAGTTTAAGCCCACAGACCTATCCCAGAGGGCGCCAGCCTCGCCAGGCGTCCGAGGACCCCTTACAACTTCTAATTTGAGGCAGCTCTCAGGCGGCCTTAGGGGAACGCGCTGGAGAAAATGTAAGCTTAAAAGACGGCCAGGTCGCTCTATGGCCCTTCCTGGTTGCCCTTTCCTGACCCCTAGTGTCTTCCTTTACTACCTCTTCATATTATCTCCGGACAATGCCCTTCCGCAGTATGAGAGGCTGTTCCATAAGAATGGGATTGAGAAAAGATCCAGGCTACTCTGACGTCTTGTGGAGTTGGGGGTTGAACTTGAGAGTGAACTTGAGAAGTGAAAGCGCGAAAAGAATCAGCTTTCGCTCGTGCAGGGCTACTAAGCACCCTCTGTTGGGAGAGGGACCGTTTTAGACCTGGGCTTTAATGTGGGCCCACTCCATTTCCCTCCATCCACAAGCGCGCTTTCCATTCCCGGGTGGTCCTAGTTAGCGCCTGGGCTCCACAGTTTGCAGCTAACAACCGTCCTGAATCGGGGCGCTTTGCGCGATGGAAAGGTGATCTGGGATTCAGTGGTCTCCTTCGGGGCCAATCCAGCAAACCTATTCCCACCCCCTACTCCTCCCCCGCCTAGGGCACTTAAGAGACTTTATCCCCAGGGAAGCTACGGGGAAAAAAAGCGGTTAAGAGTCCCTGATCTTTGACGTCCTTGTCCTGTCCCAAGGCTGAACTGAGTCCCGGACACAGCGCGGTGGCTTACTCTGGCCTGGGGCTGAGGAGGTTGTATTTGGTGGCGCACAAATCCTTTCATCCTTTGTCTGTGAGAGGGTACCACAGAAGTTCCAGAGAGGCTTCTCCGTAGATTTCACTACTGAAAGGAATAACTTCTGAAGGCGGAAGGGAGGACCTTCCCTAGTGATGGGCCCATCACTAGGTGAGAAAGAAGTGAGCTGAGGTGTGGGTTTCAAGGGTCCTTCTTGAAAGATCTGTGGGCTGTTTATTACACAGGGGCGCGGAAATGGTCGGATTTTTCAGTCCTGCCTCCACGGAAAACCCCGCTTCCAAAAACAGGGGCACAGATGTCGTCGTAATCAATAGGTGATTGTCGCTGGGGCGGATTAGAAATCTGGTTTTATGCTTGCTATAAACAAGGATTGGGTCTGGCTTTTTTAAAGTCTAGTTTTCCTCTCTTATTTGCAGGTAGTTAATTTTTACTAAGTGCTAAACTTTAGAAAAGAGGCGGCTTGCTTTCAGAGGTATGGCAGCCCTTCAGAAGTATGGAGCTCTGAATGTCCTGCTGGCAGGGCCTTTAGATTTCCTGAACAAGTTCTCTCTCTTAATTTCCTCCACAAGTTCCAATTAAATATTTCTAACCAACATTCCACCTCCCGCAATTAAAAAAAACATTGCTGGAAGAACATCTCTGTTAGTAGTCCGTTAATAATTGCTCATTAAGTAATCATCAGTAAGCTGTCTTCATTCCAAGAAATGTAATTCAAACAGTTTAAAAGGAAATTCTGAAGCTGTATTTCAAGTATTGATGAAATAATATATAGTCATAAAAATAAAATATTTTCTTAAATGGTACCATCTAGTGACTCTGTCCTCCTTCCTCCCCCAGCATCACGGGTGAGTTTGTAACAAGTATTATGACACAGAAGTGCTTGACATACTGGACTTCTGGGATAGGTATTATTACCACCAAGGCTTTTACTTTTCAATATTTTCTAACAATCAGAAATTAGGAAACCAGGAGGAAAATGTAGATGAAGAAATTGAGCAGCAAACTTTATAAACCTGAGGGACACAAGATTAAAACTCCTTTGTTGACATTTACTTAAAACTTACTAATCTTTAGATTTTCCCTCAACCACAATATAGCTTTTGCTCATTAGAGAATCCCTAAAAGATGAGGTTTTGCATCATTATTAAAGTGGTTTATGTGATCATTTAACATACCTAAAAACATTATTTTATACTCTTAACCAAATATGAATATTAACATTTACTTATTCTGGCAGCAATTTGATAACACCAAACTATGATCAGCCATAAAAACAACTATTCAGGAGTGTATTTGCATAGATTATATTTGAAATGAAGTGTTTCCAAGCCATGAAACCTAATTTTACAGGAACAAAAATTTTATTACACCAAAAATTTACAAAGTTTTTGGGTTGGTCTTCATGAAAATGACATTTAATCTCATAATACCTACTTTTTTCCCCAAAAGTAGTGTATACACAATTGTCAACAGGGATTTAATATGATTTGATACACAAAGCTTTTCTACATAAAAAGATAAGTAAATTGCTTTTTCAGCTATGACATCACCTTTTATAAACCTGTATTCACCTTTTAGAAATACAAGATGGCCTATATGGTTTTTAGACCACTCATTACAGTAGTTCTAAGATATAAAAGTATAAATCACAGCACATTACTAGATTATTGCATTGCAATAAATAATATACCTCTAATTTAAAGTACATATTATAGCATTCAATTAATAGTTTCATATTATAACTTTAAAAATTATTAGTTAAAAAATTATATATGCATGGGTCTGCTGGGATTCTGCAAATTTGTATATAAAGTGAGGCTTAAAATTGTGAACAATAATATCAGTGCCACTGTGCATTGGTGAAATTTAAGCCTTACAAGTAAACATATTAGGAAATAAGAATTAATTCCAAAGTGAAGACTGTCAAATTCTGGCCAAATTGAAACACATCAAAGGTTCATGAGCACATACGTTGTGAGTGCAAAAGTTAT
The DNA here is from genome assembly GCF_000951035.1 of Colobus angolensis palliatus. Taxonomy (NCBI): domain Eukaryota; kingdom Metazoa; phylum Chordata; class Mammalia; order Primates; family Cercopithecidae; genus Colobus; species Colobus angolensis. Next base: position 3,035,253 of record NW_012115788.1, on the reverse strand, counting down.
TAGTGATTGAGGTGACATTCTAATAATATGAGGATAATTCCTTTAGACTAAACTATTTCTGTGTTTATTCGACAAAGACAAAAAAAAGGCTTTATTTATATTGGCATTAGTTTAATTAACATTAACAAAACATTTATTGTGATGTTAAAATATATAGAAAAGTAAATATTAGAAATGGAAATTGTGCTTAATAGTTAATGTATGTTTTTTATTCTAGATGCAGTTCTGTTATTCTATCTATTCATATCTAAAGGATAGAAATCAAGCCGACTAATGAAATAAGTCTTTTGTGATATAATGAATGATGACCTTTGATGAAATAAGCACTCTAAACAAAAAGTATTATTCCTGTAATTTTTTAATCATCTTCCAATTACAGCTTTTTGCAAATATTTATCTTACTTTGAATAGAATCTCTGACTTAACAGAATCCCCAGCAGATAATAGCAGTCTTTGGAGGCGTCTGTTGATACACACTGATACGCAATATGTATATGTATGTGCCTATAACCACCCACTCAGACAAGAAGAATGAATATTTGAGAGAGAAAATCATTCTTATCTTTGCTTTCACAATCCAGACTTCCAAACTCAAACATATTTAGAGAAACAGAAGCAACTTTCCAGAGCATTCAAAGGGAAGATATGAATACACGTGGTACTAGAGTCTCATAAAAAAGAAACTGTTAATAACATCTACTTATAAATAATCTACACAAAACTCCATTATACTACCTAATGATAATTAGAGGGAAAGGGAATCAAAGAATTCAGGACTGCCAAGTAAATAAAATATTCCCTCTCAAATTAAGCAACAAATTCATAGATAACAAGGTTTATGCCATGAATTTGAAGGATGTTTCCTTTGTAGCACAAGACAAAGGAAGCATAGAGGAATAAATATTGATTGAACTAATCATCTGATGAATAGAAATGAGATTTACCAGTGCACCAATATAATAGGCTATGTTAACTAGTTCTTTCATAGCGCATATGCTGCCCTTTCAACCCCTGACCCCATGCATTCAATTCTTAATGAGGGAAACCACAGGTGTTATAACGGCATTTATAGTGAATCAAGCTACATATAATAACCATGTGGTTAACTAATGGCACTGGGGGTAGATTCTTAGGAAAGGAAATATTATGAACATAATGTGACAAAATTATTGTATATTTCAAACCACCTAGATTTTTGGCTTGCTCAGGTAACCTCTAAAATATATCTATGTGGCCATTAATATCTCAAGTCCCAGATTTGGTGGCTCTGTAATAAGTGCAAATTTATTAGTGCATATCCGAGGAGCGAGAATTATTCAATAATATTCTGCCCACATTGTTGTACACCTTGCATAGTAAGCATTTAAAACATTAAAAAATAACACTTAGAAGGTACAGTATTTTATACTCAATATGTCATGCATGCTGCTTGGTTAGTAGTTATTTTATAAATTTTGTAAATAGATTACAACTTTATAGTAATAATTAAATGATACATTTTGTGTTAAATTTACATTAGGATATTCTTGTTACAGGCATGTTTTTACAAAAGCCAAACCGAACATCTTGCCTTTGCCAAAATATGAGGCTAAAATCTTACTCAAAAATATGCTCTTATAAAAGAACAAAAGTAATTTGCTTTGACTTTAGCATGTTCACCTCTGCAGAGTAAATATTTTATTAACTGGCTGGGTATGCTGACATTAAAATTACTAGAATGGGTATTTATTAATGTCATTTTTGTGTGTGATTAGTTATGATATCATGTGGTCCTGGTTTATATTTCTCCAATTTAGGGGAATCATGGACATCAGTAAAGAAAGATCAAATTAATCTGGTTGTTTACTAAATTATACTTTTCTTACTACCCTACTTATTACTTTGTGCTCATATAAACCAAATATCTTGGCACTGTGGAGTATATGAAAAACTCGGGACACCTAAAGAAAACTCTTACATAGTTTACCTCATAGTAAAGCTTATAGCAATAAATATGGCAATAAATTAATTTTAAATTGTGTATTTAAAAAATTCTCACTCAATTGCTCAATATAGAATTCTTCTTTTAAAGACTGCTACACCATTAACTGAATTTCACTAGATTATGTTGTAATCATGTGACAACCAGAATATACAATATTTTAGGACTGAATTAGATGTACAAATGGTATTCTGAATTTAAGCACAAAATTATCCTTAAAAAAGAAACAGCAAGAGCTTTTTAAAAAGGCCTTGGCATTTATAACCAGAACTTGGCATGAAATAAATGAGTATTATTAGCTGCAAAAAATGTAGATTTATTTAATTTTAATTTTCTGACCAGCTTTATTTTGTTTTGTTTTGTTTTAATATTTTCAAATACAAATGTCTCTCCTTATCTGAAACCAACTAAGCTTGATTCTCATCTGTTCTGAAAACTTTGTCAAACTCATTGATCAACTCATTTTTAGGAGCCCAAATTAAGTTATACTCTCAAGTACAAGAATGATACCATCTTCCCCAAAATATTTCAGTTTTAATTTTAAAAGGAATAAGCTTAAAGATGATGTCATCTTTTATAGTCATATATATAAAAATAAATGTATGTGACTCACATATTTATTTACTAAAGACTTATTGGATACATCCACCCAAAGTAAGGTACAGGGCTGAATCCCGGGGATGCTTAGACTGTCATAAAGCACAGTCATCTGTATAGTCAAAGCTAGGATCAAAGAGAAAGCACAATGGAACATGGCAAGAACGCTACCAGAAAGTCGGACTAGCTCTCAACGGGGAAGTGATGTTTGAGATAGGCCTCTAAAGATAAGTAAAGTAGAACTCCCTCTTTGGGTTAATTTGTTCATCATAAATGAGGTCTATTAAATTACTGTTAGTTGTACTCCCCAGTTGCCTTATATAGTTGGTGTTATGTGAAATTGAGTTTATAGTAGAACTATCCCAAAAAGAACATAATCTGACGTAGCACAGATAATAGTACTGCTCTCAAAACTTTTAGCAGTAAAATTATTCTCAAGTGACAATTGAAAAAAAATCCTTTAAATTTCTTTTAAAATTACAAAAAGAAAATATAATGAAGGTGAGATGAACATCAGTGTAAGGAAGAGGGTATAGCTTGTTTTTTAAAAAGTATCACCAAGAAAAAGGAAACGTAAAAATACTTTATAATATCCATATACGCTTGTTTTTATAAGGAAAATTCTTATTTATTTTTTTAAAAAGGAAATGGCAGATATATATTGAGTTTCATTTTCTTTAAAGTTCAAGCTATGATCTGAAAGTAGTGATATCTGCTCTGGAGAGGATCTTAGATTACTAGATATCAAGTAGAATAAAATCCATTGAAGTAATAGAGTACGTAGGCCATAGCTGAGGGCCATAGTGATGTTCTTTAAACTCTCCCATTCCACATACTTGGATATAACACTGTACCCTGAAAATTAAGTTATAAAGTCAACACATAGTGTTCTTGCTGACTTTTGAGCTATTCTCTTTCTTCAGCATATTTAAAGAAGGAAAATTCTGGAGACTCTTAGTAATAAAAATCTGAGTGTGAGAGGCAAATATTAGCTGGTTCCACCCCAGCACTGTGAGTGAGCTGCTGATCAGGCTGGAAAAAGTGTCCGCTACAGTCCTCAGTTAAAGCTCTGTCATTTCGAAAGGATAGTTTGTCATTCTGGTCTTAGACATTAGCTCTTGTGAACTGAGTTAACATGGGTCCTCATACTAATGTCTGATCTACTCTGAAACACTGGTAAAATCAAATGTCTGAGACCACAAAGCTGAAAAACAGGCTCTGAGCTGGGATGAACTCACATAAGTAAATGCCTCCATTTAAAACTTGCAAGCAGCCAAATTGTCACTCTTGGCCATAACCCTCTGCATTAGCATGAATCTCATCTTCAAATTTCCACATAGTGGGCAAGACCACACAGTCATACCTTTTAAGTCTTGAAACATAAATAATTGTTTTAAATGCTGAGTATTCATAGAATATATTAGACTAAGGAATTGTGCCCTTCTGTTGTAACGATATCCACATAACATAGTGGCTGTGGTACTTCCAGTTTTTTTCTTGCAAATAGAAGAATTCAAAAACTGCATGAATGATTCCATTTCCTGAGGTTTTTCCAAAAAGGCTTGGAAGGCCCCTGTAACTTTTACTAGCCTTGATTAAACAGCTATTTAATAAGACAATCAGTTTTCTGGACACTCATTCCCCCACCCCTTATTGCAATTTGTCTCTGGTGTTCCTAGGTTATGTGACAATGGACACATAGAACCACTTCATGTTATGCCTGGGCCAGTGTACTATTCTGGTTGGTGAATGGAGGCTAAACCCTTGGAGAACAGTTGTTTTACTTAAAGTGTTACATATAACGTGACTCTAGTGTTTTTACTCTAGCTTTTATGTAAATATGCGTCATACTTAGTAAACAGTAAACCGCTATTTTGGTTTTTCCATTAAAAAGCAATTTAAAGACAATCTTGTTAAATAGGATCTAAATGTGTTGTTGCCAGTAATTAGCTCTGAGAACATGAAATGCAGACATACGATTTTTATTTGCCTAGTGTAATGAAAATAAGTAAAACCAGTTGTATTAGACAAGCTACATTTAAAAAGTGTCATTTTACCTGTCCAAGGAAAGGACCACATAGGGCTTCATGTGGGTTTGTAATTTGCATTAGTATGAAAACTCATATTCTAAGTGTCCAAAGTAAAAATTTTATCATATAGCTTGAATCAGAATAAACACTCAAATCATATTTAACCATCCAGCAGCTGCTGACTTCCAGAGTCCAGAACTAAACAATAACACACAAGTTTCAAGAACTTAGACATACTGAGTTCCTAATGAATAATTGGCTTTCATTATCATTGTCAGGACAAATAATAAAATTATTACACAGAACATTTCCTGTTAACTTGTATATAAATTGTGCCTGGCACATGCAAAGGAATTAAAGACTTTTAAAGAAAGGAGAAGAAACCTTGTTCCAAGTTTCCACAGTTGTTGAGTATGAGCAAATGCCACACAGTCTGGTAGAATAGAGGAACATTTGTTCAGGAAAAACACATCATATCGTTAAGGTACATGCTTCTTGGCAATAGTTTGTTTTTGACAAAAATAAAATATTTTAAATAAATTATTTAGAATTTTTTAGGATCCCAACTTATTAATCTGTTTGCTCTAAAATTAAATTTAAAACAAACAGTTCAATATGCTGACTTTTTTTCCCACTTAAATGCTGGCTACTTTTTAATAAGCTTAATTCTAAGCACTTTTATCCTTGCATATATACTTTCATTCTTGTGATTTAAAAAAAAAGTTAAGTACCAAAGGAAAAGAGCTTTTGGAGTAAATTATCCCAAAGACAACTCAGAAATATCCTAGTCAGACAGCATTAATACCCTTCCAGTTGTGTTTTTACTTTGTTTACTAATATTACCAAAGATAAGTTCTGGCTGTTGCTCATGTCAGAATAAATTAAAATTTATGTGATTGGCGTTAGAAAGTGTTCTTTTGTAACAAAATAAATTGATTTGGAATTTTTTCCACCAAAATTGTACTGTATCCTTATGTTCATTAATGATTTTTGAAAGATCATCTAACATGGTTGATTTGTGTACTGATTAAGAGTAAAAAACATGCTTTTTAAAAATAAAAGAATGCTTTAAAAGTAAAGGGAAATATCTGACAGAGTTGTAGGTGACCCCTTCTATAGTGAAGAAGTTTTAAATGCAACTCAGCGAATCTTAACTATTGAACACTTATGATGTCTAAGACGCAATATCCTCCAAGGTAACAGTCTCAAGCACAACAAAACTACATTTCTTATAAAACTCTTAATGAATTCCTTAGATAATATTTGTTTCATTTGAATTTCTCAAATGTTCAATATTAATTATGTCCCGTTTTCTTAAATGAGAAAAATCGATGACATTTGTTGAAAGAGTCTAATACCAAAATTTGACTGGAAACAAAGGTTCCTGCCTCCAAATCCAGTTCTATTTTTATTAATCTATGCTCTCTCTCTCTCTCTCGCCATACTATTTTTTGCCACCCCTGTATTGATAGTAGATATCCCTAATCAATCATGGCATTAATACTTGCTAAGTCCGAATGCAACCTCTGCTACCATTTGGCCAGCACTGGCCCTTAAGATAAAACTTGTTACCACAACTCTCACCAGTGTTTTGACCACATAAAGAATAGAGAATAATACAGTAAAACTATTACTTAATCACAAGACCCCCTCGGATAAACCATAGCTCTCCACAGCTTTCACTCCCAAAATAATGATAATGGCGTTTACCAATCTGAGGAAAAACTAAAATAAAATAAGTATTATGGAAACATCTACAGATTCTACACTGGATCTGTCTAGTCAAAATAATAACAAATTCAATGTATAAGTGGTACATTTTTTATCTTTCCATAATTATTCCCTTGAAAGTTCCAAATATTTAATTTAATAAACAAATAGATCTCCTTTTGTATGGACTTCAAAATTTTGAAAAAATTGTATATTTATAGATTTTTTTCCTCACTAAGAATCTGTATCCACTTTAAGGCAGCAATTTTGTCAGAAATAGCTATGAAGACAATAAAAAAAATTATCTTCCTTCAATAGCCAACATACACTTTTAGTTTGTGATGTGAATGCACTCATTTGACCCTCAGCTTGTCAATTCTTTCCTCTAGTTTTTACGCCTGTTAAGAGGAAGGTTCTCTATCTTCAGCTATAAGCATTTCAATGAAAAAAACTATGTTAACAGCCTAGCATACCACCATTTATCCACCTGAGTTTAATTAATTTTGTCTGATTGACTGAGACTGGAACTCTCATCAACACACTATTTATATCAAAGGCCTATTATCATCCTTCTATGTCATGTACAAGCATAAGATGTTTTCTTAAGGAAAGAACCTTGACAACATTAGGAAAGTGCCATGTCTAATTGTGCCCAACATTATAAAGAAAAATTAAATTTGACATTAATTCTAAAGAAATGCAGAGTTCTGCTCCTCCTTAACAATATTGCAATTTAATTTGTTTTGCATTTTGGCTGAAACATAATATTCCTTACATCAAGCTATCATTTATGTGATTAATTTTTACGCTTTCAAACGAAGTTTATTTGCAATTCTTTAAAGCACAGTTATTAGTCTACTGTTAGTGATTTTTCAGCCCTCTTTAATGTAAACTGTACTATAAAAAACATAGCTTGAAATGCCAACCCTACGCTGTCATTTATTCTGCAGGACTCCAACTGATCGTATTATAGAATGGTCCTGACACCCACAACTTGACTAAATTTGACCACAGATGCTATTAGAAAGAAAATGAGCCACATTGGGTTCTCTTCATCTTATATTTAGTATCTACTGTGTTTAACGATATCAGGTTGAAAAGACTGCACACTTATCTCAGGTGATCCTCTTTGTTTCACGGCATGTAAAATATCTTCTTTGCTTGCTCTGTTTTAGATATAGTGGTATGTTTCCTCATATTCACTAATTCTGTCAGTCTGTGTTCTGCAGCTGCTCTTAAAGAAAATTCTGAAAACATTTAAGAGAGGAACTATGTAAACCTGAGAGGAGCTGACAGATGCAGTCTCATCTCTACAAATGTAATAGCAGTTAAAATGTATAATAATCTCTTGCCTGTGTTTCGTACTTTATAGTTCTCGATAAGCTCATGTAGCCACTGTCTAAATGACACACACAGCAATCTTTTGAGATACTTAGGACAGGTATGAATAGGAATGTGCCCAGAGTAGCTAGACTAAAGAAAACTCTAAAATATAAAAGAGCGCTTTTTAAACAGATTTAAAATGCAGTTTCCACACTTCAAAAAATTGTACCAAATCAAAAATATAAATATTTGATTTATAAAAGGAGGAAATATAAGTGGTTAATAAACATTTTAAAAAAAGAGCTCAACTTCACTTATTAAAGAATGCAAACAGAATGAGTAGCATCTTCACCTGTCAAACAATAGCAGTTGTGATGACACCCTCATATTCTGTAGCAGGAATTTATAGTGGTACAGTCTTTTAACTTAAACCCTTAAAAATACCATACTCTTTAGCCCAGTAATTCACCTTCTGGGATCTTTCCAAAGAACTAAACTAAAGCACAAAAAAGACTTTATACCTAAAGACCTGTTCCTAAAAACGTATTGCAGCCTCACCATGATGTTTTCAATATACAGGAAAACCTTAGTTGTAATATTCTTTACCACATACTTTCATGTAATATGTATTCACTGTATATACTATTATATACTCGTGATGTATTCAATGTACTTCACTAGCCTTAAATATCTACATGTACTTAATCATTTATTTTAGGTACCGAGGATAAAATGGTGAGCAAAAAGGACATTATCCTGACCACTAAGCATAAAGACTAACAAAAAATAAGTAAAATGCAAAATTGTATGTACTATATGACTTAAATTATATAAAAATCCATAAAACAGCAATTGAAGAAAACATAAAACTGTTAAAAATCAACCCTTGATATTAACATTTTAGAAACTATTTTCTTCTTCTTCTTTTTTTTTTTTCTATCCTTTCAAATTTTCCCACAGAGTCTCTGTAGATCAGCTGTAAGTGTCAAAGTGTGGGAGGCACAGTGGCCCAGGCCTGTGGTCCTGGTGCGTAAGGAGTCTAGGCCAGGAGTTCAAGACCAGCCTAGGCAACATAGCAAGCCCTCATCTATATAGCAAAAGAAAATTTTTTTAAAAAAGTGTCAAAGTGAATGAATGCTCAATTACTCTGGCATAGTAATAAGGCTATGCTTTATCTTTCACTCATTGTGTTTTAGCTCTTCCGTTTGCCTGAGGTCATCTAGTATGATGATAAGGTTAAAGTTGAAAGTTTGATGGCAATTAACTGATTTGGCATTGGCACAACTACTCTTTCCTTTGTCATCCAACATTCATCAAGGATCTATTACATACCTGACACTATCTTAAGTTTTGAAGATGCACAGGTGAATAGAATCCCATCCCATACTCTCAAGACCTTAGAGTCTGGTCTTTTTGAGAATCATATATTACAATTCACAATAGGTACTAGAAATAGCAATAATACAAGTGATAATAATAATAATAATAATAAGATGAATTTAAAAAAACTTTTTCCATCATTGAGAAAAGAAGAATTCTGCCTTATTAAATTCTTTAACAGTGGATTAATACCGCTCTTTTTGTCTCTAAAGGCTCATAATTGGGGAAATTTATTTTAAATGTTAGAGGAAAGATCAGGATACTCATACAAAAAAATTAGTCTGCTTGCTTTCAATTTGTCTTTATTAAACTAGCTCGTATCTATCCCCTGACAAAGCTGCAAGATTGCAATTCCTAAGGATGTTAAAGAATGCCAACACATACATACAACACATATAAGACGAATGATGAATTGATTCCCACTGGCGGAGCTGTGGGAATGCTTTAAATATTCCTACACTCTGTGGTAAATGAAGAATCTCAATTTGCTCATAAGACTGTTACAAACTCATTGCTATTTAGTAGGGCAGAATTCACTATGATGTTCACTGCTAAAGTAGTCTTCATATATTAGTACTAACACCCCTAATGCAGTTATTCAAAACAGGCAGTGATTTTGCCCTGCAGGAGATATATGACAATATCTAGAACAATGTGGAGTTGTCACAACTAAGAAGATGCTGCTAATGTCCCATAGGTAGAGGTCAGGAATGCTGTTAAACGTCCTGCAATATACAAGACAGCCCACAAAGCAAAGAACCATCTTGTCCAAAATGCCCGTAATGTTGAGATTGAGAAATGTTGCCCTAGGACTATATGAAGGTTTTCTGAGTAGAATCATTTTAGGATCCTTAGTTTATTGTGTGTATTCTCTGAGAAAGCTGCTTCCTCTTTTCTGCCTCCCCCTTTACAATAATCTCACTTCCACTCCATGAAAGAAAGATTGAACTCTCTCACTCATTTCAAATTTATTATGTGCATGGTTCCCAACATGGAAAACTTCCACTGCAGTAAAAAACAGACAATTTGAAATACTGATTTTGATGTTGAGAAAATGAGTGATTTTAATGAATGAGCAAAATCGTCTTTTGCAAGTCAGGTAGTTTACTTTCAATGAAATTGAAGGAAGATGTATTCAAATTCTCAGTTATTGGTCATTAAAAATAGTTTTTGATAATAGAATGCTATGTGAATGCTATGTGATTTGAGGCATATATCTCAGAATGAGTTTAAAGAAGTGAGTTCAATTGCTATGGCAAAATTAGTTCCACTTTCCTCTGCATATTTATGTGAATAAGTTTTTCAACACTTGCATTCCTAAAAACAAAACATAAATAGAATCGATGTGAAACCCCATTACATTCTAGTAGTAAATAATAGTCAAGCAAAAGTACCAGAATTAAGTGAAAGAAAAAAACCTCACTCTGGTCCATTAAAAGATAAATTTTCTTTTAATATTTACTATTATATTTAGTATTAGGTTGATGCAAAAGTTATTGCAGTTTTTGCCATTACTTCAGCAAAAACCACCATAACTTTTGCACCGACCTAGTAAGTATAAAATTTGTAATGTATGTATGTGATTTTTATCGATTGTGTTCTAGTGATAATGACAATAATTCAATCTAGAAGGAATTTTAACTCAGAACTTGTGTTCACAGAGGAAAAAAATGGTTAAATCTAAAATATATACTTTTTTTGGAGAGAGGTATAACCTAGTAATTTTCAAACATGAGAATTCAGACATTAGAATAAAATCATGTGCAGGAAGTGAAAGCATGAATTCAAGGAGAAAAGTAGATATTGTAAAATCCCTGTAAAAAGTTTGTTTATGCATTTTCTTTTCAAATGTATGATATGGCTATTAAAACATTTTGAGATTTAGATTCTATGGGTATATTTAAATAGAAACTCATTAGTTCTATTTTAATATTTAAAATCTAAAATGCTTCAAAAATTACATGCTTTGCAGTGTTATTGTATATACTATGTAATCTGCTTTTACAATAGTTCTGAAATAGAAAAGAATGCCGTGGGTCCCATGATTCCTGTTCCACAGTGGTCAGCCATGGTTTTTCTGGTCCATATTAACACAGTATCCTTATTACTTAGAAACTGCATTAGTCAAGTACTTGGGCAACAACTATTTCAAACTCTTTAAAGAACCCAGAATGATCATTCTTCATTAACTTTTCTTAGATGACCAGGCACAATCATATCTGAGCAGCTTTGGACAACAGCTACTGCTTATTTCACTCAAGTTTTTTAAAGTGCTAGTTTTCTGCAGAAATTGTGAATAACTACCAACCTCAGAATCAGCAACCCTGAAATCAAAACAGTATCCTCCTCAAAGAGACGCTTCAGTACATTCCTCTAGACCACATATCTGTAAACTTTTATGTAAAACCCCAAATAGTAAATATTCTAGACTTTGTGGCCCATGTGGTCTCTTTTGCTCTGACATTGTAGCATAAAATGTCAGAGTAGCACAAACATAGCCACAGTCAATGTGTAAATGAACAATCATGGCAATCTTCCAATAAAACTTTATTTACAAAAACAGGTGGCAGGTTTAATTGGAGTGGGCAGTAGTTTGCTGACCCCAACACTTGACTATCAAGTCCCTAAAGACAGGTTATATGTCTTATTGAACTTAGTATTCCCATCACCTACCACAAAACCTGAAATTCAATAAATGTTGAATAAATGAGTAGAAGTATTTAAGCCTTAAGAGGATAACAGTATATTTAAAATATGCTAAATGATATTTATATAAGATATATTTAATAAATCTTATTTCATATATCTTATATAAATAACATAAAATAAAAAATATAAGGTGTGGTAGTTAGCTGTGTGAGTGAT
>NW_012115788.1:2988845-3023317 GCF_000951035.1 Colobus angolensis palliatus | reverse complement strand
TAATAATATATAATTTTATATATGTAAAATGAATTATAGAGGAGAATAAGACAATTGTAAACCTCATTGAGCTTAGATATTGGCCAAGGAGCTCTATTTCTAGAAGTACTAGGCAGCTTGACCACAGTTACTAGAATGAAGCTATAGTATTCAATTATTTCAATATAATTTTGTATATAATTCAATAGTTATTTCAATATCATATTGACTAATAATTATTAAACATAATATTAATAATTAATTAACCCTCAAGTATAACTTCTCATATATTTGTCTTTTATATTTTTGAACCCCTTGAGGTCACACAGCCTTGAATCCTCAACTCCAACTCTATATCTTCTCCATAATAGGTCATTGAAAATTCAAATTAATTATGCATGAGGAAAGGTAAATAAAAACCTGGCCAATTAATAAATCAACAAACATCTGTTGTATCTAGTATGCTGTAAGCATTACATAGTTGTTGAAAAAGATCCAATGAAGAAAACGTATTTATTCAACTAACTAACACCATTAAAGCACTTACGTGTCATGTTTGCATCTAACTTCTAATAAATATTGACTCAGTTAATCCTCACAGCAAATTTGTGATTAAACAGTGTTTATTATTAGGTCCATTTGATAGATGAAGAGGCTAAGGTACAGGAAGGTTAAGTGACTTGTCCAAAGTCACACATCTAGTAAATGGCATAACTGGAATTCAGACCCAGGCACTCTATCTCCTGAGTCTGTGTTCTCACCATTCCAAAATGCTGTCACTTTTCTTGCAAAGTGAACCTATAATGTTGCAAAATGACAGACGCAAATTGTTAAGTAAGAGTACAACACACTATGGCATTGCCAAATGACACCTGTAACCGGTAAAAGCTAGATGACTTAAAAAGAAGATCAATATCCCAGTGATTAGGAAGAACTCTATGAGAAGTCACTTGAGCCAAGCCTTCAAATTGCGTAGAATTTCATTGGCAAAGAATCACAGAGAAACTTTTCAGGTGGAAGGAGAGAGGGAACAAAATCTTGGCAGCAGAAATCATGTGTGTGCACCACCCCAAATGAAACAAAGCATAAGAGAGGGAACTAACATTGACTCTACCCTATGTGTCAGATACTGCGTTTGGTCCTTGACCTCCTAGGGGGCTAGTTACAATCCCAGGCATGGAAGTAAAGCAGTCCAGGTGCCCATGCCACCTCTACTGCTTGCCATGCTACTTAATTTCTCTAAGCCTCATTTTTTTTGTAAAGTGAAGATAAATAATACCTTCATCATAGGCCCATTGTAAGAGTTCAGTCAAATTAGATAACATCATAACATGCTTAGCATTGCACCTGATATTTAGCCCTCACTAAGTGGCTTAACATTGTTCTTGAATTTTTATTGTCACACACAAAAAAAGTGAAGTATTGTTATCTCTACATTGCAAATGAGAAAGCTGAGGCTCGGACAGTCTTAGACTAACATCTATAATATATGTATAATTACCCCAGTACAATAGGCCTCCAAGGGAGTTCTCACTGGGAAGCAGATATTTGGTTATTAGAAGAAAGAATTGAGAGATGCTGAAATGTCAAAATAGGAGTTTTGTTGTACTGAGATAAATTAAAAATGTTGGGGGCCTAGCTTTTGAACTTTTGAAAAAAAGGAAATCTGTGACTGTTCCTGTGTTTAAAACTTGCCTTTTAATGATTTAGGGGTCACTGAATAAAAAGAGGAGTCAAGCATGAAGCAGAGAGGTGGTCTGGGGACTTGGTTTGGCATTCAGTGACAGCAACGTCAGCTTAACTGACATATCAGTTACCTCCCTAAAACCTGTCTCATAGTAAGTGTCCTCCCTCCCACCTAACAGTTCCCAACATACCTGGTACACTTGATTTGAGTCTGGTGTTTTTTCCTTATATTTATTTACATTTGTTTAGCACAATCTGCTTGGAAAAATTTATAGACACAACATTTACCAAACATAAATTGCAGTGTTTCCTCACATACCATCTCACTGAATATTATTATACCCATTGTGGTTTTTACATAGCTGTGGAAGGGGATTTGTTCTTTCAGGGGAGTATTTTATGAAGGAGTTCACCCCTTTTTCAATGGGAGCTAATTATTATTTTATTTTCTCATATTTTACATATAACTTTTGAAGATTCTTCCAAGAATCTGAAATAGCTGAGTCTTTCCTCTCCCTCCCGCTAAAAAATATGCTTTCCATTAGAAAAACTCAAAATTTCATCTGAGTCTACTTTCAAATACACACCTGCAAAATGCACGTGTCACCTTTTAAAAAAAACTGAAATTCTCTCATCGTTTTTTTCTTCAAACGAATCAATGTTTTTCTTCATCATTTCATTTTGAAGATTCCCTTTATTCCCATGATTCCAATGGTGTTTTCTGCTGTAACGAAAGGTACTGACATCAGGAGATCTAAATTGTGAAACTTATGTAACTTGCACTATACTCGGTCCAACATCTTGTGGTCTAATTAAACACAAGCCAAGTCAGTTGGCAGAAAGGTACGGCGTGGTGGTGTGGATATTAGCACCTTGTTAGCAGTCAAAAACCTGCTTTCTCAGGCAGAACCTATTTCCGAATACAAAGTTTTATATAGATTAATGCTGTAATGTTTAAAAGGCATTTGATAAACAAACTTATATTTGAATCCAGAAATAGAAATATTTTCTTACCAGACATTTTAATCTAATTGTATTTTTTAAAAAAGGCTAGCCCCATACTCTAGTGGGCATTGCCCTAAAACCGTTGTTTTACCTTTTAGTGTTTAGTTTCCAGAAAAAGAAAAAATTATATTTAAAATGTCACTATGAGAGAAATGATCTTGGAAAAAATATTATAAATGTGTAATATAAATAAAAATAAGTTATAAGGTTCACATTCCCTGGCAGTAGTCTAAATCTTCTTCATCATCACAGGTAATTCTTGTTGAACACTCACTATGTGAAAGGCACTGTGGTGAATACTTCATGTGAATTACCTCAGTTAATCATCAAAATAAACCCTTGAGATTAGTAGTATTTTTATCCCTATGTCACAGGTGAAGAAAATGAAGCACAGAGAGGTTAAGTCATTTGTCCAGTTACCCAGATAGTATTTGAAGGAACTGGGATTCTAATTCAGATTTTTAACAGCTCTGCCCTCCCCATTACCGACCTATGGCTGCAAGATGCTTCAAGCTGACCTCCTCCTCTGGGTCTGTCTCATTTGTCTCAGAGGTTCTTTCTGGGGTACACCTCCCTTACTCTAGTCAAGCCAAAGCTAAGTGAGTAGTCTAGGGAAATGCACTCATTTATCTTCTTCTTTAAGTCATCCATAAGATGAAAGCTTCCCTCCGTGGCACTGTTAATTGAACGTGTGAAATGAGAGGATGATCGTTCAAAAACATTGGAAAGCATGTCTTTCTACCGAATGGGCATTTTAAAAATTGCCACCAATGACCACACACTGCAACTGACCCTAAGACAACCTGAATTAATTTGAGAACATGAGGCTCACACTCAAGTGCAAGGAGTATCCAACACAGTGGTACTTTGCTATCTCACAAAAGACAGACTGTCTTCTGGGGGTTCAGTGGAAAGACTTCTAGAATTTAAATCAAGAGGCGTGTTGCTACCCTTAACTGTGGAGCCTGTGCAAGTCACCTCTTGGCCCCCCATCCCTCCTTATTTCTGAATGAGAATGTGGGCTGTGGTTGTCTCCAGAGTACTTTCCAGCTTTCAAAGTTCTTAAGTTCATGCCCTCCAGTATAAACTTTTTCTTATATTGTTACAAGGATTGATTTTCACTTACTTTAGTTTTTGAGGGAGCAGGGGCTGTTATAGACTAGGTAACCTGTCCAAAATCAAACAGATATAAGATGTGCCATTGGGATTCTACCTCAGAACCATGTAATTCCAAAATCCTGAACTACAATGTCCTTTGTGATTTTAAAGTCTAGTAGACCTATCCCCTAAAATATGCTTTTTCTCCAACTTGTTAGAATTACAGTTAACTTTTACATAGTCTCATTATCTTACAATACACCAAGAATACAATATTCATTAGAACTGTAGTAAGGTAAGGGTCACATATATCAAAAGAAGAGTATGGCTGTTCTTGAATGCTATGATAAGGTATATTTGACAGAGAAATTCAGCCTAAATTTTATTTACACTCCAGTAAATGAGTTTACTGAATCCTTTCCTAAGAACATATTTTCATAGGGATATGAGGAAAAAGCTCAAAGGCCTGAAAACTTGAAAGATAGTTCCATCCCCTCTTGACAAAGTCGAGATGGGGCCAGAAAGGTTGTGCTGATTTCAGATAAATATCCTACCTACTGCACAATTTTTCTGAGGGCTAGTTGGAGTGTGTAGACGCATGCACGCGGGAAGTATTTAGAGAAGTCAGGGTGGGTAGGCTGTGTGGGAGACAGGAGAATTCAATGAAGGGAGATTCTTTAGCCTTTCCTTCAAGTACATCTTTCTCCTGAGTACATTTACTTCCATCACAATGGACTAGAAGAGATCCTTGCTTAGTGGTGCAGAACCCTTGAGACCTAATTTAGCTTTTATAGGAAATTCAAAAAGAGAGAGACGGCACAAGAGCAAGAGAACAGAACAAAGATATGAGTTTGTACAGAGAATATTGATACTTGTGGACTGCTTCTGTAACTCTTTTAAAAGAAATTTTCTAAGTAAATGCTGACGTAGACTTTTCTGTTAGTGGAAGGCTGAGCTCCTCCCGCCAAACAATGCACTGCCCAAATCATCTTTACAATTCCCGACAGTCTGTCGTCTCCGAAGCTCGGGTTCATTGGTTTTTATTCTGTGAAGGTCAGGAAACGTTTTGGAAAAATAAATTTTCCTTTTTAATTTCTTAAATTAAATGTGTCTTCCCAAGGATTCCATAAATAGGAAAGTTACATAAATGCTAATTAAAAACATGCCTGACAAGCTGTGCCCACTAGTCCCGTTGATCATTTTTTAATTCACATTTCACAGCCATTTCTAAGAACATCACCACGTCCTTCATTAACTACATATCAATTAAAATACCTCTGAGAGGCAGGTACGATAATGCACTATATATTATCCTTGAAAACTGAAAAGCCCACTTTGCTAACTGCTACACACAGCACATAGAGACTTAGAGAGAGAAGTAAAAAAAAAAATAAAGTCTGCCCTTAAGGATTTCGCAGACGATGAAGAAAGACATTTTTTCCAATGCTGTACAAAAAGAAAAGAAAGGAAAAAAAAAATCAGCGGCTTAACCAGACAATCAGTGGGAGGGATAAGACCAGACCTAGACATTCTTATTCTTTCTCATCTAATGCAGCCACAAAATCTAAACAGTTATTCACAAGCAATTTTGCCACACAAATATAACGTTGTTAACGTAAAGAGCCCATATTATATTTGTGGATGGCTGTAGCAGTATAGTAGTAAAAGGCAGACTGACTGAAAGCAAAAAACAACTTTGAAAACCTTGAATTCTGAAAATAAGTGTCTTTCTGCCCTACTTATGTTCAGCGTCGGCTAGGATCGTTTACCCACTCCTCTTCATCTGTTTCCTCACCTGTCCAATATGATACCAATGACAGCTACATCACTGAATAGGTGTAAGAATTAAATAAGGCAATAAATACCAAATCTACCAGGTTCTTTTTAAAAAATATTTTTTGTTTATTAAATTCAGATGATAGTGAGATAAATTGCCAGGTTCTTAACTGGTTGTGTTATTATTTGATAGATAGCAATAATATACAATAGTTCAACTTTTAAAAGTTGGCTTCAAACAGCTACCAAGAATTTAATATACCTTTTATATTTCTGGGCCTGGCATTTTTTTCTGCACATTGTGAACCTGCCTGTGGTTTTTTGATCTTGCATCTTGCCTGATAACGAGCTAACCATTATGACTAACCTTAGAGTCTTATGTATTCTATAGTCTATTTCCTATCTATAGCTCCACACTATTGCAGGTCTGTTAGACATGAAAATAAATGGTAACATTCTGTGATTTGACAGATTAATTAACCGGGTCAAGGTGTTAAGTTGAGTCAATCATCTTCATGTGGCTAACCCTGTATTTAGTTTATTAGGCAACCAGATGCCAATCGGCATTCCCTACCAGCTAGAAAAGTACATGAACATAGCGTCTTCCTGGTCTCTAAATCCTGCTGTTAACTAAAACTTCATTGTACCACTGCATTAATCACCAAGCTTGAGCTGAAACTCTTGTTTTCACTCTGGAAAGATAATTTATTCCAAATAATGTTTCACTTGAGGGTCTAATCATAAGCCCAGGATGATTCAGATGGTGAAGTCCAGCTGTAACAACAACAGTATCATCCAGAAAAATAACCACATGTATATTGAATCCCTTGAAAGTTTTCCATAACAGATCTGGGGGTGATAAATCATGCAAACTCATTCTATAATTAACTAAAGTGTTTCTTTTCCTTCACCATAATCCAAAAGGATTAGCCCATGACCTTTTAGTTGGATAAATCAGGGGGCCATAATTTACTCCGCTGTACAAAATTAAATTCAGATTTCAAAATCTAAAAACAAAAAAATCAAACACACACCAAAGTGAACCTTTTCTGAAACTTTAAAAGAAGTCTTCACAGTAAATAAAAGTTTGAACAATGAACAATATCTCTATAGTAAATAGCACAGCTTTCAATAATATATTTCAGAACTTTTCCATAGGATTCTCCTGCAATGTCGCGATTATGTCATCTGGAAAAGTTACTGAGCAAGTGGCATGGATAAACTAAGAGAGCCAGGCTTCTACAGTTTACTCCTGATCTTGGATTGTCACAGGCTAATTTTTCATCATTTTATCCCTATTGCTGAATACAGTACCTGTCACGAGTGTCTGTTAAATGAAAACACCAAGAAAATTGAACCATACCTTGTTTCCTAATCTGTAATAGCATGAAAGTACGGTTAGCCTCTTTAGATGGTTTACTATAAAATTGTAAGGACTAGTGAAGCAACATTGCTGCAGACCTTTGACATTTTATAAATATGCTCCTTGTGTATTTTATCCTATACTAATTCCTGCTCTTGTCTGCAACAGGCCTTGGTTCTGTTCTTATTTGGCTTTTGTTTTCTGTTGTCACACCATTGATACATTCAATGAAAATGTATTGAGCAGTCACTTAAGACTTTTTTGCAACAAAGTAGAAGATGGATGGATTAATAGAAAGATAACTTTCTATAGAAAACATTTATAATTACTGAATGTTAGCAGTAAACTTAGTAAAATTACTGCATTTTAGCATGCCTTCAATTTGTTTTACATTTTCAGCCCTCTAAAAAATTGACTGTCTTTGGAGAATTGCATTGTGTTGAACTTATTGATTTCCACTGAGCATGCTGAAAATGCCCATTATTTGATGCATCATTAATATAATAATAGAAATCAAGCAGTTTTAGATCCAAAGTAACTGACATCAAAATCTTACAAGCATTAGAAAAATAGAAGGTAGAATTCACCTTCTCTCCGGGAACAACTAAGCAAAATTATCCTATACGGTGATTTTTATTGCATTATTGTCTGAGTTACCTGCATGTAGGTCAAATAAAGGCCGAGAAATTGAGTTCACATTATTAACCCAATAACTGATCACAAACTGGTAATGCAGCAGTGGATGGGTGTTTGCCTCAATAAAGGTAAATCCTAATTCTTTGATTTTGCTAAAATAAATTATTTACAATGTAGTGCATTGTCTGGCACTTGCTTCCCTAGAGGATGGTGTTGATATTCAGTTTTTTAAAAATGGTTACCAAAAAGAGGACAACATAAATCAGAATCTGTGTAGGTTATTCTTCACAAGGAACAACCTGTAAGCCAAAGTCATTGTTTGGTGCTCCACCGTACCCAGATAATCAACTAAAGAATGGAAGGAAGTGTTTTGATGAATAGGGGCGTCACTGCAAATCAGTACTGGCCTAAAAAAAGAAGCAGAATGCAAAATGCACGTGAGCACCTCTTTTCTTACTTCTAGCTCTACCTAATTCTTATTAACCTAGCACATCACACTGATTTATAGGGTAGGGATGGTGCCACTTGAGTTTAAGTGCGTAACAAGCAATAAACATTTGGTAGATATTTCTTGAGGTTTGACTCTGGTTGTTATCTGTTGATTCTCTCAAATTCCTCCTCTTTTAATTTAAAAATTAAAATTTAAATGTAGTCTTTTACTTTTCTATAGTCTTATGTTTTTCCCTTACATTTTCTTACAAGTCTATTTTTTTTCTGTCATTTCTCAGTTTTTCCATTATCTCATAGTTCTCTCCCTTAAGACTGATTCATTTTCTCTCTTCTTTTGTTATCCTTTCATCTTTTCTTCTTTGTTTCCCTCTTTTTCATTGATTTTATCTCAGTAGTCTTCTAATTTCTTTCCCATTTATTTTCAAAGCATTTGTTTGGCCTGCATCTTCCTCTTCCTCTCTTCAATCTGCCCATTTTCATGCTTTCCTTTAGAGAGCTCCACCTTTAGCAAAACTTTATCACAACTGCCATTGGATTCAGGGAAAAAAGATTACAAAATCTTGTTCTTGTATCTTCATTAACTGGGAGAGATGTAAAATATAAATCTGTGTTTACAGGCCATGGATCTGATTTAAAAGTATGATTGTCCCATATCTGTGTTATTGTACATATATAAACAATTCACAACTAAAGGACTCAAGCCAGAGCTTTCAAAATAAAATTCTTGGCCTGATTGTCAGTGCCCTATAATCAGAACATTAAAAGGAAAAAAATCACCTGTTATGCTTTTTCCAAACTAGCTTTAACTAAACTCTTTGTCTAGAAGATGGTTAATCCAAACACTTTTTAAACTTGATTCTTTTAATAAGGATAAGTAATCTTTTGTTTCCTGTTGAATCTTCCTTCTTGAATCAATATTAAGTGTGGCCTGACTTCTGATGAACTGATATATGCACCTGAGGCTGTTTGGGTTCATAGTCAGTCTTTAATTCCTGAGCTGTGAAATGCTCTTGAGAACGAGTCAATGGCGCACCACACCAGAGTTTGAAATTTGCGACATGAAAATTATTGCCATGACTTTATTCACTGAATCAACAACACTTTTTTTTTTTTTTTTTTTTTTTTTTTTTTTTACCAAATAGTATGTACCAAAATCTGTGCTAATTTGAAGGGAGTAAAGAGGAACCAGGTAAATATCTCATCATCTACAGAAAGCCGGAGACATAACCAACCAGTAATTCCAATACAGTGGGATATACCAGGGTGGGGTTTTGCCTGAGGTGCTAGGAAGTCACAGGAGAGGAGACTTACTTTGTCATGGATGGCAAGTGAAGAGAAGACTGTGGAAAGACTTGAAGAAAAGTGGGGTACCAGAGGAAGGAACAGTTAAGGTCAGTCAAAGCAAGAGCAATATCAAAAAAGTGATTCACTTTTACTAGATGTTATGGATAATGAAATTGGGGAAAAAACTTGCCTTGAATGATTGATACTACAGCAGAGTCATTATAATCTCTTACATGCTAAGTCTTAAGAGATCTTGAAGGAAATCCAAAGGTCTCGACTTCTGCTGAAAAGCTAATTACCTTTATTTTTTGCTGACCTTTTCGTTTCCTCTCTACAAGATGAGCTATTGATTTAAATGCATGCATAAAAGGTTCCACTAATTTATAGCAGAATGTAATGTTTAAATACCTATCCTATTGTTTGTTCAAAATATGCCTGTGGTGTCTTCTCTATTTGCATAATATAAATACTTTTATTCAACCACTATTGATTCTTCCCTTGTCTGGTAATCAAAGCTTAGATCAACCATTGTAATTCAAATATGAAAAACCACATTCAAAAAATTATATTTGTCTTTTTTTATGTTCAACAATGAAAGAGAAAAATAAAAGTATTATACAGTCTGCAAAGATCACATCTGGAAACCTGATTTTTCTTTAAATTTGTTAAAAAATTTTTTGAAAAATATGTCTTTGATTCTAATTTCCTAATACCTAACATTTCAAAATTCTAATAATCTAATAAAGAAAATCTTTAGAAAGGGAAATTATTATTTTCACCTGGAATCTGCCATAGCACAAAGCTAAGGATATACAAAGTACCCAATAATTACTCATGAAATTATATTTAATCTTACTTAAAACTAAGTCCACTTAGTGACTTACATTCTTAATGCTGGTAAATAAACACAAAAGATTAACCCAAAGCTATATAATCTTTAGATCAAGAATGACAATATGAGACTCATGATTTTCAAAAAACAAGCAATACTTCATTTTGTCAACTGAATAGAGAAAGAAGTGTGTTTCAGGTGCCGTAATCACTACTGTGACTTAATAATTCCTTTGTAAGAAAAATGTAGAAGTTATAAAGAGTTGGAGGTTATATTGATTTTTCATCACTAGCTAAAGGCTTGCATGCCGTATAAAATGCATTCTAAAGTCAAGGTGGGAGAAGTCATGTTCCCAATATCCTTTTTTAGAAACCAATGGGAAACCAAACAGCTATATAGTCTAGTTAATAAAGTTATGCAGTAGGGTGGTAAAACTGTATTGTTACTCTTTCACAGAGAAAGCTAGAGGTTTATCTTTATACATAATTGATCAAATGATCTTCCATTTCCCATCTTACATTTCGCATTTTATTAAACCAGCCAGATTTTCTTCCTGGTCCCTCTTAAAAGGACAAGAGGATGTCATGCCCACACAGATTTTTCACTCTATGAACAGCAAGTAGGCAGGTATGTGGGAAACCGGATTGAAGTTCAGATGTTCCCATGGGAAGAGGAATAAATTAAAGAGCATACATTTTCAGTTTTTGTAATAAGTATAGAATTCTACTGTTTTTTGCTTTCCATCCCCATTCTAACAGAACCTCGATGAAATTCAGGAACCCTTTGCGTCCTGAAATTCCCAACCAAATGAATCTTTTTTTAAAGATTCCGGTGATTTTCACATAAAGCCAAGGCTGAGAGACATTGAGAAAGCAAATGCAAATGTACTAGAGTTAATTACTAAATTTTTTAAAGTATAGGGGAAAAAATTGCAAAATGACTAGTTAGAAAATACAAGGATGGGATACAGTCACTTTAAGAAAAAGTTGTTTGTGTCGATGAATCTAATTTACAGCTTCTTCACACACAGTCTCTTTCACAATAAGAAACAAAAATGGACTATCAAAAACTCGTCTAATTTGGAATCACTCAAGCTGTAGTAGGCACTCCTGGCTTGCATCAGAATCACAAGGGAATTTATTTGAAATGCAGATTACTGAATCAAAATTTGTAACAGGGACCCAATAACGTAACAAACATTCACTTTCACTTTAACAAAACTCCCCAACATAATTCTGAAGCTAAAGCTTGAGATTCATTACTCCAGTTAACTCTCACACACTTTCCCCTTAGAAAATAAAAGATTTACATTTAACTTGGCGGCTTGAGCAGCCAATAAGAAAACCCTAAAAGACTTATCCAGACCCAACTGGGCAGTCAGCAACAGTGATCCCAGCATGGAGCTCGCCTTCCTTCCCCTGCTCAGTGCCTCCTCCATCACACTTTCTCCTTTCTCATCTTCGAAGCTGCTCTGCCACAATAGAATGGGTCTATTTTCATCAAATGCCTACTTCTCAGAATTTTCCATGACTTCTTCTAGCTAATGAGGATGCATCTGTAAGCCATCCAACACAAACTTCCTGTCAACTACCAAAAACTCACATTGGTGCCAGAAACTCGAGGAAGGTGTATTTTCTTAGATGCCCAATATACTGTGATTTGTGGTATTGCTGCAGTGGTATCTGGTTTTTAAAATTGTGTAGTTATAACCAATTTCAGAATGCACCACATCTGCAATAATATAAAAGAGACACTTAGGGCAAAGATGGGAGATGCTCATGGCTGATCAGAAGAAAAAAGGGGGCCAATATACCTTTCAGAAATTGATGCTTTAAGAAACAAAAAGCAAGCAAAGGCCACAAAGAGAGTTGCATCAGGCTCTGTCACTGGACTTATGATTAGAGAGAGCTTGGAAGGGTTGCCTTTCAGGGAGGTTTACAAACATAAGCCTCCCTAAATGGAACACTGGGATTAAAGAGCTACATTCCATCAAGTGCTAATATTATATGTTGATAGATTTACAGCTACTCTCAAAAGACAACTTGTGAAAGACATCCTTATTAATTAAAGCTAGCCAAAAGACTCATGAGAATTCAGAAACCATAAGCATGAGTAATCGACCATTATCTGTTACTGTAATAGTAATACATTTTTCAGCGTGAAAGGACTTTGTTATTCATATTTCACATTAGAAATTTATTCTCAAGCATTTTTTAGATAGGATGTGAGGAGTAGGTTTAGTTACCATACTCTACTGTGGAAAACAAGATGCTAAGTTATGAACAGTTATGAATCATTCATTCTGAAGTATTTATTGAAGACCTATTATGTGCCAGTCGCTGTTCCAAAATCTGGGAATCAAGCTGTGACAAAAGAGACCAAAACCCCCTACCCGAATGAAATGTACTTTCCAAAGGGAAGGACAGACAATAATTTTAAAACAAGTGAAACTGAAAGTATTTGTGATGATAGTAAGTCCTACAAAGAATAATAAAGCAAGGAAGAGGTTTAGAGACTGTCAGAAGGATGCATTGCAGGGAATTATTTTTTATATGACAAAATTTAAACAACATATATTATTACCAAAAATGATTTTAGATTTTACAGACTCAGTATCATTTAGCTCAACCCCCTGTTTTCACAGAAGAGAGAACACAACCGTCCGCAATTCATGTTTCGTCGAAGATTTCCAAGTCTGATCACATGAAGGCCAGTGCTCTTTGCACCATTTCCTGAGCCTGTCTTGGGAGTTTAGGAGTTGTCCCTTCAAATCTATTTTGTCACTACAAACGAGCCCAGGCTTTGACTAAGAATGTTTTCACTCTTCCAAAATATTTCTCTCTGTGTATCTCACCAGCAGCGTGTTTATAGGGTAGCAGGTTGACTTCATGCACTTGAAGATAGATGGCTGCTAACACCATGCTGTGAGTGGTGACGTAATTTCACATGATTCCAAATGGGGTTTCGGAGCTACTCTTCCAAGACAGAGATCTATATAGACGATCAACAGATGACCATAAATATAGTTTGCTATAATTTATTTTTAAACTATCTATGTGTTTTTAAAAGAAACTCCAAATCTGTCACTTTCTTTTCCCTAAACCTCAGTGGCATAAAACCAGAGATCTTTTTTTTTTACCAGGGCAAGGACCAGAGAGACCTCAAAGGAAGAGGAGAAAGAAATTACCCAACTTGAGTGAAACTGTAATCTACATAAAGGGACTGAGGGGTTCTTAGAGTCCAAGTGTTGAAACACTTTTAAAGTGCAGTTATTACTAGAAGTAACTGTGAAAATACTACTCTCCTAGCGCAGCTGCTCCCTGCATATTTGCTTTACTGAAAAAAGAAAAATGTTTATTCTGGTTAGTACTGCAAGCCTCAGGCATCAATGTCTCAAGTGTCTCCTAATCTCTCCTCGCACAGCCGTCCGTCTGGCGGTGGGAAAAGCAGCAGCTCTGGATGTTTGAATCCAGGATTGAGTGTGCCAGGCCAAAGTCTTGTTACCCTTTCCACTTGTAAACTGTGAACAAATGAGAGAAAGACAGAGATAGACTGTGGATATACCTAAAGTAGTTTTTACACTCTAGCTGTGAGCGTAATTGGGTTTTCAATGCCGTTTAGGACAACCTGAAAATTATTTCTTCTGGATGTAACATCTTCTTTTGTAATATTACTGAAATTATTTTCTTCTTCTTTTGTAATGTTGCGCTAGCATTTATTGAAGAGCTACTAGGTGCTATTCTGTGTCCTATGCTTTAGGTTTTGTTGCACAGGCGAGAAGAGTGACCAACATTTGTTCTGTGCTTACTCTGTCCCAGGCACTGGATAGGCAATGCCATGAAGTGGATATTGCTATTAATGCCATATTTTCCATGAGGAAATGAGATTAAGGTAGGTTAAATAACATTCCTAAGCTTACGTACTCACTCAGTGAGTGTTGGAGCTAAGATTTCAGACCAGCAGGATTCAAATTCTTGAAGCTTCTTTCAAAAAATGGTTGATTGAACTCTCTTTGACAGCCATTTTAAGGAGAAGTGCCCTATTCATTATCTATGAAGATAGTTAAAGAGTAGAGGAAATATTATTGCAAGCACCAAATGTTTCATAATTAAGAAAAATTCCTCCTGCTGTTACAGAATTTCCAAGCACGGACTTTTAGATGATAACATTTATTTTTCTTGATACAGGGGAGAGATATTAAAACCCAAGGGCTTCTAAAGGTTGATTTGCTATAGAAAAATTAAGAAAGAAAGGAAAGAAGGATAGTCTGTCATGGAAACAGGACTGAACAGAAGAATGAAGAAGATAAATAAGAAATTTATAATCTAAGAATAGTTAATGCAAAACTAGAAAAAAAAGTAACACTGAGATCAGATTGAATAATTTAGTTCTTAACCATAAAAAATGTCTCCAGGCCAGCTGCGGTAGCTCACGCCTGTAATCCCAGCACTTTGGGAGGCCGAGGCGGGTGGATCATGAGGTCAGGAGATCAAGACCATCCTGGCTAACATGGTGAAACCCCGTCTCTACTAAAAATACAAAAAAACATTAGCTGGGCGTGGTGGCGGGCTGTAGTCCCAGCTACTCAGGAGGCTGAGGCAGGAGAATGGTGTGAACCCGGGAGGCGGAGCTTGCAGTGAGCTGAGATCCGGCCACTGCACTCCAGCCTGGGCAACAGAGTGAGACTCCGTCTCAAAAAAAAAAAAAAAATGTCTCCATAGTTTCTGCTCCTTGTAGGATCACTGCATATTTAAATCTTTGAAAATTGAGGTTTTCTTTGTCTCAACTTCTCATCTTTAAAATGGGCATAACAGTAGTACTTGGCTCAATGACTTTTGAGAATTAAAATAGTAAAATTTACTATTAATAAATAGTAAGTTTGTGTTTATTTTAAAATATAAACAGTATGTTTAAAAGAGCTAATATAAAGTACCTTAAAAGTGCTTTAAACAGTGGCTAGTACATAACAGCAGGCAATAGATGTTGGATACTGTCATTTTTATTATTACACATCTTTGTGTAAAAGCATGACACCTAGGGAAATGAAAACTAGCTTCCTGGTTTCTGTCCTAAATTACAGATTTTTAAAGTTAAATTGGTATATTAGAGTGATGGGTGCTCCAAAATCTCAGAAATCACCACTGAAGGACTTATTCATGTAACCTAACACCACATGTTCCCTAAAAACCTATTAAAATAAATAAATTAAAAATAATAAATTTGCATATTAATTTAGCAACACTTCACAGCTATGTCAAAAAAAAAAAAAAAAGTACATCAGACTGATGGTGTGCCCACTCAAGACTCTGTAGTATAAATATCCTGTCTCTCATCCCAAATGTGTAAACACTTCATGTTTCTTCTGAAAATTGATCCTCCCTTTCTGTTTCTACAAATCTCTGAGATAAATCCAAATTCCACTCCAAGTAGGATGAAAGGTCACAGAAGCAAAATATTTTCCAAGTAGAAATAAAATTATATTCCCTATTAGATTTTGGTGGTTGAGGAAGAAAACATGATTCTATTCATTTCTTTTGGGTGTTGACTGAAAATTCTCCACCTTTTCTTTAGGTTTAGCAAAGTCAAATCTATCATAGTTGGTATACCCTGAATTTGAAGCCAAATACGACCGCAAGATTAAAGTGAAGCCAGTATCTGTAAAGGTGACACTGGTCATATTTATGGATGCTGCTGTGAAAACTTCGCATTGCTTTCTGCAGTAGAATTGGCCATATGGCCACCTAGAGAGGAAATTTGGTCTTTCTTGTCATGTAGATCGAGGGACGATGGACCAAGTAGAAGAAAAATTGTCACTCTGACATTTATGCTGATAACCCAAAGGAACTGATCTGCAAATCAGACCAACACCTATGGCTTGTGGTTTGAAATGATTCATTTTCCTTTATGTCATTCTTCCTGGTAGGTATGAATTAAGAACATTGATCCTTCCACGCTGGCCTCAAGGTGGCGTTGTTTCTAATGTAGGCTAATTGTTTATTTCCCAATGACTGAGATATTTAAAAATTTTTTTTTCTTTTTTATCATTTTCATTTGTTAAACGTTATTCTTATCCCAGAAGTGAATTTATTTATAACTCTTCATTTTTCCTTGTTTCATAAGGCACTAGGCTGTTATATTGTTAATGATACTATCCTGCAATATAGTACTCCCCTAATGATGCTATTTGTGTCATGAAAAAAACCTTCAGTACCTGAGAACATTTTGTTAAGGAGGCAGTTTACTTTGAAATAGTTACCAGTCAGTATGAGTGAGCTCACATCTTTGCAAAGATGTAAACTGATGGCCTAAACACTGCGATTTCACTGATTATTGTATCAAAGCGACAATGATTGATTAAAGTCAAGTTTTCTGCTTTTTAAAATGCATCCATTACCCAAAAGCTGCCTACCCACAATGGGTGCAAGATGCCACCTTCAGACTAGGTCCATGTGCACAACAAAATCAAAAGTGGCCCCAAAGCTTCCAGTTTTCTATGTCTTATGCCCGAGATAAACTGAAGATCTGGAAATACTGAGAAGCTGAATTTCCCCTCCTGAATGAATGGCATTCCCACTTCAGAAATACCAAGCTTGGGGTTTTATACCATTTCATCCCTCTGTGAAATGCAATTCTATTACGAGATCCGTTTAGAGAGCTCAGACATCTTAGGTTCAGACATCTGAGCTTAGGATATGTATAACCACTGCATAATTGCCTTCTTTAAATAGAATGACAATCAAGTTTTATTGTTATTTGGCTTCTTTAATATACAAGAGAAAAAAATAAGCCCTACATTTTTTAATGATATCTTCTTTTGAAAGAAACATAAGTACAAATGAACTCAGAATAGCTTTTCTCTATCCACCCTCCCCTGGTAAATTTTGAGTGTAAACATACTAAACTTTACATGAGAAATTTTTTATAAAGACTGCTGTCTTCTTGCAGATGGGGTGCAGTTTATCTGGAGGGGTGATGAATTCCTAGTCTTGAAATCCACAGTGTCAAAATCACTGCCATTTAAAGTCACATCTTGAAAATTTTTCATCAGAATTAATGCTATGTGATGTCTGAAGCCCGTGAAAAACCTTCAGTGTTTCTTTTTATCTAAGCTGACACACTGTCACTGTGAATAAAAATAAAAGAACATATAATGCTGTGGAATCATTTGCAATCAGAAATTTTGTTTCAAGCTTACCTATCCTTGATCAGCTATCTATCATCTCTAGAGTCAATATTAGTTTCTAAGAAGTAAATGACTAATATTTATATAATTATTTCCTATGCTATTCTATACATAAGGGAAGTGGCTAAATGTAAATGTAATCCTATTTCAGCAACAATCCTGTTTCAATAGTCACATCACATAGATGTGTATATCTTTGAAGATCATTCAAATCTAACAGATTCTCCAGCTCTCCCCACTTTTGCTTAGTGATCAGTTCTGACATCCAGCTCCAAAGCACCACTCTAAGTTTAGTTTCTATTTTTCCCTTCCCACTCTCCTTCACTCTTCCTGATCTTTATTCCTCAAAAGGCTATTTTAGTCTTATTATTACTACTAATCAGAGTGAAGAATCCAGTGCCATACTGTACATTGCTACTTTCCTTATTGGTGCAGCTATACATCATACTCTTTAGGAGTAAAATTCTTGTCTTCAACATATCCAACAAATCCTTCAGATCACAAGTAGTGAGCTTTATGTTCGGGAGACCCTTAGTAAATGTGGATAGTGTGGTAGCATGTTCCAAGAGCTAAAAATGGCAGCTGGTGTGATGAATTCCATATATGTGTGTGTATACATATATAAAATACATATATGTATAACATATATACCTATGTTTATACATATATATGTGTTACATATGTGTTTATATACATATGCATGTTTTTTCTATACACGCACACACACAAATATATATATATATATATTTGTTATTTTGGGGGGGCTCATTTTGAATAAGTGACCTTCATTTTGAAATCAGGAAATTTGCAGAAATTCAGATTTCCAGTTTCTCTTTTAAAAAGTTAGGAGATTTGGGCCCCCCCACTCCCATAAGGCAGCTTATCTGGAGCTGAGAAGAGGCTTCCATCTTGAAACGGGCATCACTTTCTCCGTATTTCCATTGCCCACTGGACTTGCTTTACTCATTACACTACCTGCCTGGATTCTCTAGGCGTTTGTGTTTGCTACCTCTGCTCCACACAAATACTGTCCAAAGACTTTCTAATTCATTTTATAGAATTATCTCACAAATGTAACTTCCCCATGAGGAAAATGATAGATGCTTCCCCACGAGAGGATCCAGT
The DNA here is from genome assembly GCF_000951035.1 of Colobus angolensis palliatus. Taxonomy (NCBI): domain Eukaryota; kingdom Metazoa; phylum Chordata; class Mammalia; order Primates; family Cercopithecidae; genus Colobus; species Colobus angolensis. The sequence continues at coordinate 3,004,900 of NW_012115788.1, read as the reverse complement.
CAGTGTCAAAATGTTTTTCCTGGGGCTTTCCTCATATTTATGCAAAATTTTGCAGGACTTTATAGCTCCACAGGAGCCCTCATTCAGCTGCTCCCATTCTGGGAACTGATGAGATCTACACTTTTGAAACATTCTGTAAAATGTCCTGAAAAATTACTCACAGTGGCAGTGACAGCAACATCCCCAACCTGGAGAAGTACGAATGACGATAAAATAGAAGCGGAGTCCCTTTAACATGTATGTTTTTCAACACAACGTGGTTCTCCAAGAGCTAACCAGCTCTAATGCATATGATTTTATTGTCTTTTAAAAATCTACCCCCCAACACACACTTTTTTGAAAAATTAGTTTCATCTGGTTGGACCTGGTCAAGCTTATTTAAATTTACTGCAGGGCTGAGCATCAGTCCAGAGAGACAATGGTGTCAGTTCTCACATGTTTGGCTTTGTTATTATATCCATCAGCTATGGTAGTTATGATTCCTTAATTAGGAGGAACCTAGAGAAATGTCTGATTCCTTTTTACTAAATATATTCATGCTGAAATTTCAGACTTTTAAGAATATTGAACTTGTTCTCTTACTGAAAAGTTAAAAAGTTAATGACATTCTTGAAAAAAACTTGTGCATTAGGGGTTGGTAAAGGGGTCATTAAAGAAGGACACTGTCCTATTGACTTGTTTCTTTAATCTTGAATTGGGGAGAAAATCTCTCCAAATAGTGGATGGCTACTGTGGTATCAGGATAGCTGTTCTGTTGACTAAATTATTTATATCTCTACTCGGTGTTCTTCAGGACTGAGCCCACGTTTCGGTTTTCTGAAGCCGTTCCTTCTACTATTTCATAATTATCTTTTCCTTCCCTGTTTGATATTTTCTTCCTATGGTTAAAATGGCAAGGTTCATATAGGGATAAAAATAAACTAAATGCCTTTTAGCAGTCCCTTAAGGAGCTAAGAGGGTTCTGAGAAAGAAGTTTCTCTCAGATACAGAATCGTGAATGGAGGTTGGTAGTTAAAGGACACTGGTTAAATATGATTGATAATGGCCTGATATTATTTCTTTGATCTTATTTCTTCTCCCCTCTTTAATCCACATGAATAGTAATGAACACAGCTGAGTGAATGAACACAAAAGCAGATAAGCCACTGTGTGCATTTTATACCCTCCAATCTAATGAGTGCATTGTCTTCAGCATCATTAATGAGTTTTGCAAAATCTGTAATATTTTCATAGAACACCATTGCAGCTTGTTTAAGGGTCATTTGACCATATTTTGCCCCTGGCACCAGAGTGATAGCTTCATTTTTAATGACAGATGCTAATTCTAATTAGCAGTCTGGAAAAAGTCAGACTGAGTTCTGGGTGAGCCTGCCTGTCTACCCATTTACACACTAGATGCTAACTTGAACCCCAGTGCCACCATATATAAATTCCCTCTGTAATGCCTGAGAAAAGATGCTGACATTGCTGCTGCACCCCCTATGGTGGATACAGAGGAAGGAAATATTTTGACATAATGATCACAATAATATTTTCATTCTGCAACTAGTGTACCCCAAAGTGGCTATGTCAGGACATTACTTCGTCTTTTCCTGTTTTCTCAACCACAAAACCAGGCTCACAATTGGATTTGGCAGCTGCCAAGCTACCCTAATATAGCAGCAGACGAATCCAGGCAAAGAACAGATCTATCACTGTATCTGACTGATCTTTCTGCTTATGCACAGTGACAAATTCTCACCTCTCCATATAGATCAGCGGGCTCTGTAACCAGTCAGTCACGCATAAGTTGTGACAGCGCATCACAAGATTGGCAATTTGAAGCCCTGGAGAACAAGGTGAAACATGCAGTTATTTTACATGAAAACTGCAGTCTTTCCCAGGGCAACATAGGGGTGTGTGTGTGTGTGTTGTGTGTGTGTATGTGTGTGTCTGTGTGTACAACATTTTACAAAAAGAAACAGATTGTTCTATTCACTATATTAAAATACACAGAAAAAGGAGATGAAAAAACAAATCTTTGTGTTACAGGAGAGGGATTTACATTGCCCATTGAATAAAGACTAAGCAGATCTTTTTCCCACCTGCTTCTAGGTTACTCAGAATGGCTAAATCAAGGGAACGCCTGGCTAATGAGAATATGTGTATGTGTCTCTGGGATTCCAGGGCTGTGCCTAGGATGGCAAAATGGAAAAAATCTTGGAATACATTTTCCAATCTTCCTCTCCCTAGTTCTAGTAAAACACAATCACGAGAGGCTTCTGTTTACCCTAGTCAAATCAACACCCCCGCAGACAATTTTATCTCTCAATTTAAGAACTCTGAGAAATGGTTTTGATACTTGATATTTGCAAGGATTTTAGAGAAACTTCCTTTGCCATTTTATGGTAAGCATATTAACAAAAGAAGATGTCTGGCTGCTTCAGAAATGTTTCAGGGTATGAGGTGACAATAATTCCCATGAGTTATCCAAATTTAGAAAAAACTTTGGGGACTTGCTAAAAAAATCCAGTAATAATGCATGCGTGTTGGAATTTATGGGTTAGTAGTATACACATTAAATATATTTTAACATTACTCATTTTTAAGAAGCCAAGTGCAAGAACAAATGACTGGAAAATAAAATGACATAGGATTTTAAGTTGTTACTGTTGTTGATTATCTATAAATTATGGATATAAGGGATAGTAGGTCCTGGTCTTAGGACATTCTTAGGTCATCGATTCAACAGATACCGCCAAATGGAAACAATAGAGTCATATCTAAAAAGTAAATTTATTACAAAGTCTCGTAAAATATAATGCATCTCTCTGCTTACAAGAAGTATTCTTCTGTTCAGTTACTTCCACCAAGAAAAGACAAGACTTTAGTCAGTTTATGGTTTATTATGATTTAGATAATTAAAATAACATCTTGTTTTTAAAAGGTTTAAAAAAGAGAGGAGTCAGTTGCTATATTTACTGTGCTAAAAAAAAAAGCGGGGGGCTAAAATACTGCATTAAAACTGAGTAGGATTCTGATGATGCTGAAGAGGAGGAGGAGGGGAGGGAAGAGAAGAAGGAGAACGAGGAAGAAAAGAGGTAGTAGAAGAGGAAGAGGAAATTAGAAAAATTATATTAACTCTGATGTATTTCTATAGGATAATAGAGAGGATCCTTGCTATGTTAACTAGTTCTTCAAGTTCATCTAAGTCTTTGGAAATACATTAACTGAAATCCTTCACCTCTTTTTGGGACATGACAGAGCCATTAGTTCAAATATTTGTTAAATTAATTATAAACAACTCTAAACCTCCCTTCTCTCACTTTCTAGGGCAAACTCAATTATTCCAAACCAATTGTTCACTCTGACTCTCCCGTAGCAATAAGACCAAGTCAGTAACTTCAAGGTTCCAGAAATGGACTGTGTATCTGGAGTCATTTGTTAAGTTGTTTCCATAGCAAGAAAAAAACAATTCTGAAAATGTAAGAACTACAAAAAGAAAACATCAGCTTACTAGCCCACAGTCACCTGGTGAGACAGCAATAAAGACAGTAGTTTAATATGTGCCATTCAAAAAGCTTTTCAACTTGCAGAGAGAGAGAAAGAAAGAGAGAGACTTTTAAAACTTTTCTATGATATTTTAACTATTCCCATGACCCACACAAGGGAGAATTCTCTCTTATATTAATGCTGCACTTTCATCCTTTGCTCATGCAGTTTACTTATTTGAATTAGAATTGATTCCTACAACCACTTGGTAATATATATAAGGCAGTTATAAGACCCATTTTACAAATAAGGAAACTGAGCCCACGAGGTTAAGTGACTTATTCCAAGTTATAGAGCCAGTTAAGAGCCAAGCTGAAAATAGAATGCAGCTCTTTATTATCTGAATTTAACGTAGTTTTCTAGAAAGTCATGGTGCCTCCTTCACCATTCATCATTGTCTCTTCCCCATGGTTCCTGGCATGAAAATCTGTTTTTGCTTGGGAACTTGAAGAATAAAGACTGTGTATCCTCTTATGTAGTAAACAGAGGTGAATGAAGTAATAATGTATTAAGCATCTGAAAGCAAAGACTTTTTCTGCATATGGCTTTCTAGTTCTTAAAGTTTTTATTTTTTTCTCTTACTCACTTTTGTTTTTTCAAAAGAAAGTCCCCACAGCATCTCCTGAAACTTAAAAAGGCTAATTTGTTTCCCCCACATGAAACCCTCAACTCCAGTTTTTTTAACAAGAGTTGAAAAGAAATCATCAAACAGGTGTTTGTTTTCTTAAAAACACGAATAACATTTAATTTTATTCATTCTGCTTTAAAAATAAGCATTTTATTCATTAATCCAAAATTAAACATTTTCAAAGAGCTTTGTTGCAGACTAGTTGCATGCCATTTGAAGATTTAAATGTCATCTGATGAGTTTTAGCAGTACAGACATAGAAATAACAAAAAGATGTATGTTAACTAATGAAATACGTAATACAGTCATGTGTCACATAGCAACATTTTGGTCTGATGAGGGTACCATCAGACTTTTATTTGAATGAAAAATGGAGCTGAAAAATACCTATCTCCTAGTTATGTGATAGCAGTTGTAACATTGTAGCACAATTACTTTAAAAATATATATATAGTGTAGCCTAAGTGTAAAGTGTTTAGGAAGTCTACCGTAGTGTACAGTAATGTCCTAGGCCTTCATTCACTCAGCTCTCACTCACTGACTCATCCAGAGCAACTTCCAGTCCTGCAAGCTCCACTCATGGTAAGTTTCCTATATAGGGATACCACTGTTATCTTTTATACTCTATTTTTGCTATACCTTTTCTATGTTTAGATATGTTCAGATGCACAACTATTTACCATTATGTTACAACTGCCTACAGTATTTAGTTCAATCACATGCTATGCATGTTTGTAACCTAGGAGCAATAGTTAAACCATATAGCCTAGCTATATAGTAAGCTGTACGGTTTAGACTTGTGTAAGTATACTCTGTGCTGTTTACACAACAATGTAATCACCTAACATGCATGTCTCTGAACTTATCCCCCAAGTTAAGTGATGCATGACTGTATTCTTGTTCTCAAGAAGCACTCCTGGATAATTTTAAAATAGTAAAAGAAATGTTAACAATAAATAAATTTATTTGGTTTTGTCCACTGTTCACCCCCTCAGTTAAAAAACTAAAGATGAATGAAAGAAATAACACTTTAGGATTTGAAAAGCAGGGAAAAATTTTCAAGAGATTATCTGTTTTGCATAATTTATTGTGAAAGTGCTTCCTCTGTTAGTATTTTGCTTCAGCAATACTATTATAAATGCTGTGCACCTCAATTGTTGTTATTTATTTGCAATCATTAATTAATCAACTAATAGACAAATAAAATCAAAAAATTTTGGGAGACATTTATTTATATATGTATATGTATGTAGAGATTATACCTGATCTACTTCATAAAGTAATTTTTAGTAGCTTACAGCAAAAGACAAAGATGCAAAAAAATAAATAAATAAACAGAATTAAAAGGAAGGGTTAATTAGCAAAAGGGAAATATTCCAGTCACAATTAAGAGCATAGTCTTTAGAGTCAGATAAAGCTGGCAGTTTGGCATTTCTAATCCAAGATTGTCTGGCTGTGTGACCTTGGACAATTCACTCAACTTCCCTGATCCCCAGCTCCTTAATTAGTCAAACACACATAATAATGCCCACCTCAAAGAAGATGATGGCGGCGGCTGTTGTTTTCATTCCTGAAGTGCTTTTGCTAATGAACTCTACACTAATTAAATGCAAAAACAAAATTCGGACCTACGCTCCCTGCCCCACTTATGATTATATAGAAATATATCTTTAAAAAGCTAAACTGAAGTTCATGTTCTGTGAAGGTTAGAAATAGCAAGTTAAATTTTAAAACAAACGCTGTAGAATGGTATTCATGAGTACACCTCACACGTTGAGGAATACCTTATGGAAGTAAGCAATCAATTAAGAACCACAGCAGAAAATTGTAAGCAAACATTAGAGATAATGACATATATTTAGTTTTAAATTTATAGGCATGTTTTGCATTAAGATTTCATTTAGACGTTGCTGGTTTCTCTTTATAACACCCCTTGAAATGCAGTCTCTTTAGAGAGACTACTTCTATCATGCTGTAAAAATGAGTGCACAGCTTTCCAAGATTGGCTGTTGTTCGGATGAGAACAAACAAAAGAAACAAAATGTCATGTACAAAATTGCTCATTTCAAATATAAACTGGAACTTTCTATTCATAACTTTCATACATATTTACGGAAAGCAGGCCACATTTGAGACACTGTTTTAAAGTACTGGGCTACAGCATTAAGAAGCCGGACAAGGCTCTTGCCCTTACAGAGTGTTTTGTTGATTTGTAGTGAAGAAGATTATGAACACGACAACAAAAAAATGATACAAATGGCATTTATACATAAATGCCATGAAGAAAAATAAAGCTGGATAAGGGAATAAAGAATGGCAGGGAAGCCAGGGGACAGTGAGATGGGGCTAGCTTTTACCATGAATTCCATGTGTAGGTAGAAGGAAAGTATTATTTCAAGCCCAATCCAGAAAACCTTAAGTTTTGTGGTTAAAGTACCAAATCACCTACCCACCTTAATCTCTCCAAAACAAATTTTTTTTTCCAAAGAAACAGAGTAATTTTGCTCCTTTCCTCAGCCCTAAGTCATCTCCCAGACAAAAAAGCAATCATCATTTTCAAATCTAAAAGGGAAAAGGAAAGACTTTCATTTGAATGAAAAGGTTTTTTTCAGTGTGATAGAGAGGGAAGACTGAAATAAACAAGATTTACAATCAACCTTCGCACCTTTGCACCTTCCTCTACTAGCAATATGGCAAACTAAATAACTTGCACTGAAAACAACTAAAATGGCTGTATACTTTTAAAATATATATATATATATATTGTTTATGTCATTGATCCACGCAGTTTGAAGACAAAATATAACAGGGAATATATTGAGGGCTTTTGCTCCCACCCCTGCCCGATCGGCTCGCTCTGTGCCCCGACCTGCTGCCTCTACTTATCATTTGTGTTACTTTCTTTTGCATCCTTCCACACCACAGCTGTGTAACCTCAGTCATGTTACTCAACCCCTCTGTGCTTCAATTTCTGCATCTGCAAAAATAAAGGAAATAGTATCCACATCGAAGGGTCTTAATGAGTATTAAGTGGTTTAATATTCAGAAAATACATCGAAGAATGTGCAAGCTATCTGTTCATTAAGTAAATCAACGCATACAGCAAATAAGAAAATCTACTGGTAACTTCCTCCTCAACTGTACAAAAGGTAGAATATAATACTCTCTAATTTGTGATTTACATTTTTTACTTAAAATATCTCATTATTGGTACAGAGATCTTTCTCATTCTTTTTTTTTTAAGGTGCATAGTATTACATCGAATAGATGTACCATATTTAATTTAAATGCTTCTCTGTTGATATTGGGGATGCTTCCAGTCTTTTGCTTTTAGAAACAAAGCGTCAATGGAAAACAACATAGATATATCATCTTGTAGGTATGCAGGTAAATCTGTCAGACAAATTTTCAAAAGTGAGATTGCAGAGTCGAAGAGTTAAATACATCTGTTATTTTATATACATTTCCAAACTGCTCCCTGTAGTGTTTGTATCATGTCATCCCCCCACCAGCATCTGTGAAGGTACCTGAGAAAACATCTTTTCAAAATACATTGTTGAGCCGGGCACGGTGCTGCACGCCTATAATTCCAGCACTTTAGGAAGCCAAGGCAGGTGGATCCCCAGACGTAAGGAGTTCGAGACTAGCCTGGCTAACATAGTGAAACCCTGTCTCTACTAAAAATATAAAAGTAGCTGGGTGTCGTGGTGCATGCCTGTAATCTCGGCTACTCAGGAGGCTGAGGCACGAAAATCACTTGAACCTTGGAAGTGGGGGTTGCAGTGAACCAAGATCGCTCCACTGCTCTCCAGCCTGGGCAACAGAAAGAGACTCCATCTCAAAAAAAAAAAAAAAAGTAAAGGCTTTTGAGAAGCACCCAACCAACCAAACAAACAAAAAAACACATGACAAAGCTAGAATCAAGAGAAGTGGGCTCTATATTAAACAATTATATTTTAAAAGACAGATCTAAATGATAAAATAATTCTTGCCATAAAAACTTAGAGTGATGTGCATAGTGCAAAAGAACAGCCCTCCCCTGTAAACGGCCATCTTATCCTCCAGCCTCCCTTCATTTTCTTAAACTGACTCTATTTAACCTGTGATTGATTCTTTTCCTAAACTATGTTTTGAAGTTTTAGAGATGATGCAGTTCTGGGAACAGGGCTATTTATAAATTGATGTGTGTTTAAACTGTAAGAGATTTTGCAAAGTTTCAACACAAAGGTTTGGATAGAAAAATAAGCTTCCCTTTAATAAACTTCCAAACATACCTAATCCAGAAAGGAGAAGGAGGGCATTTAAGCTTTTATTTCTGAGCTATCTGCCAACCCTCATGAGCTTTCATTTCAATAGCTGTGGGGAGTACAAGAGACAGAATAGAAATCTTAGGAACTTCTCCTAATGGAGATTCTAATAGGAGACCTCCATGACATTAGATCATTTTTCAGATTTAACGGCTATAAAAACATTCCTAAGAATTAATACTACAAAGTTGTCCTCTTGTGGATTTTTCAGCCCAAATTTATACTACCTATGTGGGTGAGAGGGAGCCCAATCCAACACAAAAATTTATCTTAAATAAATGACAGTACCCTTAGATACCTACCTAGAAGCAAATGCAATCCTCTTTAAAAAAAAAAAAAAATGAAACTTCAATCCAGACTTCAAAGAATTCACACAAAGTTCCACACAATATAAATTAACAGTCAAAAATGACAAAAACACTAAAGTAAACAAAATACCCCAACTGAAACACAGAAAATCTAGATTCCTTAAAACTTCAGATACTAGAATTACAGGATCCAAATATGAAATTAGTATGCTTCCTGTGATTCAAGAAATAAAAAGTGATACATATTATGTAAGTAATAAGCAGGAGACAATGAATAACACCAAACATATTTGCAAAAAAGCAAAAACATTTACAGAAATGAAAAATATATTGATTGAAATCAAATTTCAGCGGACATTAAATTGCAAAGTAGGCACAACCGAAGAGAGAGTTAGTGAAGACATTATCCTCAATGCAGCACAGAAAGGCAAGAAGCTAGAAAATACAAAAAACAAAGGAAGAGAAATAGAGATGAAGGTCTAATATAAAAGTAACTAGAATCACAGAAAGATAGGGAGAGAAAACGAGAGGCAATATTTAAGAAGATCCTCTGCAGTTTTTCACAACTGATAAAAGATGTTACTTCTCCGATTTAGCAAAATCATCCCTTTCCTGCTTCTTATCCAGTATCTTTTTCCAAAAATTATGGCTAACTCTACTCAAGATGCTCATAATTCCAGTATTAATTATCTAAGAATTCTTCCAAGGATATCCCAAGAACACATTTCTCAATCTTGTTTCTCAGGGCCCACTTAAAAGGTAGTGGGGTATTGTGGAAAGCCTCTGGGAGTACAAGAATCTGGATCAAGGTCTGGTCTTTGCACAGCCTATCTTTGTAGTGCCAGGCAAGGTACTTAAGCCTTCTGAGCTTCAGCATTCTCATGCTTAAAATGGGAATAATGAAATCTACCTTAAAAGACAGGTTATGAAAATTAAATACTGTAGCATATATAAAATGCCCAGCATACTGCCTGGCATATTTTAGGTACTTAGCACATGTTCATTCCATTTGCACATCATTAATTCTCACAGTCCCTGATTGTGAGAGCCTTCAGACAGACGGGCCTATCAAAGCCCTTCTGTCAGGTACACTCACACCACTCAATCATTCACTGATTTTGGTATTAATCACACCAATGAGCTTGGTAGGCACCAGCATGTTTCTTTCCACCATATATGGCAACCCATCCTCAAGTGAGAATACTTGTTTTCACCCCTAGTGGTATCTACAAGCTTCAGGTATAGGCAGATATATGAGCAACAGGACAGTGGGGAACACCACTTTGAGGAAGAGCTGCATCACATGCCACTCAGCCAACTCATGCATTGTGGGAAAACAACAGAGGCCCATTTGCTCTTTCAATTTCAAAGAATCCTCTTTGTTCATTCTTTATTATTTCATTCAACAAAGATTTGTTGAGCCCATTTTTTGTGTGTGCCAGACACTATTCTAGCCCTGACTTCAGGACCACATCAATCCCAGAAATCATGAGGCTGTTTTCAAAAGACTGCTCTGGGTAAATCCAGAAGTTCAACGAATTTGAGTTTAATTTTTTTTTTTAATCTTCAATTGATGGAGGAGGAAGCAAAGGAGTTGGAACTATTTTGAAATAATGCACATATGTCCAAATGAAAACAAATTGAGTCAGTAAATAATATCTCCCTAATCACTTCTATCAAAAACTAATATAATCCCCTTATCAATGATCTTTAAAAGAGAATTGGGAGATATTTTTCTTTGTAGTAATGAAAAGGAAATTAATATCACTTCATCAGAGCCTGGGAGGAAATTACTGTGAAACACAGTCTCAGCTAAATGCATATAATATGAAACCTAGTTTCATATATAGGTGTAAACTAGGCTGATGTGGATTTGCAATTAAATAGAACACCTTGAAGCTAGACTCAAGCTGCTAGACGGTTTTGTTTCCAATGCCTTGACCTAGGGTTTAAATTGGATGAAATCGTTCAGGATATTGTACCAGTGACTCTCTTTGGTGGAGGAGAGCCAGTGAAATGTACTGTCAGCAGACACAATACCTTTTCACTTTCTTATTTTGTCTTCATTACTCGGCCTCTGTTCCCACCTCCTCCAAACACTCTCAGGCTTGCCGCTTGCCTCGGTGCCTCTGTTTGCTCCGTTCTCTATCATTATCCTTCTGATTTGAGGACACAGCTATTGATGTTGATTGCTATCTGGTCACATGACGGAGGCTGAAAAGGCCCACACCGGTACAGCAAGCCCTCATTTCCGCACTCACACACACGCAAAGACTGTTCTTCAGGTTCCAGAGACCACAGGATGTCTCCGCGCAATTCAGTACCGTACATTGTTAAAGCCAAAGGTAGGGGGAAGGGATGTGCTCCAGTGATTGCTTATAATTTTCTCATTTGCATACAGTGGGGCTAAATTAATAAATAAATGTGCTCTGAGGCTGCAGGCCTGATACAGAGGCCTAGTTCTGTGCTCAATTGACATTCGTCTTCAGAGCCTGAATGTCTTCACCTGCCTCCCTTCTTACTTATTCTTCTCCCTCCAAACACAGCCTTACTGGGCTGTCATGCAATGCTGTAGCTCATGGAAGTCCCTGACTAGGAAACTGCATCACGACCATCCCTCCTCTATTCTTTTACCACGGTGTCCTGGCAGAAACAATTGCACAGATACTTGTCTCCTCTGTGTGCACAGGAATCCTGAGGGGAAAACCCTTCATCTATCCAGCCAGCTCGATCAGCTGAGTCAACCCCCACCTGCAGAAGGATAACAGATGTCACAGTCAGGTTCCCATCACATCTAGAGGAATAAACATAAACTTTGAAAGCAGATCTTTAGAATTTGCATTCAGTATGGCCACTGAGTGGTCGGGCACAAACAGGGAGGCCATTTAACTCCTTGGAGGCTCGTTCGCCTCATCCTAAAATCGGGATTAGCAATATGGGATATTTCAGCACTTGAAAGTGGGAATGTATTGACAGTCCTGTGGAAATTGCTATGTACTACAGAACTGCAAATTTGCTCTTCCCTTCTATTTCCACTGAGAGCAGGATTTTTTTGCAGTGCTTATTGGAGTTGAGGGTTCTTCCTTCTGTTTTTGCAAAGTGATTGCTATCTAGTTAACTAGTATTAAGTTGCATGGAGTTCATGGCTTAATTTACTCACAGGCCCTCCCTTCCAATTTTGTGCCTCAAAAGAGATTTTCTGGTACAGTGTTTAACCCAAGGTTATTGCAGGCATGGGGATTTGGAGCACATTAGTAGTTCTAGTTGGAGTAAGATTGTGCTGCCTTTTTTTAGGCATCAAATCATTCCATTATTTTACACAAACAACTAGCCCACAGGATTTTTTTTTTTCTTGAGATAACCCAAGTCATTTATAGTAAATATATCTAACATTATCATAGCTAACTCATTCTCTGTTTCAGAAATGAATGAATCCAATTTCCCAATATAGGTAATCAGGAGAAGTGTTCGTGAGATACGTAATGTCTGAGAAAAGCCTTTGAAAATCAGAGAAAGAAGCAGAGTACCGTCAAGAAGAAAAACAAGCAAGGGTGAAGACAGAGAGATGAGAAGGTTGGGAAGAGGTTGTAGAAAACTAATCTGATTAGGCTGGGGAAATTTCTCAGGAGAGAAAGAAGTTCTCAGGTCAATTACATTTAGAAACACTTCAGACACTCTTTTTGGAGACTTGCAGTGCTCCTTAGAATATTAACCTGCAATATGGAAATTACAACTGAGTAACTCTTATTTTACCTGAAAGTTGTTTTTTGTTTTTTTTTTTTTTTTCCAGAGGACGTATACCTATTATCATTGGCGTAAGCCAGTAATTGATGGACCTTTGGTAGAGCCTTTAAATCAGGGCAATGACACAGTCAACATTTTGTTTCAAACATAGTCATCTAACAAAATGCAAAGGCATAAAAATAAAAGGAAACTAACTGGCAATAGAGAAATATGTACAGGTTGTTGTGTTAGTCTAGAAGAGTGATACTAATGAAAATTTTTATAGTTATAGACAAAAGGATAAATATAAAGACATGGCAGAAGGAAAATATGTGAGCTTTGGCATCTGATCAATGGGGATGATCTGGATAAAGCAATCTAAAAATGATAAAGCTTTCAAACTGCCATGATGGGAAGCAAAAATTGATTTGATTTTAGGTAGAGGAGCTTGGAGGTTCCTATGGGAAAATGGTGGAAATCTGGGTTTACCACTTGAAAGGAGAGATATGCCAGGGTTTAGGGAATCATCTTCAGAAAAGTCATCATTGAAATTGCTGAAGCAGCTGATATCTCTCATAAATGATATAGTAAGAGAAGCGATCAGGGTTGATATGAGACCTTGGAGGATTGTCTAGCTTTAGGGGGCAGAAAGAGGAAGAGGTACTAACAAAGAATGCAGAAAAAAAAAAAAAGAGTTAGTGTAGAACACTGTCACAGAAGCAAGTGAATTTTAGAAGAAGGACATAATCAATGGCATCATAAACTGATGAGAGTTTCAGGAAGAAGAAAGCTAAGAAAAAGCCATTGGCTTTGATGCATAGAACTTTAATCATGGACAGCTCAGAGGGAAAAGTTCTCAGAGAGAAGTGGCAGATAGACTGCTAGGAACTGAGACTGTGGTGCTAGGTAGGTCTAGACCCTGTTGTGCATTTGAATCACCTGTGGATTTGATTGCTGTTGTTGTTTAATGCATGTAATCAAAGCCCACCTAGAGATTCTGATGTAGTAGGTTTAGGATGGAGCCTGATTATCTCTTGTGAGTGAGTTTAGAGGTGATGCAAATAAAGGACTATGTTTTGATAATACTGATAATGGGAGTGAAGACAGAAGAATATCGGGATCAAAATTTAGGAGTTTGAGACCAGCCTGGCCAACATGATGAAACCCTGTCTCTACTAAAAATACAAAAATTAGCCAGGCATGGTGGCACATGCCTGTAGTCCCAGCTACTCGGGAGGCTGAGGCAGGAGAATCTCTTGAACCCAGGAGGCAGAGGCTGCAGTGAGCCAAGGTCATGCCACTGCACTCCAGCCTAGGTGACAGAGAGAGACTCCATCCCAAAAAAAAAAAAAAAAGTTGTTAGATTGTTTTGGATCATTTTGTTTTCAGAGGAGAGACCCAAGTATGTGTGTAGGTTGGTGGAGAGAATTAAAACTAAAAGAAAATATGCATGAGAGAGATCATTGATGAAGCATGGCACAGAGCAAGAAAGGAAGAGATGGGATCTGAGATATTAGGAACCTGGCTTTAAATAAGGAGGTAGTTTGAACTTGGAGGGAAGCAGGATGAAAAGAAGAAGGATGGTAAAGCCTACTAAGATTTAGAGCTAGAGAGGAGGGAAAATAGGTGATGATTAAAAATCTGTCAGTTAACCAAGGACCAAAGACCTTCTGTCAATATTGAAGGAGATAGAGTTATGATTGGGGAACCAAGATTGGAGGTTTATCACAGACGATTTGGGAAATTCTAAGAGTAAACCCAAGAGTTTGCAATTTTAAATAGAGTTGTCAGGGAGGCCTCACCAAAATGATGATATTTGTATCCAGATCTGAAGTTGGTAAGGGAGTAAGGGATGTGGATATCTGCTCAATAGCACCCCAAGCAGAAGGAATAGCCCATGCAAAGGCCCTGAGGTGGGAGGGCACCTGGTATGTTAAAAGAACAGCAGTGTGTGAGAAGATGAGGTCACAGAATTAATGAGGGGGAGAGAGGTAGTGATTCCTATGACCCATGGTTACAGAAGACCTTGTACAACATTGTAAATAATTTATTTTTATGTTAATTAAAATAGGAATTCATTCAAGGGTGGAATGGAGAGTGATATTATCTGACATGTTTTTTAAAAATCCTCCTGGCTGCAGAAAATAGGCTGAAAGGAGGCAAGTAAGAAACCAGAAAGACCGACTACCAGGCTACTGTAATAATCCAGGCTGGAAATAAGAGGGACTTAGACCAGAAATGTAGCTCTGAAAATGGTTTAAATTTTTTTTAATGTTGAGTTTTCAATATAGTTTTTAAAGAAAGAACAAATAGGTTGCTGATGGATTAAATATGGAGTATGAGAGAGCACTCAAAGATGACTCCCCATGTTTTTTAGCAAGGGCAGCCAGGTCATAATGTTATCCATAATGGCATGACCGTGTGGGGAGAGGGTAAGGACAGGGCAGATCAAGAGCTAATGAGTGTGAGTTAGCTGTTATTATTGCAGCTTGTCTTATGATCACTTTCTCTTATCCTGGAAATCATCTTTTTTTCATTGAATAGTATTGCCTTCATTGAGATTATAAATTACGTAATTTTTATATTTGGAAGGATTTCTACAACTTCAGCTTCTGTGAAGCAGCAGTTCCTGCTGGCTGAGAAGTATAAGAAAACTGTAATTTCAAAATAATGCAGGGACAAACCCTACACTGGAACGGAGCTTTCTGGTTAGAAAATATTTTCTTTATCCCATGGAATTCACTACTTCTTGTCCAGATTAATTCTTTTTAGTGTTTCTTATTTTGCAATTTACTTTTTCAGAATAAGTGGATTTGCAGCATAATCTGGGTTTGCTGCACAAACAGCACACTGCACAACTTCATTTATGTTGCCGCTTCTTGCTCCCTGGAGTGGCTCAACGCAGCTACCCTGAGAGCAGCGTGAGCTTCAAAAGTAATAACTGGTCATTGCAGAGAAGGTGGAAAATGCAGAAACATAAAGAAAAAATAAACATGTTAAAATATGTCAGTGAATTCTCTTCCAACCTTATTTTCTAAACATAATACCGTAAACAAATTTAGTATTCTACTCTTTTCATTTAAAATATTATAAGGATTTTTTTATGGTTTTAGTTATTTTTCATGAACTTTCATGGTGATCCATAATATGGATAATGAGTACCTCATATGTATTTAATAGCTGCATCATTATTGGATATTTGTGTTCTTTTAAATAAAATATATTAAAAATAATGCTCTTTCAATCTTTTATTTAAATTTTCAATCCTTTATTTAAATCTTTGACCACATGAAAATGCAATATTGCATCAAATGGTATCAGTATTTAGAGACTTTTGAAATATGCGTACTGCTCAGTTGCTTTCTGTGAAAAGTTGTACCTGTTTATATTCTCATCCACATTGTTTAAGACTGCTTGTCGACCAGCCACAGTGGTTCACACCTGTAATCCCAACACTTTGGGAGGCTGAGGCGGGTGGATCACCTGAGGTCAGGAGTTCGGGACCAGCCTAGCTAACACGATGAAACCCTGTCTCTACTAAAAATACAAAAATTAACT
>NW_012115788.1:2975527-2988495 GCF_000951035.1 Colobus angolensis palliatus | reverse complement strand
AAGAAAGAAAGAAAGAAAGAAAGAAAGAAAGAAAGAAAGAAAGAAAGAAAGAAAGAAAGAAAGAAAGAAAGAAAGAAAAGAAAGAAAGAAAGAGACAAAAAGACTGCTTGTAGGATTATGCATATTTTTTGACTGCTTGCAGGATTATATGTCTGTGTTTTTGAGACAGAATTTTTCTTAACTTTGGCCACTGATCAGGATAACCTGAACTCTATCTCCAGAAATTCTCATTTGGCAGACCAGGGTGGGGCTTGGGTAACAGTAAGCTTTGAAAGCTCTACAAGTGGTCTTATTGCCTAGCTAGGGTTGAGAAATACTTTTCCATTAGTTTCCAATGTTAGAGAAGTAGTTTTTATTTCTAGCTCTGTGCAAGTTTCTCTTAATTGGCCAGTACCAACTTTGGTCCCTTCCACCTTTCAATTACCACTTGACAGTACATTTGACAGAAAAGGATGTCACTTAAAACCATTTGCTCTTTTCTCATACAGCTACTCTGGAAGAAAGCAATTGTCAGGTTGATCCTGTATACTGGTAATCGTAAATAGCAAACTCTAAAGGGCAGCCCAAAGAATAAATATCTGCCAGGCATTATCTCTTCTATGAGCATTTCTAGCTGCATTGTCCAATATGGCACCACTAGCTGTTGGGCAGTTGAAATGTGGCCAGTCCAAATGGACATGTTCTATAAGTGTAAAATGTACCATTGATCCTGAAGACTACCAAAAAACATTAACTATGTTATTAATAATTTTTATATTGCTTGCATGTAAAAGTAATATTTTAGATATATTGGATTAACCAAAATATATTTTAAAATTTTATCTATTTCTTTTTACTTTTTTAAATGCAGCTACCAAAAAGTTTTAAATTACGTATAACATTTGCATTCTATTCCATGGAACAGTGCCAATCTAGAGATAATGTATGCGCACTGACACAAATTAAATTTGTTGTTTTCGTATTATGGTATTCCTCATTTATCTGAGGAGGATATATTCTAAGAACATCAGTGGATTCCTGAAACTTTGGTTAGTAGTGAACCCTATATACAGTATGATTTTTCCTTATTGTAAGTCAAAACTTTTACACTTTTCGCTTAAAGAAAGCGCTTTATGGCTTCTTTTGGCATATGTAAATCGCCAGCAAGTGCACTGGGGCCATTTTTAAATAAAAGAAGGGTGACTTGAACACAAGCACTATGATATCACAATAGTTGATATGATCACCAGGTCATATCATACTAAGTCACCATATCATACTCAGTGACTAAGGGGCGGAGAGCGTCAACAGCATGGATACAGTGGACAAAGAGGTGATTCGTGTCCCAGACAAGACAGAGCGGGATGGCGAGAGATTTCAACACACTACTTAAACCTTATGAATTGTTCATTTATGGAATTTTTTATTTAATATTTTTGGACCAAGGTTGACCACCAGTAACTGAAACCACAGAAGGTATAGATTGGGGCAGACTACTATACTGGAAATTAATTCAGGAATCCCAACTTACACAATATAATTAGAGACTTAACAGCAGGTAGTTTCATTTAGCTTAATCTTAGGTTTTTTCACAGTGTACATGGAAATCTCTCAGAGTAAATTGGAATGCAAAAGTTCATCCTGGGAAAAAAATTATAGTGGTCACCATTCGTTTGATTTTCAAAAGTTTATTATGAAGTACTTTTTCACCCTTTTTTGTTGACTGGATCATACCAAAAATACGGTATCCAAAGCGGGGACCAAATTTTTAGAGGACATACACTAGATGGAGCGTGTTCAGGGAAGAGCAGCCAGTATAGTAAGAGAGCTAAAGTATCACTACACAAGAGGCCATTGAAAGAACAAGGGATGGTCAGTGGAGAAGGAAAGATTCAAGGAGGCAATGCTGAGTAGCTTGCAAATGCTTGGAGGGCAGGTGGAAGAAAGGTTACAGTTGTTCTATAAGCCTCAAGGAGTGAAGCTGCAACTAAAGGGTGGCGGTAGCACTGGGAGAAATTTGGGGTCAGAAAAGGGATAATTTCTTATCAGAGCTTTCACTGTAAGAAATGGGCTGATTTTAAGGTATTGAGAATCTCCTCAGCAGAAGTAATCCAGTGTTATTGGGTAATCAAGGATATGTTTTGTGGAGAGGATTTTCAGAATTTTACCTTATCATCTATAACATAATGATTAAGAGCACAATCTCTGAAAACAGACAACCTAAGTTTGAATCTTGGCCATGTACTTCCTGGCTTTCTGACTTTGAGCAAGTCAAGTAACTTCTCTCCGCTTCCATTTCCTCCTTTGTAAAATGTGGAATATGATAATGGGACTACATCCTTAAGTATGTTATGAGAGTTAAATATTAATATGTTAATAAATAGAGAACTTTAAAAATGCCTACCATGTGATATGCACAATATAAGTGTTTAGCTATTAATAGTTCAATGTAGGGTCATGTTTCTATACTGAGCAAAAGGGCTTCTTCCATATCATGTTTGTAATATCACTTATTCATTCACTCATTCATTCCATAAACTAATATATTGAGCACATATCCTGCACGGTGCACCCTTCTAGGCTCTCAGTATAAGGTGGTCAATGCAGAGAAGATTTCTGCCCTCACAGAGGGACAGGCAATAAAGATATAAAGACATAAAATAATAATAATGGTAAGTGCTATGCCGTTAAAACAGGACAATGTAATGGAGAAAGATTGGCAGTCATGGAAGAACTGTCTGAAGATCCGAATCAAAGGGCAGACTTAAGCAAGAGAGCATTTCAGACAGGTGTTTTTGGTGGAAAGACCATGAGGAGGAAATAAACTTGGAGTGTTCAAGGATCAGAAAGAAGGCCACCGTGGAGTTTAGGAAGCCACGGGAAGCTGACTTAGGGCGGATGAGTTTGGAGAGGGGAAGGAGCCTTGATATAGAGTTTGGATTTTATTCTGAGAGCAGGGAGAAGCTGTTGGAGTATTTTACACAGAGGGGTATGGAGCAGAAGTGGAAGCAGGAAGACCAATTTTGGGTAGTCCTGGTGAGAGCAGATGGGTTTTAACAATTATTTTTCTTCCTGAATCTGGAGCCACCAGATGAGACTTACGTAGTTTGCCTCTTTTTTCATTTACATTTTGGTTCTGTTTCAGGAACCAAACATTTCATCTACTTACATATTTGAAAATTCAGAATCATAAATAAATATTAAGAATTCCGGGTAAGAATGCTCTTTTTATCCATAAGAATTTTGAGACCCGGAGTAGTAAAATTACTTCTCAAAGGCTATATTTTATCAGTAACAGAACTATAACCAGAATTGGCATCACATACCTTACCAGTGACTAACAGGTTACCACTTATGTATCAGGCACTGAGGGTAGTATTCAACAGTGAGGTGAAGTTTATGTCAAAAATGTGATTTTTAAACGCAAGGAGTAAATGGATTCGAAGAGAAAGCACAAGTTCTATAAGCATGAACTTAAATGAATCACCAAACCTATCTTTGCAGGCCAATTTGTACAGCCACTAATTGATAGACCATTTACTTGTTTGAAAAAATTACTTTGCACTTTCAATTATTTTACACCCTCTGTTTTAAGTATCAAGCAAATGACTTCAAAGAAAATTGGGATCTTATGATTTCCTACTAAAACCAGAGTAGGCTGAGCTATGGGGCCCGTCTTTAGTTTTTTTGACCCAGGCGTAAACAATATGCAACCATCTAGAACTGGCATGAAATGATCTGTAGCACTTTAGAACTTGAAGATCTCTTGGAAATCATCTAATTCAACAGTTCTCAATGAGTGACTCCCTGAGCCACAGTGTCAGCATCATGGGGGAAATTGTTAATTTCCAATTAACAGTTGGAGATCGTGAATTCTCGGGCCCCACCTGCTGAATCAGACCTTAGAGATGGAGCCCAACAATTGGTGCTTTAACAAGCCCTTTTGTTAGGAGACCTCAATCCACACTTAAGTTTGACAACCACTGATTTACTCCAAACTCTTGATTGCACAGGTGAGACAACTGAGAACCAGAAAAGTAAAGTAATTTGCTTGGGGTGATCCAGCTTAGCATCAAAATCAGGACCAGAACCTGGGCCTCCTGACTCCTAGTGCCATGTATTTGCATTTTGAACTAGACTTCCTTCCTTTCTCTGCCATTGCAACCTGAGAAGCCCAGGTTAGGTCCAATCATCATTGCTTTTTGTCTGTGCCCTCCTATCCTACATCAGGGAAAGTTATGCTTCACCGAAGCACCTGGGCTTTTCATTTCTTTTTGGACAGTTGCAGGAGTTTGTTATTTAAAAGCTGCATAAATAACAAGCAGACACAGCCAGCCCTGTTTAGCCACAGCTAAACCTTAGAAGGGAGTGTAGAACAACCCAAAGTCCAGCCTCTTCCAGATGTAATTTGAATAACTTAAAAAAAAAAAACAGAATAGAAGGCCACTGTCTATCTTCACAAGCCTTTATCTGATCATAGCTTCAATACAAGCTTTCTGTTTGTTTGTTTATTGAGGACTGAATTAATACAAAGGTCTCAGTAAAAGTGGAAAGATAGTTGAAATACTAGCCTGAAAATTCAGATGACCAATGAATATTTGGTAGCACCAGGCCACAGCAGTGTGCCCCCTTCTTTCTCTGCTAGTAAGATGGCATTAAGAATTCAGTCCCCACTAAAAAGATATCTTGTCATCCTAGAACGTTGCCCAGCATCTCCTTTCTATAGCTGTGAATATAGCCAAATACGATACAGTTACCCCAATGGTTGGGTGGTGTTTCTCTCAATCAGAATGTGTCTGTGTACAGAAGAGGAGAGAGAAAAAAAAAAAAAAAAAAAAAAGACCTAGAGAGAAACGTGGGCACAGAAGCAAAATCAACACTGGGAATTGGCTATCTGAGGAAATCAGTCATTAAAACTAGGCACATGCTAATTGCATGGCCTGGCCCCCATTTTTCTCCCTCACAGCCCCCTCTCAATTCAGTTTATTCTCCTAAGCACTGAGGCTACAGCCTGGCTGGCCTCTTATGTAAGTCTGAAATCAGATCTGGCATGCGGTTTGTTTTAGCCTGTCACAGACGCAGGGCACTGTGTTGCCCTCGACAAGGCTGTTCAGCATAGCATATGACTGTAAATCTTCTTTTTCATGCACCACAGTGGGGACCTTTGTCCTAGCAGTGATTTAGCAGCTTTTATTAGCCTGAGAAGCAGCCAGTAATCAGGAGACATTTAAAGTGGGAGCTTGCTCTTTTTGATGGAGAAGAATCCAGAAACCAACGGCTCTTTGAAAATTACTTTTGATGGGAGAGAAATAAAACCTTAATACATATAAGTATATGGTACGTTTCCATTTTAAATTTATTATTGCTCAAACAAATCTATACATAATTCAGCAAAGACTTGAAGTCACATATTTTTAAACTCTGCATTCATCAAGTCATGAAGTTCAAGGGTTTATTTAACTTTGAGTTTTCAGAAGTATGCATTTTGAAAGAATGTGGGTCTTGGATGGCAGCTCCCTGTACGTTATTCAGATCCTGGAGTGTCCACTGCTTTTAAATTCACTGTAATTCCAATTAGAGCTTGGGCTCAGGGGTTGGCAGCAGCTGCAAATAAGAACTAATAATGTTTCATTCCACTGCTTATGTATTCTGCAAATGCGTTCTTGACATGGTAGTTTGCATATGATGTCAGCGTGGGAAAATAAGAAGGTATTAGCATCTGTAAGCCCAGCAGAAATTTCTCAGAGAAGTCACTTCTCAAGTTCATACAGCTGATTCCACAATTTAGGCAGTGTTCACGTTTTTAAAATATATTTTGGTGATTTTTTAAAAATTAATTGGGTCATAAAATATCAATGGTTCCTTATTTGCATGTTTTGCAAAGTTTAAATTCACTTTTTCTGAGATCGAGTTTTCTGTTGCAAATTGTTGATGTTGTTACTTTCTACCTTTGTAATTTTGATGCTGATATAACATAGTTATTGTTAGAAATTTAAACATTTATGTATAGCCACCAATGTGAAGGCTAGTGGTTGAAATAACTTCTGTAAGTCCCTGGAACTATTTGTGGGAAGACAGAGCATTATATGAATCCGGTTCGTTTATATACTTATTATTACACTTATTACTGAGATATGTTATTGCAGAAACACAAGGGGCCTCTGCTGTAGGTCGTAGGACCCTCTGGGATGGTGAAAGAGAGTCATATGACACTAAAAGAGTAAAATGAGCCTTTCAAAAGGAACTCTTGCTTTTAAAATGTGGCATAAATGATCTTATCTCTACAGCAAGGAGTTTGATCCTGATTCACAAAGAACTGGAGTTATGCAGCTAAAGAAAAGTGGAGCCCTGTCCATTTATCTGAGGATTTGGGGACCATCCACAGCGACCAGGCAGATTGTTCAGGAAACAAAGCCCACCCTTCCCTGCATTATCTGATGGCATAGATGGTCTTATATTTCCCAGATAATTGCACCACACACTGTTTTACTTTGCTGGGTCATAGCAATTGGCTGATCTGCCATAAGATAAATGGCAACAAAAAAAAAAATTCACCAGGAAAGTCATTCCTTTAAAAGTATTTACCTATATGCTGTAGTGGGTGCTTTGTGTGCTGGGGAGCAGGCAGCCAGGATGGGGGCGGTAGGAAATGAGTAATGATCTGATAATGGAGCTGAATGGGGCCATAGAAATATTTTCACACCATCCTGCTATTGCTACAATAGCTGAAACCCAGAAATTTTGTGGCTTTCTTCACAGTCAAATGATGTGTTAATGTCAATAGATTCTGGTTGTCTTGACTCATTTCTTGATAATATTTTTTTTACTCTGACTATACTATCGTGTAGTAGATATGTCCTTGCCTATTTAGTGTTCATTTCCCCCTTTTTTCTACCCACTAGTACCTCCCCTCCCAGCTGTTCCTCCAGGAGCAAACTCCCCGTGTAGCTCATAAGATGCAGGTGAAGTTGATCCTATTCTCATCCCCATTATCAGATTGAATCAGTCTAAATGAATCAAGGTAACCTCTTCTCCTTTGCCTGGGATTGCTCTGGGAAACAGGCTCAAGCCAGTCATCACATGGCATTCTCTAACATCATTGTTGGCTCAAATAAATAGATGAGAAAACTACTATTCTATACTTGAGACAGAGCTACTCCTGCCCCTCCACAGACATGAATGAGGAAGCAGGTAACTCCTGTTGCTGGCAAACATCTGGAACCATGCAGAAAGCCAGCTTGAGGAACAAGCCTTACACACAGAGGAGAATAGTGCCAAGAAAACAATCTGAACCTTAATTGCACCTTGAGCTTTTCCTGTCTCTGGATATTTTAAGGGAGTTAATACATTTTTTAATTGTTTCAGCCAATTTGAGTCAGGAGTTCGTGACCTGTGGTTGAAACATCCAACCCCATGCACACTAATGTATTCAGGTATGCAAATATACCGATACTTAAGATTTGGACTAAGGAAATGATTTTGCTTTTACAGAAGATCCCACTATCATTGTTAACATGATTTTTCACAATTTTGGCCTTAATTATGTAATGGCTGAGGATTCTTTATAATATCCCTCACAACTCAAGTAACAGGACAAACTTATTGGGCTTCAGCACAAAATTGCAACAAGCAGAAGCATAGAAACTAAAATTCTGTCTGGTTCCTTTTTCTGATTTTGCTTTTGACTTCCTAACAAGGCGGAAACATCATGTTTGATTTCTTTCTGGTTGCTCTTATGAGGCACATTTATTGGTTCATGGTGTATTTTTCTATAAGTTTTAAGTTTATACAACTTAAGATATGATAATCAATTACTGTGTAAAATTTAGAAAATATTTAAACAACAAGAAAATAAAAATGACGTGTCATAGTCTTATCCTCCAGAGCAAACAATTATTAGCAGATACTTATATATGCTTCATTGTGTATACATTTTCATTAACATTTACTTTATGTAAATATTGCTATTTTTAAAACTACTGTATTTTTCCCATACTGTGAACATCTTGATTAATGTTATATTCCATTTGAATTCACACAACCCTCAGAGCTACCCTTCCTTTTGCGGCTGTTCCTCAAATAGCTACATCCAGCCTGTGTGCCTACGGATTGAAAGGATATTCAGTTGAGCTCGAGCAGGACGGGTGACTGTCAGAGCTGGGGACTGTTATTATTCATCATTCAGAATCTCTTGTCCTTGTGTGGGCACTTCTTTGAGATAGGCCTATTACTTCTGCCAGTTTTCCGTCTTTCACTACCTTTTTAACTTAGTTCGCCTTCTCATTTTAAGCCTATATTAAACAGATACATATGTTGACTTTAGAACTCAAATGAATGGAAGATTCACTTGTTATCATAAACTGCATCCATTCATTCGACTGTTCATCCAGGTCATATTTATTGAACACCCTTGTATGGAGTGAGTGGATTATAGTACCTGACCTTCAGAATTTCCAGTGTATTTGGAGAGACAGAACTTTAAAAATATCACAGTAATGCAACGTAAGAAGAATAAGGACAAAGTGCTGAGAAGAGATAGAGGGAGAAACAATGAGAATCTTCAAGCCCTACTTGTCTTCAGGAGCTTTGCAATCTATATGATGTCATTTTACATAAGCCTTAAGACTGGTTATTTGCCAGTTATCCTGGGACTTTTAGCTGTAGAAAGGATCTGAGTACTTGAGTGCTGTATTAAATATCCCTCTTGAAGAGAGCCTATTAAAATCAGACACATGTAAGTGGTCATTGCTAGCAACAATTATGAAAAGAAAATTCTAGGGAGAGTGTAACTGACCCATTTAATTAAGACTTCAGTCTCTTGGATAGGAGCATGGTTGTCCACTTTAAAATGTTGTATTTGGTAGCCATATTTTCCAAACTCTGTGCATATGATTTGATAACCACCATGAGCCCAGGGCAGGGGGCAAAATATATAAAACTACTACGGTTTTGAAAAATCCAAGGCACCAGATCTCTGTGAACAATATTTCCCAATATTTCCTTGTATATTTGTGTCTTTTTAACAAATCATTTTATTTACTATATATACCAGAATACCAGGCTTCTAAAACGCTGGAAGAGGTAGAGTGAGTCATTATACATTGCCTTCCAAGCTCCAAGGTACAGAAATTAATGGAAGGCAGACACGTTAGACCTAGCTGCTCCTGCCAGAATCTGAAAATGAGACTGGGATTGCGTGGAGTTACTGGATGACAACTCCCTCGACCCAGAACCATGAAACCCATTTCATATAACCTTAGCTACCATGATTCCTTGCATGTTTTTAAATCGTGGTGAGTTGGTTTTCTTTTTAATATAGCTACGGTTTCACCTTTGACTTTGCACATTATTGACAGAGCTAAAAACCTGATGAAATTTAACAACAAATCCAGATATTTCAGACTGGATTTTTATACACAAAGACAGGACCTTTGGACTTTAAAGATCACTCAGGCTAGACAGGATAATAATAGTAATATTCTGGTTTTCTATGACATTTTCCTACCAAAGAGATGAATGCACCTTGATAGCAATATTGAAATATTCATAACCTTCTCATGCAGTAGATGTAATACTGTTATCCTCCCTTGTTTATGAAAAAAACAAGGCCTGCTTTTTTTAAAGGCATTGTTCAAGGTCATATAGAAAGTATTTGAGTTAGGACTCTCAGGATCTTTCAAGCAAGGACAGTAAGGAAACATCTAAGAATTCCACATAAATGTCATATGACCACATTGCAAATCATTTGCAAAATGTCATTTGAATGTATTAATATTGAATAGTCATATGGAATGAATCCTGCTTGAAATTCACATCTCAAAAAACTAAAGCAAAGGTATTCAGAAAATGCCAAGAGAATTGGAGCATTTGTTTCCTCTACAATTTACCCATTTCTATTCACTATTCTTCAGTGACATGTGAGAACCTCAAGGTTGTCATACAATATGTCGTTTAGGAGTAAGGATCCATCTCTAGAAGCATCCTTTGGGTGTTTACCTTACAGCTTAGTCTACAAAGTTCAAATTGCAAGTCACGACTTGAAGTGCAAAATGTTTTTAATTTGTTGTGTGCTTGTCAGTGTGGCTTAATGAAAGTACTCAGAATTCGAAGTAGGGCGGAGGGCTCAATGTGCCACATCCCTTAAATTCTCTAGCAATGTAAGAACGTCATCCTCACGAAGTGTGTTAAAGAGCACTGTGTCTCCATCTGTGAACAATCACGTCCAACTCTAAACCAGGTTATTGAACTGAAAACATCAGGGAAAATGGCATGAGTAGGGTTGCTTTTTCATAGATCTAAGAAAATATGTATATTCTCAGAAGTTTTTAGATTTGGTAGAAACATTTGATATCTTTCCAAAGAGAGACCAAAAGTGGTTGAGTTAAATTTTAAGGCAGATTCCAAAGATCTTAGTCATTCTTTTGAAATTTTTCTAATAAATTTGTCTAATAATAATTTATATAATAAAATAATAAATTTATATAATAATAAACCCAAACGTATTTCAGTATAGATAAATGGTATGTGATTATCACAGTTTATTTGTAATTTCATAATTACTTGCCCTCACTAAAATTCAAAAGTAAAACACATAAATGGTTCTTTCATACAACAACATGGGTTTCTGTTTCTGTTACACGGTCCAGTTAAAACCATGGGAATGTACACTGTTTGCCTTCATTCTATCTGAAAACACATTGGTTATCAGGATTAAACCTTGAAATCCAGCATGAGACTGTAGTCTTTGCTTTCATTCTATAGTGTGGGTAAGAAGCAGTTATTCCTCCCAGCTCCTGAGTCAAATGAAAGATGATGGTGCTGCCAATAGATTCAACTTCCCTTTCATTCTTCTGTAAGAGAGTAAGCCACACTCTTCTACATACTCCCAGAGAATTGAATGAGAAGAAGAAATATTAGAATCAAATTGTAGGAGTAGAAATCTCCAACTTCCTGAGAGGCCTTCATTGAGTCTCTCCCCGACATGGGAGGAATGGACTATTTCAGCTCATTAAATAGTCATCGCTGCATTCTATGTTTCTCTCGTTCTTGTTCTAAATGTCAATCAAAAAGAGGAGTGAAATATCAGGAGAAATAGTTAATAAAGAAATACATTCCCCTGAAAGGTACTAAAGTAAATATCTTATTTTTTTAATAAATAACATAAGACTATACAATCATGTTTTGACATCTGTCTCTAAGTACCAACTACATGAAATAAACAATAGAAATAAAACAAATCTTTTATTTCTAGCATAAAATAACATTTTAGGATTTAATGTGCCATGTTCATCCACAAAATTGGAAACATTCAAACTAGAATTGTGATAGTTTTATTAGGAAGAATGAGTCCTTAGTCATATTTTATTTTTTATTTTGAAATATCGTAATTTTAGACTTACAGGAAGGTGCAAAAATAGTACAGAGAGTTCACACACAGCCTTTACCCAACTTTCCCTAATGTTAATAATTTATATAACCAGAATACTGTGATCAAAACCGGGAAATTAACATTGGTACAATAATACTAATTAAATCACAAACATTTTTCAAATTTCACCAGTTTTTGCTCTAATGTCATTTTTCTCTTCCAGGATCCAATCCAGAATTCCATGTGCATTTAGCTGATGATGTGTTTCTCTGATCTATGAGAATCTCTCGGTCTTTCTTGTCTCTCATGACCTTAGCACTTTTGATGAGTACTGGCCAGGTATTATGTAGAATGTCACTCCACTCAATGTGGGTTTGTCTGATATTTTCATGAGTAGATTGCTTCTATGCATTTTTAGCCAGAATATCATAAAACATTGTATGCCTTTCAGTGTGCTGTATCAGAGGATGGTGCATGTTGTCAGTATGTCATATTGCTGATGGTGTTTACTTAAACCATTTTCTTAAGGTGGGGTCTTGCAAATCACTAGTAATCTTGACTCTGTTACCCTTGAACCCTTGAAAACTTCTATACCCAAATGCGCTATATATTTCAGTCTACTGTCTTATTGTACACACAATTATATGTCAGGTGTGACTCCATATCTTTCCTATAAGGATATGCTCCAATATTATTCTTGGTATCTCAAAGTTAGATCCAATGAAGTAGGAATTCAAGTAGAATACTTTATAATGTACTGTGATTCCTGTAATCTTCTCTGTGTGTACGTATGAATAAATGTATCTGTAATATATAATATTACTGCAATGCATTTTATACTAAGGATATCAAGAAATGTATACATTTTCATTTGTTTGGGAATCCCATCTGAGACCAGAGGTGGAGCTCTGAATGCTTTGGGAGGCACTCTAATCACTGTCTTGCTAGTTTGCCTCTTCTTAGACCGGATGTACTAGGAAGCTGTCTTTTTTTTTCTCCCTACTCTTTCACCATGACCCAGTGTTGGCTCATGTATCTCTGAAGCAATAAAGGAGTTGAATGGTGGGATATCATTTCTTAACAAACATCAGTCAACATGGACATTGGAATCCATGTCAGTGAGGAACTTAGTAAGAATGAGACAGCACACAACTAGGATTTTTAAAAACTCTTTTTAAATGTTTTTTATTTTTAAATGCTGACAAACTTACAGAAACGTTGCAAGAATAGCAAAAATACTTCCATATTCACCTCGCCCAGATTTCCCAATTATTAACACTTTATCACTGTTGCTTTCTCATTCTTGCTCCCTTTCTCCCTCTCCCCCATCTAAAACTCATTGTAAGGCAAGTGAAGACATGTTCTTTTACTTCGCTAAATACTTCAATGTGCATTTCTTAAAATAAAAACATTATCTCATATAATTATAATACACTAATCAAAAGCAAGAAATTAACAATGATATGTTGCCACTACCTAATGAACAGACCTTATTTATATTTCACCTACTTTCCCAATAATGTTGTTTTTAGGAAACTAAAAATCTTAAGTGGAGTCCAATCCAGGATCACGCATGCCTTCAGTTGTCATGTCTCTTCAGTTTTTTTTTTTTTTTTTTTTT
>NW_012115788.1:2946635-2975457 GCF_000951035.1 Colobus angolensis palliatus | reverse complement strand
AGCCTTCCGAGTAGCTGGGACTACAGGTGCCCGCTACCACTCCTGACTAATTTTTGTATTTTTAGTAGAGACGGGGTTTCACCATATTGGCCAGGCTAGTCTCGAACTCCTGACCTTGTGATCCACCTGCCCCAGCCTCCCAAAGTGCTGGGATTACAGGCATGAGCCACCACACCCAGACCTCAGTATCATTTAATCAGGACTATTTCCTCAGTTCATTTTCTTCTTTCATGACATTAACATTTTAAAGTGTAAAGGCCAGTTATTTCATTGATGTTTCCTCCATATGGATTTGTCCAATGTTCCTCTGTGATTAGATTGAAGTTGTGCATTTTTGACAATGATGTGTCTTGAAGAGACTTGTAATGAAGGGACTATCTACACAGTATGGGCAGGGCTAAGCGATGCTGAGGCACACGGAACTAACAACAGGAGAAGTGGCTACAACTCTAGGGGAGCCTGTTTCCAGGTAGAACCTTGGAGTGGGTGGGTTAGAGACTGAGGAAAGCAAATCTGAGAGGGATGCAGACACTGCCAGAGCTGTGCCAAAGACAGGAGTGGAAATAGATGCCTTCCAACGGTGACTATAACGCGAAGCCAGAAGGCAGGAAAGGCCAGTGATGTCCTTCAGAAGTGCCAGCCTTCTGAGGCCCAAAACAAGACAAACAATGGCAAGAGAATGCAGCTGTAGGCAAATGGAGAATAGCCACTGCAAAATTTAATATGCCTGTTTCTTATTTCTCTTCTTCGACACATATCATCAAGCTGTCATGTGCAACGTCCTACACAATAAAATATATAAAGAATTCTAATCTATGAATTAGAAAACCTGGTCTTAGTTGCTGGTATCAGCTGCTTTGGGCCATGTTACCTTAGAGGAGACACTTAGCCCCTCTGAGTCTCCGTAAAGATGGTATTCTAACATCTGTCCATCTCCCCCATGATGTAGCTGCAAAGATCATTATCATTGCTATATAATAGGCATAGAACGAGGAGGTTAATCACAATTCATTAACTTACAGAAGAAGCAAATGAAGCATAAGGATTTGTGTATATGCCTCATATTCAAAGTAATAATGCCTATGCCTCTGTATTCGAATTGTTTTCCAAGAAAACCATTTTCTAGTGTAGTTTTCCTTTCTTGCATCTACTTCCTTGTGAGTTATGTAACTGCAAATTACTGTAACTTGCAAGCCCACCATTTTCTCCCATTTGGGTAGATTGCTGAAAAGAATTATACTTTTTTGGCTGCTGTATCTCTTGGTTGCTCTGTTTTCCTTCCCTCTTTGCATTTCTGCAGTCATTACTTTATATAGCCAATTATGGTTCTTTGAGTAGTCAGTAAATATGCAGCTGGTAAAAGGTAGGTAGAGTTAATGTAAACATGGTTTTTATTTAAGTCTCCTTTTTAAAAAATATAGCATTCACTAGGATTCAAAAAAAACTTAGAAATGAAAAAGAAGATTTTAAAAAAGAAATAGACTAGGAGAAAGCACTGACAGGTTGAGATTTAATGGGATCTCAATTTCTTAGTTCTAGTTTTTGTTTTTGAAAGGTGTAAAGAGGCCAGAAGCTTAGGCTTGGGTTGGTGGCATTGAGAAAGTGTGGCTTTCTGATTGGCAGCAAACATTCAGAACATCTTTCTGCTTACAATTTCTCAGCATGGGTTGAGTAAATATTGGTTCACTGGCATTTTTGAGCAGTGGCGACTATCACAAAGAAGATCTCTTTACTGTAATGGGTACTTGTCAGACACAGAAAAAGAAAACAAGCATCTCTTTAAATTTCCTATTGTGTTGTTACATCTCTGTCAGTGGTGGTTCCTATTATGTGTTACTTGAATCTGGTATTCAGTAACTAATGACTTGAATACCAGATATCAGGATAACTCTGAGCTAAAAACACCCACTCTTTGCAAAGACACACTCTGCAATATACTCACTCAGCAGAAAGGACCCTGTGCAAAAATCCATTTATTCACAAATTTATACAAATAAAATTACTATTTGAGAATTGCTAGGCAGAACCAACAGGTGGATTTCTGACTGCTTCTTCTTTGGTTGAACATCTAGTGACTTTGAGCAGAAGAACAATGGATCTTTGAGACACAGTAACATCAAAATCAGTATGTTGAGTAAGGTCACATATATGATATGTTTCATCACTGTTCACTGCCAGCTCTCATTTTTGCTGGCAAATATCAGCATCAAACTTTTTTCATAAGAGTTCTATACCTTAGAGATCAAAGTGGTTTGTTTATTTTTAGTTTGATAGGCAGACGCATGAGCCCTCAGTAGTTAAATTTTTCATTTGTGAAGTTAAGATGAAAATTATTTATCTTTACATTTATTCAAAAAGTGAAATGTAAAAACATGTCTTAATATCTTAGACCATGCCTTTCCCTAAAAAGCATCTTCTTTTTCATATGTTTTAATTTAAACTTTTCTGCTTGTGTGTTGGCAAAATAAATCTTTTTCAGGTTATATGTGATTGTCCTATGAATATGCTGTTGAGTGAGATCTCCTAGTTTCATCGTCTGTACTTAGACTTAGGTCAGAGTCCCCTTCATGTCTCTTATAAGAATATCAGAATTGCCTAAATCGAATAAAACTTCCCTGATTAATGACAAGTGCTCTTTGAAGAAGATGTTCTGATGATCTCCAATCCTAAAATTCCTCGTTCAAAGGGTTGTGTAAAAATGCTTCATACATTCCAATGTTGCTCTCAGGCACTGACAAAGTATTAATGTAGGTGAAAAAGACCATAGTCATCAATGTATGTGCTACCTATTGAGGGCAATGGTAAATCTGCTTCCTTCCTCTGCTGTCCTTCACCAACCCCTGTCACCTCAAACGATGAAAGGAAGAGTGAGGAAATGATAAAATCCAAGACCCGGGAAATTAATTAGCCCAAATATGCTCTCCATTGATGCCTTTCATCAAAAGCTTTTACAGCAATTCATTTTTTTCTGGCTCTATGAAATCTAAACTTTTTAAGTTAGAATCTCAGAATCATTCTGCTTCGTAGAGTTGTTGGGAAGATACTAGATAATGCATGTACATTTATTCTCATGTTTTGAGAACACATTATTTATGTTATTTTCTATTATTTTGTTAGTTGTATTCATTGTATTATTCTGTCTCTACTACTACCAACAGTTTTGTGTTTCCACAGTGGTTCTTTATATCTTCTTCTCCAAATCTTCATCTTTTATAAAATAAGCCCTTCTGGCTGGGCACAGTGGCTCACACCTGTAATCCCAAGACTTTGGGAGGCCAAGGCGGGTAGATCACCTGTGGTCAGGGGTTCGAGACTAGCCTGGCCAACATGGTGAAACACCGTCTCTACTGAAAACACAACAATTAGCTTGGCATGGTGGCCTGTAGTCTCAGGTACTCGCAAGACTGAGGCAAGAGAATCTCTTGAATCCAGGAAATGGAGATTGCAGTGAGCCGAGATGGTGTCACTGTACTCCAACCTGGAGACAGAGTAAGATTCCGTCTCAAAAAAACAAATAAATAAAATAAAGAAGCGGGGTAAGATGTAAGGCTGATAGCCCCAAATAATGCAGAGATGTCATAAGTTTATCAGTTATTCAGCCATATTGACATTGTCATTTGTTTATGTGAGTGTTCTTTCTATGTAGGAACCTAAAATAACCCAGAAGTTTCTGTGGGTCTTGGTTTTCCAAAAGCTGTTGCTTGCCTACCTCATTTGGGGCAACAAATGCCCCCCTTCCAACCCTTTCTTTTTCTCTGAGACAGAGGCTCGATCTGTCGCCCAGGTTGGAGTACAATGGCATGATCTCAGCTCACTACAACCTCCGTCTCCTGGGTTCGAGGGATTGCCGTGTCTCAACCTCCTGAGTACCTGGAAATACACGCACACACCACCACACCCAGCTAAGGTTTTGTATTTTTATATAATAGGCATAGAACGAGGAGGTTAATCACAATTCATTAACTTACAGAAAAAGCAAATGAAGCAAATCCAACCTGGCCAAGATGGTGAAACCCTGTCTCTACTAAAAATACAAAAATTATCTGAGTGTGGTGGTGGGCGCCTATAATCCCAGCTACTCGGGAGACTGAGCCAGGGAATTGCTTGAGCCCGGGAGGCAGAGGTTGCAGTGAGCCAAGGTCGTGCCACTGCACTCCAGCCTGGGCGACAGAGAAAGACTCTGTCTCAGAAAAAAAAAAAAAGAAAATTAACTGGAAGTTTGTCTTTAAAAATGTTACAATGGTTTGTACTAGCATTATCACTTAGAGTGAAATGAACATTTAAAATCTAAACCTAAAATCATAAGTATAAATGTATATTAAAATATTTGCAGTTTCCTCAAGATATTTATAGTGTCACAGTTCCAAAGTTATGAAAATCTTTCATCTTTTATCAAATATTGACAATCATACACTCGAAAAAGCCCTTATTAGAAGAACTCTTCTAAGAAAACATAATGTGTTTAGCTAGACACATTAGTGTGAATATACCAATGTTAAGGGTTTTGTTAGCTGAGCAGGTTGTTGCTAGGATAAATATAAACCATTGATATGTTATTGTGTAAATAACCATATATGAATCCACTTCAGTCACCAGACACAAGTGGAAAAAATTCTTAATAGATCATTATAAAATGGAATAATTATTATGGTTATGCAAGTCCAAATTGGGAGGTCATTAATTAATACAACGGTATATCTGTCATTATTTCAAGCTTTATTTTATAAAGCTTGTGTTTATTTTTCTTAGTTTTTATGAATACATGAGATGCTTTTTTAACTTTGTTATTAAAAAGACGGTACTCAAAGACATTAGGAATGTATATGTATATTAAAGTATATAGTGTATAGTGTAGCTATAGGCAGGTTTATTTATAAATGTCAGTGGTATTTTTTTGTGAAAGTTCATTATGATGACAGTTTTAAAAGTAAGGTCAATTCAAGAGTGTTTATTACATACCAAAAAAAGTAAAAAATATTTACCTTGTATTTTTTGATGTCTGGGGATAAGATTAATTTGTAAAGCGGACGTGTTGCATTGAAATAGCAAACGTAAAAACCAATCACAAATCCTAGCCTTAAAGGTAAAATGTGTGCTGTTTTTATAAGCCCCTGCTCATCACTGAAACCAGGTGACTTCAAAAATAATCCACAAAATTAAAAAATTTGAAGTTTGGTTTATGATTTTAAAATACCTCAGGAAAATAATAAAAAGAAAATTACATACTCCATTTTTCACAAATCTATCTATCTGACAACTCTAATACACATATACCTTTCTCTTTCTTTGATTGTATATAAATAAGGCCAAATATCTAGCTTATTAAATTGAAGATTCACCTGCATGTTTTCTCCACCAAATATTTGGAAACTCTTGAAATTTTTATTCTGTTTTTTTAGATCTCATTAAAGTTTTTGATTAAGATCTTTTTTATTTTCTCCTCCCCTCCTATGTTACTTTAAAAATAACAGTATATCCATTTTAACAATATGAAACTTCAGTTGATATTTTTTAGAGCTAGTAAAACTGTCAATCTTATAACACTAAAATTCTTCCTTCTTCAGAAATCTTCTTTGGAATGACATAGAGAATAATCCACACAATAAATTTAATTCCTTAGAAGTTTGTTGTTTTTAATGGAAGGACGTTTTCCATAAGCATTCTTCAAATAGCTTTCTTCCATACCTTCTCACTTTTTAATATTTGTATCATTACATGTATCAATTTATTTGTAAATTAATTGAATTCTGCATACAGGCATATATGTGCTGAATGTGTAAATGAATATGTATTTGTCATCTTTAATGTATTTGAATTTGGCTGATGCATCCATAAAAAAAGCCTCCAGCATATTTGCATAATTAAGCATAATATTATGATAAACCATTTCAAGGGAAAAAGTTGGTCTTACAATCACAATATGTTTTTTTTTTAACCTTGCAAACTCAGAATACATTTGTGGGAAGAATTGGAGATAGAAAAGATTGTCTTTGGCCGGGCGCGGTGGCTCAAGCCTGTAATCCCAGCACTTTGGGAGGCCGAGACGGGCGGATCACGAGGTCAGGAGATCGAGACCATCCTGGCTAAGATGGTGAAACCCCGTCTCTACTAAAAAAAATACAAAAAACTAGCGGGGCGAGGTGGCGGGTGCCTGTAGTCCCAGCTACTCGGGAGGCTGAGGCAGGAGAATGGCCTAAACCCGGGAGGCGGAGCTTGCAGTGAGCTGAGATCCGGCCACTGCACTCCAGGCTGGGCGATAGAGCGAGACTCCGTCTCAAAAAAAAAAAAGAAAAGATTGTCTTTACCTTCATGAAAAGAGATCAAATGTTACTTTAGTTAATATTGTGTTATGCCAAAAAGAATAATTATAGAACACATAAATATTATGTGGTACAATTTCAGGGGGGCAAGAGTATTCTATTCTTTCTAGCTTTCACATAAGAAAAGAATTCTAGGAGAATTCTTGATTAGGACTCAATTGTACTACAGCTTATGAATTTGTGTGTGCACACACGTGTGTGTGTGTGTGTGTGTATGAGTGTGTCTCACCACAGAGCCTGAAAAATAGTGTTCAATACATGCCCTTTGATTAACTCTTATTATACTTCTGGGTTATATCATCAGAACATATGTGAAGGTGACTAAGCAAATGGATCTTTTAAAAGGATATTACTTTTACATTTTATTATTAATATTTTTAAAAGTAAACCTCAAAAATTGTAAATTCTTGGAATCGCACTAGTGGTGTAAATTAATAATAAATAATATAAGTAATATTAAATGCTTGTTAGTTTTATAGATGGAAAAGTCATGAACAAAATAGAAAATAATTTAACCTATGGAGAAATGTGTGCATTAGTTTCGTCCCAAGGCTGTCGGTATTGCAGTTATTGGTGACATCGTGTGGTTGATGTTGGTATCGACAGCAAAGTCAGAGCGTTTCCTAAAAAATGGTTAAATTACTATAAGCAGAATTAAAGTCTTAAAATGCATATTGTCTCGATTAAATTTGAAACAAAGAATTTCACCTAAACCATGACTAAATCATTCATCCCTCAAATTCTAGACTTCGAAAAATGGAAGCTAGAGTGTAGAAGGCCTTTCTCAGGTAGAGAAAGTTCCCCAGAGGTCTCTGCATTATGCAATATCATGTTATGCAGAAACCAGGTAAGAGCCTCAGGAGGACGGAGGGAGGTGCATTAATTAATATTAAATGCTTGTTAGTTTTATAGATAGAAAAGTCATAAACAAAATAGAAAATAATTTAACCTATGGAGAAATGTGTGCATTAAAGTTTCGTGGTATGCACGAAATATTGTGGTATGCAGACACATGAATATTGATGCATTACAGTACTACACAGCAGAGAGTACTCTGGAGCAGTATTTTTCACGACAGCACTTACTACTTTCCTTTAAAAAAAACCATAGTTTTAATTACTAGAGTTGGGGAACAGTTGTTCTCTCCAAAAAAAAAAAAAGAGGATAGAATTCTCTATTCACTATCTCACATTTTTACTTGAAAAAGATTATCATTGTTAAAAGAATTTTAAAAACTAAATTTGTATCCTGTTTTTACTTCAATTACCTCTGATATTTTAACCAAATAATACCACTGCCAGAGAGCACCTAATATTACTCAACATTATTTTTTCATAATAGTAAAATGTGAACTAATTTCCTTTAAATTTTAGGTTAATTTTTTAAATGAGAATTCTGGTTTTTAATATGGTAACTTTGACCTCCACAATGTCATGCTCCTATAGTTTGATAAAATGAGAGGTTGCAGACGTTAAATATAGTCCTATTCTCGTAGAGGAAAGGCAAGGCTGCAAGGCAGGATTTCCGGCACAGGTTGTAGTAAATGCTTTCTGAGCCATCTTCCTCACACAAAGAAGTGGTGATAATTCCTTCCGTGGACATTCCCAGTCGGTGCACATCTTTGCACCTCCCTCCACCCTCCTGAGGCTCTTAACTGGTTTCTGCATAACATGATATTTCATAGTGCAGAGACCTCTGGGGAACTTTCTCTACCTGGGGAAGGCCTTCTAAACTCTAACATAGCACCACCTGAGATACTAATTTGCGACTCTTGCTAGGGTTTAGTGAAAGCTAATTCCCTAGAATAACTATTATTGTACCACGCGATACTACATGAAAAGTTCCATCATTCTGTCTCTTTTTAAAATTCAGACTGCTAAATTCAACAGGATAGGGAAGCACAGATAACATTTATTAATATAGACACTTTTCACTGGTTTTAAAGGAAGATGGTTATGATAGGTACCGATAGGAAAAAAATATTATGGTCAGTTATGTCTCAAGACCAGTCACAGGAAATATAATCCTTATTTGACTATGAACATGTCCTAAAGAAAGCACAGGTGTGAAGTCTTTTTCCTGAGCTTAGATGACTGAGGAAATCTGGGGTTACCTGGTATGCATGCAGGCTGTTTTTGGAGAGAGCCAAGATCTGCTTCTCGTCAAGAAAGATGCCCTACCTTGATAGCTGGTTATTGAACTGGTAGCATTGACAATTGATGAGGTGATGGTATCACCCTTGAAGTGCAGGTCACAGGAGGGAAAAAGGGTGCTCTTGAGGGTAACAAGATACAAAACCAGCAGAATCACTCTGCCATGGCCCAGAGCTAAATTAAAACCGGTAAGGAAAACCCCTTGGAATATTTTTTCTTTCTACACTTGATTCAGCCGCAATCCCTGTTTTCCTCAGTAGGTTTCACTTAATTACTTTATATGTTTCCTCATCCAGGTGTAACATGACAATATAAGTTAAAACCATTCCCAGTGCCACCTTGTGAAAGATACTCCCAATTTTCCCTTCACATGTGGCACAAAGGAAACTGCTTATCAAACAACTGTTTCAAAATTAGCAAATTGTACCTGAATTTGAGAGGGTAATTTTTCACCCTTCAGAATCTTTTAATTGTAGATCACAAAAATCTTATCTTCTTTGTCTTAAACTATTTTGGTAATTTAGTCAGGTGCCCATTTTCCCAACCTATCAAGTATGTAACTTGAGGTAAAAGTAACAAAAGTTTTACACGTACTTCAATTACTGAAGACTAGAGAGTTTTTCAATGTTTTTTTTCTCCGTCTTAACTCCATGGACCTCACTTTTTTGAACAAAGTATGTGGTGCCATTTTGGACATTTAATTAACTGGTACATGTTGTAAAGAATTCAGGCATGATCTGTAACTGTTTTGAGGGGGTTGCACATCAGATATCAATGAGGGGCCAATCAGCCACTTGTGCATGTCATTTGTACAAGTGTGTTTTCGCATTCAATTTTGGCTCCACTCTAAATGACAGCGTCAGTGCTTGAATTTTTTCCATGGAAGGCCAGGAAGCACTGCATTCCCTGAGCTTGATGTGACAACCTTCAACCAAAGGCCGAGCTTTTGTTATTTAAAAAAAAAAAAAAAACTGGGCCTAATGATTGCAGCAAACAGCGTTGGGATTTTATTGATGCACTCTATGTGACTGTGACAGTGTTGACATGAAATCAAATTCAATTAGCAGGGGCTTGCTAATGACTTACACTGCTTCAAAAACTCACAAGGACAAAGCACTTGGCCAAAAATCTCCCGGTGACTGTCTGGTTTGCAACTCCTTTTGGTTGCTTTTCAGAGCAATAACCAACTGCCAGATTGTCTCCATAGATTAATGTTAAAGAACTTCACTAATGAAACTCTTGACAACATCTGTGTGTGATGAGAGGGAAAGGGTAGGGAAGGCAGAGGGAATTTCTGTCCTCAGGTGCTCTTGAAGCCGCTTCTAAAACCACTGTGGAGCACATCGAAAGAAACAGCAACTGTGTCTCTGGAGGATAACTTGGCTGGACAGGGTATCAAAGCTGCAAGGGGAAATAAGGTCTGTGGTCAGGATAGGGTTTCAGTAAGGCTAGCGGCACCCTCTCGGAATGCGTGGGAGGCCAGGCCATTATCTGAGCAGTATTTTAAAGGAACAGAGGCGCCATTATGATGCCCGCATCAATCCAGCAAGATGAAGACGATGTCCATTCTAGATTTCCACAGCTTTTATTGACGGCCTCCTCATTGTGTCTTTCCCAATCATCTGGCAGTCTCGTTATCCTACCCACTCCTTCCCCTGAAAAGGGGCAGAAACAGCTTTGATTCACACATACGACTCCCACTACCCGATTAGCAAACAGACCCAGCCCTGAGTCGGTTGCAGGGGTCCTCCGTAAATACAGCACCAAATAAATAAAGTGTGATCTTAATTAACAGCAAGTTGACGAGGGGAAATAAGCCAGTATTCTGCTGTGTTGTTTTATCACTTTGATACTTCAAGATGGTTTACTTCAATGTTTGTCCTCAAATTATCTTCTCCATTTTACCTCATAGATATTTTCCCTTAATATTTCTTTCTTTATTAATTTAAATATGCTGCTAACAACAATTGCATAAATAGTAGTGTTAAAGAGCTCTAAGAAATAAATAAGTAAAGCATGGAATCTGGTAGAAGCATGGCTGTTTGTGTGTCCTTAGGCCTTCACCACCAACCACATTATAGTGCAACTAGATTATTATAAAACAACAAAACCTTGCAGTCAGAATTGGGCACAAACTCCAACCTTTTGGGATCTCCCGTAACTCATAAGTAAATTTACCACGTAAACCTGCAACTTGAAAACATCATTAAAAAGCCATAAACTAGCCATATGATTGAGAATCCAAGTCACTAGTAATATGATTTTCACAAGCAAGAAGAAATCTTAAAATTCTAGTGACCTCTGAGATTATAAAGAGGAAAAGACAGAAAGCAATGCCTCAGGAAGGAGTTTTAACACAAATGAGAGCCCCTTCCTATCATCACTCCCAATCACACTGCTCAGTGCTGAGTTAAGCTTCTATGAGACTGAAACTTAGCACTGATGGGGGCCAAAAGAGTATTGCGTAGGAGGAATATGGAAGTAAATAACTATAAGAAATTGAAATTACTTAAAGTGTGTCCTAAACCCTTGAAAAATGGCTTGTGCCATGTTGACAATGAGTATGGACACCTTGAATACCTGGACTGATACAACAAAGGTAGACCGTACCTCTCTCAATAACAACAACCACAAGACTATAGTTTTATGCCCAGACGTGTAACAAATCACATTGTTTACCAATTAAAATTACCCTGGTAATTTTAAATTACCAGGTATTACTCTTCTCATTTTACAAACAAGGAAACTGAGTCTCAGCCTCCGTGATGGCTCCAGAATTGCTCGGGAAAATGTCCATTCGTTGGCGACAGTCCCAGAACAGAGGGAAGATGGAAGACCTGCAGGGCTTTGCATTTGCTTCACAGTTACCTTCTTTTCACCCAGGTCGATTGTTCATTTGACACGGCTTAACACTGCCATTCTCTCCACCTGAGCGCTTGAGAAACTTTCCTGAAGACCCCAGAGCACTACAGGAAGTGGTAGAGCCAGAATGATTTGTATTCACCTGCCCTACAGGAAAGCCTGTGTTTTTATGGATTGCCTGCAAAATTTTCTAACTTTCATTTACTATTATTATCTTCCAGGACAAATGTATATGCCTGGACACTCACCAAGGAATAGGCTCATTATTTCAAAAGGCTCAATTGTTAAAAAGTCTGACTACTAGAGCTCACAAGGCAGTTGACACAGAAAAATGTTGTGCAGTTTGCTGTATAAGTTACAGATCTGCCTCCTAAAATCTTGCATAGATTAAAAGTCAAAAGAGGGAGGGATAAAAAGCAGTCTCCTTATAGAGTGGTACAGGGAATATTAGACTCCACAGAGTAGGAAGGACAAATCAGACACAATGTTATGAAGATCAAATGAGATAATGAATGTAAAAGCACTTTGTAAATGAAAAAGCGCTGTGAAATGTGAGCTGGTGTTATTATTAATAGTATCACGTAGGATTTCTTTGCCTCCTTCTTAATAAAATAATGGTCTTCTTCAAGGTCTCTCGAAGCCAAACCAAAGGAGCGAGTTTCCAGAGAAATGAAATGTAAAGGTAATTGTGGGTGTTCAATAAATATTAAACAGCCTCGCTATTTGTGGGAAGCTTCAAGTACATGATTAAGTTGCAGGTGATAGTAAAGGAAACCAGCATGATCTTTAATTATAAAATACTTGTTAGGTTTGATTCCAGTAAAATGCAATTACCTTGAGACTTCTGGTAATATCTCACAAGAGGCTATGTTGTCAAGATGAAAGCTTTTGTGGATGCATGTTAGACTCCATTGTTTGGGACCATGTACACCCATCCTGGCTCCTGTCTGTAACAGCTAATCACTATTAACTTGACGAGCCTTGCAGGAATTCCCAGTTGTATGCCAGCCATTCTGTGGCCTGCCTTGAAGTATGGAAACATCACAGAAGTGGGGATAAGGGCAACAGTGGCAGACCACAGCATTAGCTAGGCTTAGGGAGAAAGAGACTTGAAGGGAATTCAAGATTTCATAGGGGACAAAAGAGGGCTCAGTAGGAGGGAGAAAATGGAATTGTCCTTGTACATGTCACGATGATTATAATGCAAACAATTTTTTTAAGACTAGCGGGGAAACCTCTGGATTTCATTTTGGAAAATTATCCATCAATCTTTACAGCTTCATTTTAAAATGAAATTTTTAATCAGTGTATATTTTTTGAACCTGCCCAGGAAAGCAATTGGTGGGCTTAGAAAATGTTATTTTGAAAGGCTTTTTTAGTTTCATGCTGGTAAGGTTCCAAAAGCCTTTTTTAAAGAACATTCTTATATAATAATAATAGCTAACACTTCACTAGTGGGTACTACATGCCATGTACCAGCAAGTGCTTTATATATGTTAACTCTGTCAGTACTCATAATGAACCCATGGGGGAAACCGTGGCAGTAATGCTCATTCATTTGTCTACAGTCACACAGCCTATAAGAGGAGAATCCAGTTTTCATGTCCAGGCAGTCTGGATTCAGAAATAATGCTCTACCCCACCAACATTGCCTCCAAGGCCAGTGCTCTAGAGATTTCAAGTATATGCAGGTTACAAGAAAGACTACATGTGTGTGTCTATGTACTCTGCTTAAGTGAGATGCTTAAGATGAAAATGTTTACCCGTTAAAAACTATGTTTCTTATCTTCTTCCACACTGAAGCAATTGAATTTTGCTGTTTTTTTTTTTTCTCTATGTTCATCAGTTTCTTCTTGTACAATCAGTTCTATGAATTGGATTTAGTTTCTTCTCTAATGTCAAAATGGTTCTGTAAAAGAGTCCTATCCTCCTTTTAAGAATGATCTTAGTGTCTTTCCTTTGTCTTCCAAATTATTACTACCTTCAATTTGTACTCAAGGGCTTTAACGCAAGTCAGTCTACTTTTAGGAATCTACTTAGTTTCCTTTGTTCTTCCTCACCCTAAATTTGCTCTAGGGAGCACTATCAGGCATCACAGTACATGACTCTTCAAATGGAAAATACTTGTCTGTAGGCAAAGTAATGTGTATCTTTCTATTTGGAAGAAACTGTGAGCTATGGGCATGCAACTGCAAGGTAAATGATAGACGGCCTCCAAAAACAAGAGCAAAACACTTCCCGAGAAAGTGAGCAGAAGGTGACACCCATTACGGATGCAAAGTGAAATGGGGCAGAGACACCAACACCAAAAAGCGGGTTTGCCCCAGCTCTTTTACTTCCCAGTTATTTAGCCTCACTGATCCCCAGATTCCCACCCTATAAAATGGAGGCCAAAACATTGGCTCTGTTGGTTTGTTATGAGAACTAAATGAAAACCTGTATAAAATGCCTGACACACTGACAGATTAGTTATGGTGCCAAGCAGTAATTGCTTTTGTTCAGCTTGGTTTCTTAACTAAAAGGAACCTTGGGACCCTCCTTGAGACTGTCTCCACAGCTCTCGGGTCCCAACTCAAAGAATCCTAAGTAGCAGAACAGGAAGAAATCTGAAAATACTATGCAGGCTAACTGGATAAAGTATTAATCCCCACCCACCCTACCATTTTACAGATCAGGAGACTGAGGACCTGAGAAGGTTAAGTGGCTTGCTCAAGGTCATACAGGAGCAAATGAGGAAGATAAAATTGGGACTAAACACTCTGCCTCCTTATCGGGCATTTTTCACTATGCTTGCTGTTTTCCTTTGTACTAAAATTCTTAGGACAGTAGGGGTCATCCAACAGCAATCCTCGCTAAATTTTTAGTGTTTCCAGTCACCAAGATCATACGATAAAAACAGGGGTCTAGGAAGGGGACAAGATAGTGATTATATTAGGTCGTTAATGGCTCATGTGAGAAAGAAAGCAGTAAATGTTTATAGAGAGCATTATGAAGATCCAAACTGAACATATTCCTAGAAATGGTCCTATTGCCACATTATTTGGTTGAGTGAAGTTTGTTTAGGTTTAGGGAATGAGGGACTTTGGGAAGACAGAGACAGCCACATAAAAACACCGATGACACACAGTTTACCCATGTAACCAACCTGCACATGTATCTTCTGAACCTAAAATAAAAGATGGAAGAAAAAAATTGTAATTAAATAAAAAAAGACAACCAAGTGATAGAGTAGCCTTATCAAATGAATTCTTTAAATTGTGACATAAAATGCTGTAAAGGATATTTTATTTTGAATTTTAAAGGTTTATTTGGAGTAGAAGATTGTTTTAAGCATAGCTTTCTAATACCATATACCACCAGTGTAGTTAAAATGGTACAAGACTTTAGTCTTTGGCACTGTTTCTATATGAAGTGTATTCTGGTTAAATCGCTACTGGGGTTCTATCTTTCCACCCAAGTCATTTGCATGAGTTCTGATTGCCAATCAGGTACTCTGCTGCTGGTTGATGTGTTTCAGCATGTCCTCATCCCTTGTCCTCTGCCTGTTCTGCTGTACTCCAGCTCGCCAATCACCAATTATCTGCAAGTGAAAAGAGAGCACTCACTGACCTTGATTTTATGTATATGAATAGATGAATGTCTCTTCCGAACGAACCAGTGTTTATAGTGTATTAATCCTATGTATGAAGATTTGTAGTTGATCATTAAATTATATTTTTGAGATTTTCTAATGTTTATTCCATTGTTTCCTCATCTAGACTAATAAGCAACAATTTACATTTAGTAAATAATATTTAGTCTTATAAGAAGCATCCCATTTCATAGGACTTTCAGCAAGTCAAGCAAATGAACATAGAACTTTAAACTAAATAGATATTAAGTGCTGGACAGTAGCAAAACTGCTGTTTTATTATTTATTAAACACATTAATTAATGATTTACACATTGCAAAGTGTACTTTCACAGTTTTATATTTCTTTCTTTTTTTCGATTTGCCTGTTTTA
Source organism: Colobus angolensis palliatus (assembly GCF_000951035.1). NCBI lineage: Eukaryota > Metazoa > Chordata > Mammalia > Primates > Cercopithecidae > Colobus > Colobus angolensis. The sequence goes on along the minus strand of NW_012115788.1, from coordinate 2,960,118 downwards.
AGTTGCTAGCAGCATCTTTGAGCATTTTAAACAGGCTGAATTTCCAAAGGTTTTCCTCGAGGACAACAGAATTAAATGAATTCTGAGGGGTGGGTCACTTTTTTTTTTCTCCTGGTTTTGTTAAAAGCTACAATGTTACAATACACAAAACTTGGATTGACACAAGATGAAAATATTGATGGTTAACAAAGCTTCTGGATAACCAGCTTATTTGCCTAAGAATGTAAATTGCAAACCTGAACTTGAGAAGCCCTTTCATTGACTTTTCCTATGGTATCACACTCACCACAAAGGAAGGGAGTAACATAGAAAGCCCCAGCAATACGAAATGGAAAATAGCAGATTTTTATTTCAATTTGTACCACTCAGCCTTGGCTCTCATCTGTCAGTGGACAGAGTTTCTTTTGGGGAAGCCTTATCTGACCACAGAACATTGGGAGAGCAGGGGTGGCATTTTCAGAGAAGCCTTAAAGGGTTTTATAGTAGTTCCCTCTTATCCATGGTTTTGCCTCCAGCAGTTTCAATTATACGCAGTTAACTATCATCTGAAAATATTAAGATATTTTGAGAGAGAGATAAACCACATTCATATAACCTTTTACAGTATGTTGTTTAAATTGTTCTATTTTATTATTGTTGTTGTTAATCTCTTATTGTGCCTAATTTATAAACTAAACTATCATAGGTATGTATGTATAAGAAAAAACATGGTATTTAGAAGGTTTGGTGCTGTCTGTGGTTTCAGGCATCCACTAGGGGTTTAAGAACATAACTGTTTGAATAAGTGGTGACGACCGTATTTAGCAGGAGTAAAACCTGGAAATGGCACAGATATAATATACCTCAACAAGAGTGTAACTGGAAGGATGAGGAAGTCATCAGCCAGTGTAAAATAAACTTCCCTGTGACACAAAGAATCTCCAAATTATGTATAAAATAAAATTGAATGTTTTTCTGCAGTAATTTGCTAATCCAATGTTACCTTTTGCCAAGATTTGCATGGATACTTAAGAAAGTGAAATTATTCTGATAGATCTTGTTCCTTGATTGGGATCCAGAATCATCTTTCTGCGAGATACTGCCTAGCAAACAGTGTAAGACCAAGAGTAAAGTCTTGCTGGTACACTAATTGATGGTGGCTAATGGGAAGTTTAGAGAGAGATTATCACTTCTTGTTTATCACTGCAGTGCTCCAAAAATAATTCTATAATGATTTTTTAGGAATATACTATTTTTTCTGAAACCAATTAAGGCCATCAAAATATGTCCATCAGGGATAGTAAATCAGTTAGTTGCATTTTCCTTAAACTGCTGATCCCAACCAATTCACAGAAATCATCCCGAACAGGTGACAAGAAAACTCAGCTAGCCAATGTTTTATAATGATGTCATCTTACCTTGGGGAAGCCACTGAAATAAATCGTGCCTCTATTACTTTTACTGCATGATGGGAATGTTTATAACAGCAAAAGTAGTAACAGGAAAATTTCTCTAGAAAGTCCACAAGTAAATAAGGGGAAGTCATAGCTCTTTTGGAATCCAATACTCCATTGAATCTCCAGATGTGAATGAAGCTTTGCCCCATCCCGTTGTGGGGAGGAGCCAGAAGTTCAGGTGGGGATGCAGTCTAATTTCTTCCCTCTCAGACTTATTCCTGAGTAGTCCCTGAACTTGGTTGCACAGAATCACAGACATCTTACATAATTTCTCTGTGTCCCTAAGTTGAAATAAAAATGTATTTCCCAAAACCACAGTGAGATACCATCTCACACCAATTAGAATGGCAATCATTAAAAAATCAGGAAACAACAGGTGCTGGAGAGGATGTGGAGAAATAGGAACACTTTTACACTGTTGGTGGGACTATAAACTAGTTCAACCATTGTGGAAAACAGTGTGGCGATTCCTCAAGGATCTAGAACTAGAAATACCATTTGACCCAGCCATCCCACTACTGGGGATATGCCCAAAGGATTATAAGTCATGCTGCTATAACGACACATGCACACATATGTTTATTGCGGCACTATTCACAATAGCAAAGACTTGGAATCAACCCAAATGTCCACCAGTGACAGACTGGATTAAGAAAATGTGGCACATATACACCATGGAATACTATGCAGCCATAAAAAGGATGAGTTCTTGTCCTTTGTAGGGACATAGATGCAGCTGGAGACCATCATTCTCAGCAAACTATCACAAGAACAGAAAACCAAATACCTCATGTTCTCACTCATAGGTGGGAATTGAACAATGAGATCACTTGGACACAGGAAGGGGATCATCACACACTGGGTCCTATTGTGGGGAGGGGAGGGAGGTATAGCATTCGGAGATACACCTAATGTAAATGATGAGTTAATGGATGCAGCACACCAACATGGCACATGTATACATATGTAACAAACCTGCACATTGTGCACATGTACCCTAGAACTTAAAGTATAATAATAATAAAAAAAAAGAATGCATTTCCTAGCTTCCTTCTTCCCTCATGAATATTCACCAGCCCCTTAAGAACCTCAACCCTTGAAACCTTCTTAAAGGTCCTAAGCCCCAGAGAAAAGGCTCCATGCAATCTCAGAGACCAGAAAATGCACCCATGACATATACAACAGATAGTGGGAAAAGGTTAGGAAAAGGTCTACTCTTTCTTGAGCTGTAAACAAACATTCTCCATGTGCTCTACTGCTACATCAGCTCACTGATAAACTAAGATTAGTTTCAGGGGGAAAACGGGGAAGAGATCATTTACTAAGGAAACCAGGTTTGTTTTGTTTTTCATCTCTTATCCCAGGAACTTAAGACTGAAGGAAGGCTTCTATTAACAAGTGAGGGTTGCCAGAAATGAATTGATTGCCTTCACAACCTCACCACACATTTGGAAGGTGTCTCCACCTGCTTGAGCAGGAAAAGTCTGCAGACCTCAGACCAATATACAAAGGAGCAAGAGACATTAACCATAAAATGTGACCCTAAATCTTCCTCTTTTAATCTTCTACTCTCCCTACAAAAGTTGGGAGATCTGCATCCATTTATTCAGAGGCCCTGGTCTGCAAAGAAATTCTCTCTTAATAAACCGATTACCCCCTGAGAACCAGGCATCATCTGTTATTGAATTCATGAGTGCAAGTAGGCATGAGAACACAGGGCGTTCCTCTGATGGATTATTACATTATATATTTTATGCCACAATTTCTATAGGGCTTCAGAAACTCAAAGGTGCCTGCTATGTACTTTATACATGTGTAGATTGTTATTTTACATTCTAAAAAGTAGCATTGTTATTTTAGCTCTTAAAGTCTATACTCATGAAGTGAAATGAAGAATTTTCATCTGTATCAATCAGTTCAAAGAAAAATCAGATTCCTTGGGTTTGTGGTGACAGTATAAATATTCTATCATCTATTCAATGTCTATTTATATCTCTTCTTGAAGTTACCAGCATGGATGAAATAGTGTATTCCGTCAGGAGAAATAACACACAAAATAGCATTGTGCTTTAAGTGGAGTGGGAAAATTATAAGACTGAAAAGTTTATAACCGTATTTAGTTGTTTAGGCCATGATATTAATCAGACCAAGATTTAGGGTTGAATTTATGAGCCAGTTAACCATTCTAGGGTAATTGACTTCCTACCTTTCTCGATTGTGAATTTCCAGCTGGCTTTTCCTATGTGTACAATAAAGAACTAGTCAAGATGGCAAATGGGCCACTGGAAGATTTCCCCCATATTAGAAAAATGGCTCAGAGCTCATGCCCCATGAATGGCAGATAAGGAATACCATTGTTACTCAAAAGTGTGAGCAAATTATTAAATTGAAGAGAACCTTACAGAGGTTACAAACTGGCAGACTGCATGCCAAATACCCTTCACAGTGTTTTTTTTTTTTTTTTTTTTGGCCCTTACAGTGTCCTTAAAACACTAGGATTAGTTACCAACAGTACAAGATTGGAAGATGTCTGAGTCTGCATTCTTGCTTAGCAACAATCAGCTGGATCTGAGCAGCCACTGCTCCTTTGGACAGAGCAGGTACTTACTAGTTCACCTCAGCCCACACACCCTGTAGTCTTGTGCCCATCTCCCTTCAACTGTGTCTCAGAAGGCACTTTAGCTTGCAAATTTCTAAAGATCCTGTATGCACAAGACAAACAGTAGTAGGATCTGAGTAGTGTATCTTATAAAAAAGAAAAAAGATTCACTTTTTGGTATGCGTCAAAATTTTCTTTGTAGGAGGGATAGAAAAGTGAGAGCTGCTAAATGTTCAAGAGATGACCCATGAGCTTGGACCTGCTCAGGTGTCTGTATGGGATCATATGTCCTACAGGTCCTACTCATGAATAAGGCAGCAATGTGGCACATGGACTGGCCCCCATGTACACAAGTGGAAGGTTGGAGAATGCATACGTTGCTCCCTGTACCCACCCTCTTCCCCCAAAAGTCTGCAAGGCATACCACTTCAAGGACTGACACAAACCTACTTTTTAATGTAGGGGTCATGTAAGTGTTTCTTTTTACCATCTTACTATTGCCTCAGTAGATGCTTATAAAGTAGCTGATAGACTAAAGAGGAACTGCCACGTACCCATGCAGACAACTCTCAAAGCTGCACATGCCCCCAAGCACCTTCCCTGAACACCCAAACAGTTCCTCCAGAAACAATGGATCCATTTTCTGTACACAGTCATGGTAATTCTGTGAAACAGATACTGCTTTACCTCTCTTTTCAGGATTGTTTCTATTTCCGAATATTTATGATATCCTTAATTTGGATTACTAATTCTACAGGTAGTTATTTGTTTGCCAAATGATTGTTTTGTCCAGGGAGCATTTTCAATCAAACAGATTTCCAAAAGTTACCCCCAGGTTGATGTTCTGTCAGTTGTAGAAGATGAACAGTTCAGACCAGAAACCAGCTCTATCCATCCTTAGAACTCAGGCTGGAGTGAGGATATTGGCATATGGCTGAAGTATAACATCTAAGGAGTAAATATTATTTAGCACTAACCCTCTCAACTTTTTTGAGATTCTCAAAGCTGAATCCAAATATGCTCAGTGTTAGTTCTGGTGGGCCGTCTACTAGTGAAAGATGTCTCTTCCCTCTAGAAGGCAGAATTCAGCATTTGCCAGTCAGAAAATAAGCTCACTCTGAGACAGACTGAGTACTTTGATGGTGTTGCTCAAGCTTATGCAAATGTTGTCTTTGTGTAGAACTGGTACAAAAATGCAACTTTTTCTGTGAGATAACATTTCAGAGGACTTAGCTTGCGCTGTCTCTCTGTGTGCCAGTCTTGACAGCCATAAACACTTTCTCTAACCTCAAGACTCTGGCTGGAGAAGCTGAGAATTAAAAAATATTAATATCATGAAATAGGCTATTACTGGTAGACTCAGTGCAGCAAATCATACAGAATTTTATTGTTATTCCCTGTGCAGTCTTACCAATTATGTGGGTTTTGTTGTAGTTTTTTTTTTAAAATACTGCTGTGTCATTACTGCAGCATGTATAGATAGTATGATGGAGTGGTAGAGAGTTCCTTGGGAGCCAGTCTGTCTGGAGTTGTACTGGCTGCATAATCTTGGGCAAAACATTTATCCTCTCTATGCCTCTCAGTTTTCTTATGCAAAATGGGTATTATGATAATATAATTACTTATAGGGTTGTTGTGAAGATTAAATGAGATAATAGATAAAACAGGACTTACTACAATGTTCAGCTTATAGTCAGTACTCATTTAAATGTTAGTTTCTTATTATTTCTGCAGGAAGTGTGGTATGCTTTGTTCTAAAGAGCAGTCTAGGACTTTCACCATGCCATTCACTGCATCAGAAAGGTTATCTGTTGGTTCTCAGAGCCCAGAGTCTACTGTTCTTCATTTCAGCCCAGTATCACAGAGGACAGAAAGCCATTAATGGAACACACCCAGGAAGACTTTAGTTTATTCTATTTAAAGTCATTGTTTGTTGGTACTGGAGATACATCATTGGTAATGGAGACAGTAGCTACTGTCAAGACCCTCAGACTCATGGAGCTATAGGAAAAAGGGAGGCAGGAGCCACAGAATGAGTCTGGGAGCTGCCTTCAGAGTGGATAGCCAGTTATGCTAACAAAAGCTTCCAGCACTAGCACTGGCTATCAATGGATGGAAAGTTGGGTTGTTGGAGACAAAACAGCCATACAGAAACAAATGCTATGGAATGTGTTGAAAGTGATGATACACCCAGGGCTCTGGTGGACTGGGTCCCCATCACCCTTTCAATCTCAGCCCTAACGCAGTGGTCCAGCCAGAGATCTTCAGGGTAATGGCAGAGCCACCCAACCTATACCCACACTAAGTATTGCCTGCAGACTAAATAACTATCATCTCAAATAGATAAGTATAGTCATTTTTCAAATGTAGATGTTTTACTGAGTGCGTTGATAGCATTTTATAATTGTTAATCCTCCCCATCGACAGCTTCCAAAAGTACGACTCAGGATGGGTCTGAAAACATACCTATTCCAAAGCAGGCCTTTTTATTCCAAATTTTGGAAGCTACTCTCCCTAGCCTAATTTCAAAATATATTAAGGACTGAAAGAGTAAAAATATATGAAAATACAAAAGGAAATGGAGTTCTCCAAAGGTTGAGTAACATATTCTATATGAAACTCCACACTTTTATTTTCTTTTAATGTAAGCAGGTGTCTGCTATCAAATTTTTTAACCGGTTCATAAATTATTCTGAAGTTGTCAAACTGAAAATGTAGTGCCTTTTGGTAATCTTGGTAAGTCCTCTCCTCTTTCTGAATTCTGTGTTAGAAAGAAGGCAGCTGATAGCTATAGTACCCCTTTTGCCTTGCCCTGACCATTAGATTATGAAGAACAGCCTCACTGGTACTATACTGTCAACTAGTCCCTTTTCTCTCCACTATAAAAAGCTATTCACATGGTTTGTGCATATTACCACTCAACTCTAACCCTATATAAGCTCATGAGCATTCAGATATTTTAAAAATCTACCCAGCACTTTTTTCACAGGGGATATTTAAAGAACATAAGATACTTATAAATTTACCAAAGTGTTAATGACCCACAGATGTTAATGGCATATAAAATCTAGAGCTAACAGATATATTGTAGAGAACTGTATTTTGGGCCAGGTGTGGTGGCTCATGCCTGTAAACCCAGCACTTTGGGAGGCCAAGGCAGGTGGATCACTTGAGTCCAGGAGTTCGAGACCAGCCTGGACAACATGGCAAAACCCCATCTCTACAAAATATACAAACATCAGACAGGCATGGTGGCACATCCCTGTAGTCCCAAAAACTTGGGAAGCTAAGGCAGGAGAATCATTTGAGCCTAGGATGTGGAGGCTGCAGTAAGCCAACATCGTACCACTGCACTCCAACCTGGGTGACAGAGTGAGACCCTACCTGAAAAGAAAAAACAAAAAAAGAGAAGCGTGTTTTATTTATTTGTATTTGTACTGTTGTTTTGAAAACAATAAAATTGTATGCAAATGAGTATGTATGTAATGTCCGTGTGTGTGCGTGTGTGTGTATTTTCAGAGTATTTTATTTGGGAATCATTGTTCCTACTTTTTATGCCACTCCACATGGACAAAGTTGGAATGTTTTCTCTAAATCTGGCAAATGTTTTTGTTTGTGTTTTGCCCTGTATTTGAACTTAGAGTAGAACAGGGATTACCAGAGCACGTGCTAGTATCACTCAGAAGGACAACGAGATTGAACAACATTTTTTTAACTTTGGTTTAATCATGTGATTAACACTGTAGCCTTCTCCTGCCCCTGTCAATGTAGATGCATTGTTCAGTTTTTTTATAACCTCATGCTCCATACTAAATGTCATATCTGATACCCAGTGAGCTCCTAATCAATCTTTCCATTCTCTTGGTACAGATGTTAGCTGGTACTGCCTTACAGATCAGATTGTTTAACTTTGAATTTTAACTTTCTCCATCAACAAATTAAGCAACTTCATCTAAACTGAAAGTAATACTATGAATGATATAAATACTTATGAATTAATAATGATCAAATAATTAAAGAGATCCAACCTAGTCAATCCATGGTGTTCTGAATCGATGGTTTCAGGATTTGAGCTTTCATTGGTTAGAGCTTTATTGCTCCCATCAGATACGATTCATAGCATGTCTTTTCCTAACCATCTTCCAGTGGAATATGTGAAATTCTTTATCAGAAGTTACTGTTATATGCAAACTTCTGTCACCTCTAAAGATAAGAGGCATTGGATGGTTTTTATTTTTGGAACTATTGAAGAATTGCCAGACTACATGGATTAACCTGGAATCGCCCTCTTGCCTATTTTATATATTGTTCTCTATGTTTTTCAGTCATAGCCTTACTGTCCCTCAAACTACTCCAAAACTTAAGAACCTGTAAAACAAATATGTATTATTAATTGTGAGTCTGTGGGTCAACTGGGTGGTTTTTCTTGTCTGAGTCAGTTTAGCTGATCTCTGAGGTCAGCTGAGGACTCAGCTAGGGATGGATGATCCAGGATGGCCTCACACACATGTTTGGGGTTGGAAGGATGGTTGGTCAAGGGAAGGGGGCCTCAGCTGGCATGACTTATCCTCCAGTAGGCTAGCCTGGGCTTTTTCACATGTGACGTTAGCATTCCAAAGAGTAACAAGTGATGGCAAGGCACAATGTGTGCTCACATGTCAATCTCTGCTACTCTCAGGATTGCTATTGTCCCATTAGCCAAAGCAAATCACATGGCCAATTTTAAAGGCAGAGTGGGAGGCACTACCAGAAAGTGGGGATATAGGGAAATGTGCAACATTGGGAGCCATTACTGCAATAATCTACCAGATTAAACTGGCATGAATTTAGTCTGAAAAATCCTTCCAATATAAATGTGCATAATCTGTCACTAGATTTTGATTATTGTTCCCCTTTCACACATGGCTCTTAGGTTATAGAATTCTATATTGCTCATAGGAGTTTTTTAAACAGTAAGTTTTCTCTGCGTTTAGAAGACAGTTTTCAAAATATTTAATGAAGGCGGGGGAAATGGTGACGAGAAGAGTAGACTAAATTTAAACAAGCATGCTTTTCCACCAGCGTGATAGTGGGGCAAGCATAATCATTAGGGCAAGTCTCTCACTCTCAGTGAGACTCAATTTCCTCGCCTGGAAATTGAAGGATTTGGGCTAAGCCTCCTTCTGACTCTAATATTCTTTAACTATAAGACATCTGGAATATGTAGAACAGTACAAAAAGTGATTCTGTGGTTCAGTAAACATATGGATATACTGTTTTACGAGGAAAATACTGACTTTTGCAAAGTCAGGTCAATGAATTTTGATGTTTGCCTTAAAAGAAATCAATACCTATGTTTCTAATCTACACATAAAATAATGCTTTTAAGAGCCAAAGTTATTGATGAAAATAAGTCTACCTCTCATCCTAATATATGCCATTATATATGGTGTAATATTATTGCAGATCATCATTCTTCATTATGGTTGAGCATTCTTTGATTTAGAACAAGGTATTATACTCTTAATTCATCATCCAGTTAACTTTCCTTCTGAAAGTAAGATAAAAAACATTTCTCATTCTTTTCGGGCCATTAGTACATGAAATAGTATATTCATTACATAAGAACCAGAGCTTTTAAGCTATCAATGGAATCTTGTTTAGTCAGCTAAAGCACATGTATTACCTTGTTGCATGGGTACAAAGTGATTCAAAGCAAGATATCTTTTAATCCTCTGAGGAAAACAGTTGTATATTTTTCTCTGGCCTGCTTTCCCTGTTAATGTTTCTTATTTCTTTTTGTTCTCCTCTGGATTTGGCTATGATCATTAAATGATGATTTTTTAAAAAAACAAAGAACACAAAAAGAAGTAAAGGCTTCATGTTCATGCTTAGGAAAATCATTATTGTAATCATAACTTTCCTTTAAAATGAAACATGATGTTAACATTCACAGCATAGTACAGGGAGGACTTATTGGATGTCCAATTACAGAGCGTCTCAGAAACATCACTTGAAAATAATTGTCCATGTTTTAGGTCAGACTATTCCTTGGAATCATTTGTCCACAGTTAGAGTCAATCTAAGGATTTAGTAATTTTGCAAATAGACAGGAAAGACAGAAAGTGGGATGAAGGAAGTAGAGAGTTTCAATGTTTAAATAAAAGATTTTGTGGCCCTAAAAGAACAAAAAACTTTAAGTGGGTTCCTGTGTCTTCTTATGTCTTCCATTCCTGAAATATGACTACACAGGTTCCCACCTCCCTCCCCCAACACACAAACCGTGGCCCCAAATTTTCTCCTCAAATAGGGTCCGCACGGGTCAGTGATAAGAGCCCAGACCAGAACTGGATGCAAATCCTAGTTTCAACCTGTGAGACAGTGGGCAAGTCACTTTGTAAACCTTATTCTTAAAATGATACCAAGACTTATCTCATAGGACATTTATGATAATTTAAAATAATTTATTGTACAGCTGTGGCTAACAAAGTGCCTAAAATTCAATAAATATTAGTTTTCTTTTTCACTCTTAGACGTTTCATCTCCACATTCATGTAAACAAAATTTAAAAAGAAAAGGAAGAAAAGCACAGGATGAGTGTCACTGGAGGCTCCTCATGTGCCCTCACATGAACCCCACGGTCTCCTCCCCCAGGGACTTGCTGGTCTTGCATGTTCTGCACTCCACCCAAACCACAAGCATCAGGTCTTCCTCAGGGAAGTCCTTTCTAACCGCAGACACCAGGTTGCGTCTCCAGTTATACATGCCCTATTCTTTGCTGCAATTTGCACACTTGCTATTAATTTATTATAGTTAGTGGCTTTCTGTGGTGGATAAGAACATAGACTTTGGTGTCAGACTACTTAAATTCAAATTCCACCCCCTCCATTCACTACCTGTGTGACCTTGGGCAAGTTACTTAATATTTATCTGCACTTCAGTTTTCTCATCTGTAACAAGTGGATAACAGCATTACCTACCTCAATGAGGCAATGTATAGAAAGTATTTAAAATCCTGTTGAGCACATAGTAAGCTCTCAGTAGTGACAATAATTGTAGTAGTAGTAGTAATAGTAGTAGTAGCAATAGTAGTAGTAGCAGCAGCAGTGCTGGGAGTACTAAGACCTCTAGGAGTAGCAGTACTATCTACTGGACTGAAATGCAGTGTCTTTTGTTTACCACTCTATTCTTAGTGAACCTCTCAGATACATTTGGTGACAGACTGATTGCTTTCAGAGCAATTATGAGTCTTTGTAAAATATAATAGAAATACTTTATTACTTATATAATAATCTGGGTTATAGTCTAATAGTTGTAGTGGTTAAAATGCTGTACCATGATCTCAGTGTAAGTCCTGTTTCTGCCATATACATATTGCGTGGCTTGAAGAAATGTACTAAGCCTCTCTAATCTTCTGTTTCCTCACCTGTACATGAAAATCATCATGAGGATTGAATAAAATAATCCATATAAAATGCCAAGCAGGTTGATTTGCACACAGCGAGCTCTTTCCACAATACGCTTTCATGTCAAGTGAGACCTCTGGTCCAGCCAAATAGCGGTTCTCTATGGACCTCACAAGGCCCCAAGGCGGATTTTAGATTTTGCAGACATACATCGTTGCCCTTTAGGAGATATTTGTATTTTCACTTCAAAAATCTTCCTAATCTATTTTTTGGTTTTGTTTTTGAGACAGAGTCTCGCTCTGTCACCCTGGCTGGAGTGCAGTGCAGTGGTGCAATCTTGTCTCACTGCAACCTCCGCCTCCCGGATTCAAGCGATTCTTCTCCCTCAGCCTCCCGAGCAGCTGGGACTAAAGGCGGGTGCTATCACGCCCGGCTAACTTTTTGCATTTTTAGTACAGATGGGGTTTCACCATGTTAACCAGGATAGTCTCGATCTCCTGACCTCGTGATCTACCCACCTCGGCCTCCCAAAGTGCTGGGATTACAGGCATGAGCCATCGTACCTGGCCAATTTGGTTATTTTAGAAGAAGCTTCAGAGCCAGCTGAATAGAGTGAAAAGGGGTAAAGATGAAGATCCCTTCTTCCAAGCATTATAAAGCACTGAAATTTCTAGTTGAGTTTTTGTAAAAAGGACCTTAGCGTAGACTGAAACTTCTAAAATTCAACTAGCTTTATATTGCCTTTTAAAAACGGCCCCAGTCTAGATTTGGGACTGTGATATCCTAGGCATGTGAATGAACCACTTTCCACTGTGTGAATCGGTGTCTATTCAGCAGGCAAAACATCATGGTCTCCTCATTAACTCCCTTTTCAAGATGGAGTCCCTTAGCTTTGAAAACATTTTAGGAAAACACAAAAGTTGCACACACTGTAGTTACAACGAAAAGAAAACTCCAGATTTATGGCAAATAATCTAGATAAAGCAAAGTCATAAACACTCTAATTTAATGTGGATAGCTGATACTACGTGGACATAGATCATAAAATCCTGGAGACTAGTCTGATTATTTATTTTACTGCCCTAGTATGATATGATTGAAATAATAAGTAGATGCTTTCATGGAATTTGAAATTGTTTTTCACATAAAACATATTTTTCTTAAAGCTGGATTTACCTAAATTCACTGACAGCTGGAAGCCAAATGTATTCACACTAAATTGTTTATATCACAGGGATTCCAGTAGCTAGATTAAATATGTTTTATTTATTAATGTACAACAAGTAGAAGAGACCCTGGCTTTCATATTTTACCAAACATTTTTCTCATTATTTCTAAAGTTTAGAATGCTACCGAAAGCTTGTATGGGGTGTGTGTGCATGTGAGAGTGAGAGAGAGAGAGACTGAGAGAGAGAGAGAGAGGATAATTGCTTGTTTTGACAGTGTGCCATTTTTACAGAGTGTTTTTTCTTTTTGGTTTTGCAAAATAGGAAGTAGATGACTGTTTACAATGGCTCAAATTTTGATAGTTCAGAAACCGACCATAGCCATCCATACTCACTTGGATCTTCTTGGAACCCTCAATCTCCTGGTTCAGGATTCTCACATCCCTAGAAAAATAAACAGTGGGAATGCAGAACTTCAGGAATGATAAGACAAGAATTTGCTTTCTTGCCACAGAAAGTGTAGTACCTAGAGTGGAAGGATTTATTAAAAATTCAAGTTCTCAGGCCCCATCTCATACCTACTGAACTAGAATCTGTTTTATAAAAGTGCTTTTTACATACATTAAGTTTGGGAAGCACTGCCCTGGGAGATTTCCCACGTGGCTGGTCACCAGGTGCTTTGGAATATCCCCATGACATTGCTATAGAACTGGATAATAAGAAACAACCAAGGGCTTACAGAAACCCTTCTTTTACCACCCACTGCCTCGGAATAGATGACTTACATGCTGATGGAAAGAAGAGTACTTCAGAGAGTAAAACAAGTACTACCTGTACATGATCTGAAGAGCCAGACCCAAATGGCTAGTAATGGTCAGCAACATGTCTCAAAACCTG
>NW_012115788.1:2919642-2946035 GCF_000951035.1 Colobus angolensis palliatus | reverse complement strand
AAACTCTGTCTCAAAAAAAAAAAAAAAAAAAAAAAAAGAAGAGGAAGAAGAACTTCTAAATAAACAAAATAGGTGGCAAAGTTCATTCCTAAAGTTCATCACTCTTCCAGGATGTAAAATCAGGCTGGGCCTATGCTGAGTCTATTTTTATTTTTCCATTTTATTCTACATTACACATAATTCCAGCAAGCTTGGATATCTGCTTTCCAAGTCCTCCATAAGAAGGAGTGAATTGGAGTTAATGGAAAGGAAGGGACAGGACAGTGGATAATGTTGCTGCAGGAAAATGCACTAATCCAGCCAGAAGAGCAATAGATTCTCAGCAAATACAGGAACAGAGACCTACAAATAGAAGACCCAAGAGCTTATAAAGCATGACCATCTGGTGCCATTTTTGTGTAAACACCAACGTTTCTACATACCTCAAAAGACCTGGGTCTTGATATATTACATCAGTGCAATGGGTTCTGAAAAGGGAGCTGAGTCTTCACAAAAAGTTAACTCATATTCAGAATACTATAATCAGAAAAAATAAAAATTATGTAATATATTTTAGAAAGCACTCCATGCAAAGAGCCTCCAGTAGAAAAATAATGGTGCTTGAAATAGCAACCACAGTATTTTTGGGGAATTTGCAAAGGCTCCATCTATAAAATTCTGGATGGCTGAGACTTCAGTATGTTTTTATAAGAATAAAACTTACTTAGCATAATGTCAATTGACTGAAATAAGGAACATTCACCCTGGTGGACCCTGAGTTATCCATATGCCTTTTGCATGAGTGAGACCTTTGCATTACCTGCACCAGCTGTGCAGGTATAAACACTGCATAGCACTGCCCATGATGCATCCAAGCACTCAGAGCTGTCAGCACACCCCTCTCATACTTCAACCCAAATTTCCAGGTCCTCGATGGTTATTTCAATCAAACCTCATGGAAGCTCCGAACAAAAGAACCACAGTCCTTATTTGCCTACTCCTTAAGGCATATTCAACACTGGGGCTATCTGCATCCAAAATATGAAAATCATATATACTATCTATATGTAGTATATATGTTGATATAGTATACTTAATACAATTTTTTATATCATCACATTCATATATATGAGACAGAGAGACAGAGAATAAAACAGAAAGTTGGGAATATGCATAGGGAAAGTTCATAAAAACATATTCTAAACTTTTAACAGTGATTGTTTTCTGGGAAATAGTATTACTTGCAGTTTTACTTTCTTCTTTACATCTCTGGCTGCAGCCTATAAAGCCTGTGTAAAGAGTACACACATGCACACAAACGCATGCATATAAAATTCCACTATTTTCATTTGAGAGGAAAAGAAGAAAGAAAAAGAGAAAAAGGAGGGAAGGAGGGAGGCAGGGAAGCTGCTTCACTGATATCCCAATTTTCATCTACTATCCTATAAGTTCCGATTCATCTTTCTCGATACCAGGATATCCTTCCCTTTTTACGTGTATGTCCCTGTCCATGCCATTGATTATTCTATACATCCAGTCCCTGAGGGTGTCCCTTTTTGGTGGATGATAAAACCCAGGCCCTAAGGATGAAGAACATCCTGAAGCCATAAATCCAGCCTTGGACATAGCCAAAACCTGGGGAGCCTTCACCAATTGAGTCACTCTCCCAGAACCATAAGGTATGCTGTGACTCTTTGCTTCGGTTCCAAATGCAGTCAGGTTATCTTCCTATTCAGAAACATGCCTACGAACCGAGACCAATCCTTGGCTCAGAATGACGATCGTCCTGTCAATGGTTAGTATGCATTAGGACAGGCAGTAGAAAGTGACTACTTGGGAGACAGGCTCCCTGAAGCTCATGGCTCACCAAAAGTAAGCAGAGCTTAAGTAACCTAACAAAGCAGTCTTACTTTATTCACTCCTGCCCATGCCCTTTCTTTGTATGCTGTTGAAGACTAAACTGTATAAAACAAGATTGACATTATGTAATTACTTGCCTTTTACACTGTGCTAACTTAATTTGCTTTTCATTCTCAAGTATTTAAGAAACCATTACTTTCCCATCAGACTTTACTGTCTGCCAATTAAAGCATTAGATCGATGAGGTAGAGAGAGCACAGTGTTTGGCAAGATTTCAGGTGGAGCAATTGAAAACAACAGCTTGGTATCCCTTTCCTTTTGTCAAAGAAAGAGTTGTTTTGCCAGTTTACCAGTTTATGTGACACCCTCTGTTCATCATATGTTGTTTTTTTGGTTCCACTTGCAAGTAAGGATGGTCTAGCCATCATCTAAGATTTACAACTAAATACAAACTAAATTTCCTCTCTATGGGAAGAGTAGGTGGGTGAGGATCAGGTTGAGGAGCTGGAGTTTTTTGGGGTCATATTTACTCTTTTAGGGGCACCTAATTTACCAAGCATGTTGCAATGGGCTCCTCAGAGGTCCCACAGAACTGTGCGGTCCCTCTGTCTTAGCTAATAAATTTCCACAGGAGCTACATCCCAGCTCCATAGAGCCCACTTCAATCTCATGATCAAATATGATTTGTGTCCAGGGAAACTCAGAGTTTGAGTTGGTTTAAGTAAGGCATGATGACCTGAACAAAAAATGTAAGTCACTTTTCTTCTAATTCACTCTTATTTTGAGTAATAAGAGCTGTAGCACTGAGGGCTTTCTGTCTCATCCTCATCCCTTGAAATCCAGTCATTTTCTTTTTCTCTATGTCATTATGGAAAACACCTGTACTTTAGAAGCAGAGGAAATCATAGTAATTGCCCCCAAGAACAGCAGAGGGAAGAATAGTCCAGGGCAAAGGTAGAGACATTCGTCAGCTCCAGAAAGCACTTTTTAGAAAAGAGAATTAACAAATAAAAAGGGTCACCATCAGCACAGCCAGATAGCCTGTGTCATTAAAAAATTAATAGACTTCCAGTTCTGATAACTCAGGGACCAGAGGATGAGAACAGCTTGTCCAATCACTAGATATAAAATATGATTATTGTGTGTCGTGGCCTCCTTGTGAGACTTCATGGTTCTACTGCTGACCTAGAAAATGTAAGTCCACAGGTATCGATCAAACAATAGGCTACGGGCTGTTTTGATTACCCTAATCCTGGATTTGGAACACACACTGATTCAGTGAATCCATTTTTTCTCCATTCTCAGAGAGTATCCCTGGAGAAGACAGGGCTGTTGCCTCACAGATTCTGCCTCAGACTTAACCCTGAGCTCACTCCAAGTTTGGATTCCTCACTACAATTACTGAACCCATGCTTTCCCCGCTTGTTGGTAAAAGAGGTTAATTAGATAGCCACTAACCACATGCAGCTCTCTGAATTTATATTTAAGCTAATTAAAATGAAAGAGAATTTACAACTTAGTTCTTGATTTGCACCAGCCACATTTCAAATGGTCAATGGTCATGTGACTAGTGGCTACCATATTAGACAGTGCAGATATAAAACATTTCCACTATCACAGAAAATTCTATCAGACAGCACCGCAGAATGAGAAGCTCTCGCTCTCTCGGCATCCCTTCAATCCCAGGGAAAGCCCTAGGGAAAATAAGACTTGTTTAGACCTACAGCAGTAGTTCTCACAGATCTCTGGGGCCAACCCCAAGAGTTTCTAGCTCAGTCGGTCTGAAATTAGGTCCCAAGGATTTGCATTTCCTACAAGCTCCCAGGTGATGCAGATGCTTCCGTAGGAGACAATGCTTTGAGAACCACTGCTCTATAGGAAGTAGGAGCAATACCCGATCATTGGTAACTGGTACACCTGAAAAATGAATTAGAATACCCAAGTTTTAGTCTCAAGTCAGTCAAAACTCATTTGTTGAGTTTCTCCTATAAGCCAAGCGCCAGACCGCAAATATCAAGTCTTGACTCTATAACTGAAAAGGAACGTTATGTAGAGAGGCACCGACAAATACAGCAGCCACAGGGCCACGTGAGGCGAGTGAGCACTTGAAACATGCACAGAATAAATGAAATTTTTAACATTATTAAATTTAAATATCAAAGCGATTTAAAATATTTCCCATTAAGCATAACTATATCATTTTGGCAGAACTGTGCTTCACTTCAATCTTTGAAAATTTAACGTTAAAAGAAATTGAGAAAATTCAAATGAAAACAAATTGAGATGTGGTCCAAATGTAAAACACATATTGGAAATACAGTATGAAAAAAGAAAGTAAAAAGTCTCAATAATTTTACATTGGTAGCTGGGCATGGTGGCTCACGCCTGTAATCCCAGCACTTTGGGAGGCCGAGGTGGGTGGATCATCTGAGGCTGGGAGTTCAAGATCAGCCTGACCAACATGGAGAAACCCTGTCTCCGCTAAAAATACAAAATTAGCTGGGCGTGGCCCCAGGCACCTGTAATCCCAGCTACTCTGGAGGCTGAGGCAGGAGAATCGCTTGAACCTGGGAGGCGGAGGTTGTGGTGAGCCGAGATAGTGTCATTGCACTCCAGCCTGAGCAACAAGGGGGAAACTCTGTCTCAAAAAAAAAAAATTATATTAGTTACATGCTGAAATGATAATATTTGATATATAAGGTTAAATAAATTACATTAATGAAATTATTTTCAGCTCTTTGTGCTGCATTTTTAATGTGGCTACTAGAAAAATTTGAATTCCATGTATATTTTGCATTATATTTGTATTGGACTGTGCTGATCTGCGGCTCAAACTCACTCTCTTGGCGTGTCAATTGCCCATCAATCGATTGGGGCCCTGGGTGTTGGAGGTGAAGAGTAGTAGATTAATGACCTCTAAGGTCACTTACATCTCAGAGTCTGTGATTCCTAGACAACGTACTAGGAGATCATCTTTTTTAGGTTCTGTTTTTCCTCCAAACACTGGGCAAAATCTACCATCCATTCCCCTCTGAAGATCATGGCAGCGCACTCTCGATCTGCGGTTCAGAGAAAAAGAGCAATCATAACTGAATCTCCTTCAGCCCCAGAGTGGGTCAGCATGTTGGACCCACACACACTTTTCCAACTGGGCTGTATTTTTTTTAAATTTGTTTTTTAAATTATATATTGACAAAGTATGGTTTATAGTTGTATATATTTGTGGGTACAAAGTTGTGTTATGATTTCTAAATACAACGTGGAATATTAAACTAATTCACAGTTTTGTGTTGAGAACATTAGAAATTTCCTCTTAGCAATATTGAAGTATACAGTACTCACTTATTAACTGCATTCAGCATGCTGTGCAATTGATATAATAATAATCAGACTCATTCCTCCTATCTAATTGAGTGTCCCGTTTAGTGTCACTACAACAGAATACCTGAGGCTGGGTAGTTTATAAAGAAAAGAGGTTTATTTATTTCATGCCTCTGCAGGCTAGGAAAGTCAAAGGTATGACCCTGGCTTCCGGTGAGAACTTTAATGATGTATCATAACAGCAAAGAAAGTCAAAGGAGGAGCAGACACATGCAAAGAGAGGACCAAACCAGAAGAGGAACCTCACTTTACAACAATCCCCTCTCACACGAATACTCTACTCCCTCAATGACTTGTTAAATCATGACCATGAGAACAGCACCAAGATATGCGTGAGGGATCCACCTGCATGACCCAAACACCTCCCACTAGACTGCACCTCCTGACACTGCCACAATGGAGATAAAATTTCAGCAAGAGTTTTGGTGGGGACAAACTCAAACCATAGCACAGAGGCTTTGTACCTTTTGACTAATATTTCCCCATTCTCCCCACACTCCACCCTTTGGACCGTACTTCTTAAACACATACCTATGTAATTAAGTAAAAATGGGCTTGTTGTCTTGTACATAGCAAGACATTGGACTCCCAACTCCAGTCTTTCCACCAGAAAAAAATGCCACAAATTGAAATGCTAACTATTATTCAACGGCTCTAAGGTCAAAAATATGGAAACTACTTCAATCAGAATGAGTAATATAGACACTTTTAAAGAAATTAAAACAAGCCCACAGATTTTCTAACATTTTGAATGCTATCTACTATCTCCTTTCCTCTGCTGTCCCCAAAGAGCACTCAATCCCAGAGAATCCTTACTAATAGTAGTAATACTAACAATAACATTCATTCTAGAGTTGTGTTGTATTTAGCATGGTCTTTTAAAAGGCTTTGTAAATGCTAAAATGTTTACAAAACTTTTAAAAATACAATATTTCAATTTATACCACCAACCACATTGTAACCATGTAGCAATACATAATTAGCTACATTGAGGAGTAAGGTTCAGTGATGTGCCCAAGGTCATAAGGTTGAGTCGTGGCAGGGACAGAACTCTGTCTCCATGCCCTGGCTCTTTTACCTGCCCCGTACCTGACCTTCTTCTGGGGTGCTGATGACTGCCCAGGAATAGTGATTGAGCCAGACCATGGGATGAACTTTAAACATTCCAGAAATTCTAGTTATTTTACAAACTATTAGCTGTGGAGCCACTAAGAACCAGGTAAGAAACTTGAGGACTAGCACTAGACAAATTATGAAGTTGAGATTTTTCTCCAGTGAATTTCTACCTTCCCTTTTTATGCTGCCATCTCCTGCCCAGACTTAGGTCTGCCTCTCAGATAGCCAACAATTTAACAGTCTTATAAGGACTAGTTTGCAATAATGACACTTAGGGCAGCTCTGGACATGTCCCTCTCCCCAGCTACATTAAAACTTACCCATCCTGTGTCTTAGCAATAAGCTCCAGACTCGTAAAAGACTAATTCACATTCAAGATTGCAGTATTTCTCCTAGAGGTGGTTTTATTCTTGAAAGTAATTCCTGAGCAAAGACAATGTCTTAAAAGGAATAAATGATCAAAAAATCTTGGACACTAGACAGACCAAAAGTATTTTCAGACTTGATGGTGTCTTTAATCACATTATGGAAACATTTATTTAGAGGTGAAGGTCATATTCAAAGTGAATTAAATTAAACCTCTCTGTTCATCACTGAGGTGCTTTGGCCGTCTTGCTGAAAGTTAATGAAGATGTAGAAAACTTCATGAAGTCCTTCTGAGGCGACTGGTGTTTCTGGGATCACTGATGGGCTGCACAGTCCATCATCCCCAACGGTCATTTCAGATCATCCTCTGAGTCACAGCTGGTCCCAGCTTAAACTACGGAACTGAGTTTACGGTCTCCTGCTAGATTTGGTAGTTTTCTTACTGAGATAGACTCAGATACCAAGATATTAAAATATTTCAAAGGCTTTAGAGTCAACAACATTAATATATGAAATTTTTTATTGAAGTATGAGTCCTATTTTATCAGTACATCTTCTACATTGATAATTAACTCTATTCTTTACCCAGCAATATCCAAAATAATGCATAGTTTACCAAAATTATGGGCAATCTACAGATGACTTCTATCTAGGGTTGAGCAGATTTCCCTTTAAATTTGTAATTCTATTAGACTAATGCTTGATACAAAACATGTAAAAGCCAAAAATTCATGTTAAATGGCAGGTAGAAGGCAATCTGGGGTAAAATATGTTATTGTATTATAACGTGAAGTTTTCAAGAGGCCATTGTTCACCTATTACATTAGCAATTACTATTTTTTAAAAATAATAATATTCAATGTTAGTAAGAGGCATGAGATAGGCATGCTCATGCAATGTGCAATGTTTCAAAGAACTTTTGAAATAATTATACTCTTTTTCTTAGCTATTCCTCTTCTAGGAATAAGAGAAGCAAACAGACATGTGCAATCTATAGTAGAGAAAAGAAGCTTAGAAACAACTTAAACATTCACTTATGAAAAAATTTGAATAAATTAAGGCACATTATATCAAGAAATATTACATATCCACTAAAAGTAATCTTTTAACAATTGTGGTTTTTTATTTTAAATTTTAATTTAATTTAATTTTGCATAGAGAATATTTGAATTTTATATATATAAAAAATATTTTAGTAGTAGAGAAGGTTTTCAATTATATATTCCCCTCACATGCCTAACCATCTCCCCAAGGCAATCAGTTTTACCAGTTCCTTGTTTATCATATCAGAAATACTCTATGCATAAACAGCTTCTAACATGTGTGAATAAAAGTTTGCCTCAAGGGCACCACATTAAATTTGGAACTTTAAAAAAGATTACTACTCAATTCTCTATGATTTCTCACTACAAAGCTTCCTGCGAGATTTCCAAATTTTTCAATATAGAAGGACTTCTTACCGTGGGACATTGCTAGAAATCCTATTTGCCCACCTGTCTATAGAGAGCTTCTGATTAAGAGCAAAAGAAATAAGGAGTTGTAGTCATGCGGGCACTTGCCCTCCAAATTCCTAATCGCTGGTTGTATTTTAGGGGGTGAATGGAAGTGAATGAGTTTTCCTTTATCTCAGCCTAGATGAGATTCACTCACCCACTAGAAGAGATGAGTTGAACAAGCAAAGCAACTTCTTAATTTTGACACTGGCTACAGTGACAAGGAAACACCTTAAAAGCAAAAGTAGACCTTGAACTTAGCTTCTCACACGGTCAGCAGAACAGTGTGCTGGCCATTCCCACACCGACACTCCCTGCCCTCCATCGTGCTGAGCCAGGGGCCCCACTATGTCATCATGGCACATTTAACTTCCATCCAGGTCCTCCATCAACACCACTGCCCTCATTGTGCTTAGAGGAAACATCACAAACCTTGGAAGACAACCCTCACGCACTGTCTCCCCAGGCTGAATAAAATGTCTTCCACAATGACCTTTTTGCCAAAACTTTGTGCTTTTTCCTCAGATAAATATCTCAAGATGTAAAATTGTTATAGAAACTGTTTAATGAGTTTCTGGACTGGAAGCATCATAAGCACTTAATAATTTTCCAAGTAATGACTAAATGAAGGAATCCTATCTTGTTGTTTTAAAGAGTAAATGTTAAAGATGCATGCATGATACCTTTTGGCACTGTGTATGGTACTAAATGAAAACAGCAGAGGTGGACATTCTGATAGTGAGAAAAGGACTTCTGGATTTGTATTTGAGAAATGCTTAATGCAGTGTTCGGTTCCAAAGCCCTAATGATAACAGGATACACATGATGACAAGTGACGATCTGTCCTTGGCAGCTGACCTTACTAATGGACTGTTATGTCCCTAAGCTATTTTGTTTGAACTGAGCCATATCCACAGAGGAGAAGAAAATTAACAATTCTTGAGTAATATAGCACCTTTCTCCCCCAAAAGAAATCCTGTACTTAGTTGACAATTCCTTTTCCCATATCTGGCTATTGAATGCCTTTCTTTCTGCTCTGTAGAGAAATTCTTCACTGTATAAATTGGTTTCATTTATAAATGGTGAAAAATTTTAAGTTAAAAATGTACAGTACCATTTAAATATAAAATATTATTATTTATGGTAACAATTATTGCTGTTATAATTAGTATAAGAATGATAATGTTTATAATGTTCTCCCAAAATAACAAGCAACTTGTTAGCTGGATAACTAGCTAGTGTAAATGAGTATAAGCCCAGGCATTTAGTATGCATTTGGTAAGAATTTATTGCTGAATTAATCAGTAGGTGTGAGTTTTCCCTGTCTTGGAATTGTAGGGAATAAGAACTAGCTTCTAGGGGAAGGAATGCATGGTCTGTCAGCACAGCTCTATTTGGTACATGATCTGCCAAGTCAGAAGAGTTTCAGGTACTCGACCCCAAAACATGCATATGCCCAGTAGGGGCTCTCAGAGAGGATGCCCAGCCTCCAGTGATGAAGAAAACACAAGCACTCATCATGTCTGGGCTTTTGCAGTTCTTTTTGATGCAGTGGCAGTGAGCTCAGCTATAGGATGAGGCTCAGTAGTGACCACCATCTATCTGCTCACCGCTTTCTATTTGCCAAACATGAGGAAGGAATCATGGCACCAGTTTGATAAATGGGGAAAGTTGGACACAGAGAGGTTGATTCTGTTGACTAAGGATGCATCTCTTAAGTGGACTAGTCATAACATGAGTACAAGTCCAAAGCTCATGCCACAAACTGGTGTTTCCCAAAGATTCAGTCTCAGTCCACTGGGAGGGTCATGAATTCCTCCAGGCAAGACTCTAATTAACTATTACAAGTCCTTATCTCAGGTCTTATAATACACAAATAATTATTCTGCTGAGTTTCATTTTTATATAAGAATAAGGACCAATTCACTAGTAACTTACTTAGTTGATTACTAGGAGTTACTAAAATGTTGGTATTCACAAACTAAAATGAACATGTTATTAAGTAGTTTATAGATGCTCTAATACATCACTCTACCAAGGGTTCAGGCTAACATAACACATTGTAAAGTTGCTATTTTGCCTGTGTGACACCCAGAGAGCTGGAAATCCACTAGAGAGTGATAATGGGTGGGGTAGGTGGACTGTGAGGTCTTTGCCTTGCTTAAGTGTGCTGTAATAATTTTTTTATTTTTTTATTTTTTTATTTTTTATTATTATTATTTTTTTTTGGAGACGGAGTCTCGCTCTGTGGCCCAGGCTGGAGTGCAGTGGCCGGATCTCAGCTCACTGCAAGCTCCACCTCCCGGGTTTAAGCCCTTCTCCTGTCTCAGCCTCCCGAGTAGCTGGGACTACAGGCGCCCGCCACCTCACCCGGCTAGTTTTTTGTATTTTTTAGTAGAGACAGGGTTTCACCGTGTTAGCCAGGATGGTCTCGATCTCCTGACCTCGTGAGAGGTCTCGGCCCGTCTCGGCCTCCCAAAGTGCTGGGATTACAGGCTTAAGCCACCGCGCCCGGCCTGTAATAATTTTTTTAAAAGGTTGAGTGTCATCATCCTAACCATTATGCTAAAAAGAAAGAGGAGAGAGAAGTTTATTCCCTTCCATGTGAATGGAGCAGTGCAAGCTGGTACTATGTTCTTGTATATGGAAAGGTAGCTTAAGCACTAAATATTATTTTATTTTTTTCATATTCCTATAATTTACATAGAACACAATTCGTTTTAAAATGTTCTATTATTTTCTAAACTAATGATCTAGAATCTCAAATAGGGCAGGATATATCCAATGCTGATGAGGTCTTAATTCACAGGTTGATTCACTTTTTGAGTAAATATTATTTGAATCTTTACCTATTTTGAGGTATGCTAAGCAATATTTTTTATACTCTAAGCAATATAAACTCCGAATAAGCACTTTTCTAAAACATACCTAAGGCAGCTGTGCATTCCACACATCACCTATCAACTGCCTTTAGCAAACAGAAGATCATTTTTACATTCCCAGCATTAACTATTCTTGGACCCATTCGTTGCAAGGGCATGGGCAAATTGGGTTATTCATTCTATGAGTGTTTTTATCACAGAGTTCACAATATATATTGTTCATTAGTAAAATGTTCCTACTCATCTGAAAAATTCTTTAGCCATTGGGATACAGCTCTTAATTTTCAAACATAAGACAATAATTCAACATTTATTTATCTAGACCACCCAATTGTTATTTGTTAGTAAGTGTAGTGGTGTTAAATAGCAATTATTTCTACTTGGCAATTTTTATCTCAGCTCAGGAAAAAATAAATTGTTTAAATAAGGTAGAAGAAGAAGTCTTTTAAGTCTTTGATATGACATTTATCACTGAAGATTCCCCAGGTTTTGTTGACCTCCAAAGCAGCTATATTTTAATAATGCTTTTCAAGCAGTTTGAAAATAATTTTCATTTACCAGTTAATGGTACTTAGGACAGCAACTTGAACAACAGGTAAGTATTAGGGATACGAAACAAAAAGTAAATAAAATGGAAATGCAAACGTTACTACATTCGGTACATTGTATTCGCATTCAGTACTTTTTCATTTGTTCTGATAAAATAGGGTAAGCCCCCAAGTTTTGTGTAGTAACCCTTCATCCTAGAAAGAAAAGGAGAGAGATCATTATGCATATGTATTTCCTTTGTACTTTTTTCTATCTTCAGGGAAACCAGAGTTTAATATGTTTTCATTCAGTCCCAAAATAACATTCAACATTAAGTATAGCATAGGTATTGATGATAATAAGTAAAAATGGTAATGATGAAAATGCCGACCCAGCCTAATGTCTGTGATTAAAAGGTAGAAAGAAAAAACAAGTGACAATTCTCATTCGGAAACACAGATTTACGGCAGGTAGTCAAATTTCATGAGGGTTAGGAGGATTGTAGATAGACTCTCAAACCAAAAACTCATGGTATTTTTGGTCAGTAACCTCCTATGGGCCAGCAGTATCCCAGCAGAGGTCTTTTGGGGAATTTAAACTTCAACAACAGTGACATACCGTATTTTCCACAGTATAGGCGGTGTGTCCACCATGGTAGCCACCAAATTTCTCCTAGCAAGGGGATGACCGAGTGTCCGTCTGCTCCTTAGATTAAAGAGGAAAAGGCTTGTGTAATATGTAGTTTGTCTTTGTTGGCAGAGATCACCTAGCCCTACTGAAAATATGGGGGTTGGAAGCACAATTCTTCAAGACTTCCTCAAATAGAAGAAACATCAGTATTTAATACTTAAACATTAAAAAGTATGTCTTTCTTGAAATGCTCTAAATTCACTCACCTTTGTAAATGAGTGTACGTGACTTAGAGAATGGGCTTAAATGCTCAAACAGACATGGATCCACCTTATTAATTATGTAATATAAGCCATTCTTCACAGATGTTAGCAAGCATTAGAATCAGGCTGGAGATGTTTTAAGACACAGATTGCTATAATTTTCATTCCTAGGGTTCCTGGACCACATCTCAGTATGTTTGAGGTGGGTCAGGGAATTGGCATCTCTAACGAACACACCGGAGCAGGAAGTGGTACTGATGCTACTCATTGGAGGAACACATGTGGAGAATCGCCAATCTAAAGTTCCATCCCTTAGCCCTGCTGTGCCTCAGTTTCTTCACCAGTTACTTGAGAGTACTAACATCTACCACCCAGAGTTGTTGTGATTAAATAAGTGAGATAATGCATTTAAATATCTTAACGCAATGCCTGGCACCTACTGTAATATGTTCTCAACCCATGCTAGCTATTACTACTGTTTAATTCTGTGGACCCTGGAGAGATCAGAAAATGAAGACAATGAATGGCATGATATATTTGCCTTTAGTTGCCTCTCTGAATTTTCTGCTTTTACCTTTAAGTAAACTAAACTCCTGTTTTCACTTTTGAGTTAGAAAGACATAGTTCTTCAATGATGCTAAGTCCTCATTTAGTTTGGCAATGTGAATTGTTCATATGGCTTCACATCCCTCATTTGTTTCTCACTCTGTTTAGTAAAATATTCATGATTTTGGTTGGCTGTGAGATGTCCCAGGATGAGCGAGGGAAAAGAACCGTATGCAGTTCTACCTTGTAAGATACTTCAGGGACAAATTTCTTTCAACGAATGCAAATTTGGGCTGCACACAGAGATAATGCTACCATTCTTGGACTTTCCTACATTTTTAAGTAAATTTACTGTAGTTGGTTGTTAAGCTGTCTCCTGGTGAATATGTTCCTTAGAAGATATAAGATGAGAAACTCACCTCTCTTGCTGGTTTTGGAAGAGAGCTGAGGTGGTTTAACATTAATGACTGTACCTGTATTCTTTCTGACAGGATTGTTGTGTTCTTATGTAAATGAGTACATGTTGTTGGTGCCTTTGTACAGAAAGAAAGAAAACAGAATGAGATCTAAAGAATAGCAATAAATGAACCAAACCTACACATCTAGGGTTAAAAAGTACTAATGTTTATAAAGAAGCAGCTATTCTATTTGTTGTTGTTCTTGTTGCTGTGATAACCACAATGGAAGACCAGACTCATGAGAGATAGGAATGGTTTTGGTAGAAAATTCTGAGCTAGCACAGATGAAATCCATGCACAAATGTGTAATAATATAGGTCCCGGGTGCAGCAGCTTATAGCCATGTATCCTGGATTAAAACAATCAAAGCTCATCCTGTGGTGCTGCATATTCAGCACCATGCAAAATTACTACCTTCACCCAGGACACCAAATAATAGAAGTCTTCATCATATATGGGCTTCTGAAGGGACTTATCTGAAGTCAACTTCCAAGTTAAGATCCCTTGGGAAAGATTCTTATCAATTTCTTTGTCTATTTTTTGAATGATTTCTCCTCCACTCAGGGAAATGACTTCAGATTGCAAGGAGGTAGAACAAACATCATTAAGGCAGGACTGAAGCTCACCACTAAGTTGAGGGTTGTAACGGTGAGGCTTGCCACTTAAGCGTAAGTGTCCAGATAAAAGGTATATTGAGGGACTACAGATGTGTTTCTTCTTTGATGGCAATCTTTGTGATTCCTGGATAAATGAAAACTTTTCAGAAGTCAGAAATAATTGAAATGTCCTACATTCAAGAGCAGACAAAGATGCATTTCACATAGATACATGTTTATACTGTATATAAATTTATTTATATATACATGCACACATAATATATACATATATTCATATAGACATGTATGTATACATATATACATATATTCATATAGACACACATGCACTGCAGACACTAGAGACACTCTACACCATGGCTGTAGGGCGAATCACTGACTAGAGCCTTACGTCTTGGGAAGTAAAGTGGTATCATCGGCAGTCATCTTGGGCATACCAGATATTAAGTAATCACAAACTCATCTCATAGCATTTCTGATAGGGTTTACTATACTGATAAGATCAATGAAGCAACACAGAAATTGTGTTTTTATTTTAGCAAGGTTTATAGGCATACTACCTACATATGGGCTGGAGGGAATCGTAATTGGTTGCAGGAGAATGCCACAGGGGAACTTGTTTTGCAACGTGCTGAACTCCCCATTGTTGAATAGATGCTGAATGAGAACCAGGAAAGTCTATTTCTCTTCCTGCACAATAAGCTTATGGGCTGAAAGTTCCATGAAGTACTTAACTTGAGTACTAGAATATCCACTCAACAAAGAGGTATTTGATAAATGAACAAATGTCAGAATGTAAGAAATGATTGTTACAGTGTTTTTCTAACATCCAGATATCTGTTCCTAAATAGCTTCAATTTCTACTGAGTTAGGGGATGTTTGCTTAATATAAAAAATGTTTAGCACTTTTTATGCAAACAAAAATTATTCCCCAAAATCTACCTTATATATTTTATCTATCTAATAACTTGTACAATATAATGGAACAGAAAGACTCTATTTTACATGATATTGTGAAGTCATTCCTGTTTTCTTATGATTTAAAATAAAAAATATTGGAAAGAAGCTGGGAAACAATTAGTAAATGAGCAATCAGGGCGCAAGATTTCTGCTGTTTGAATTTTGGATTCTACTCCTAATGTCATCCAATAAGAAAATCACTAGTTTCTTTGTTTTCTACTCTATTATCTGTGTAACTTTCCCTTTGATGAAAAGTAAATAGAAGTACTGTTGGGAAAATACTTGAAACTGTGAATGGTTTTTTATAACATGGATTTGAATCAAAGTTAAGATATTTGCAAACCCAGTCACCAGAATAATTTTACTACTAATTAAAGCTATAATCCCTATTCTACATTGCACAAAAATTAAACTGCTCAAGTTTCTTAGTGAATTGTAAAAAATAATTAGTGCTCAATAGCACAAATGATGCATTTGCCAAACTGTAAACAGATTAACTCATTCTTTTAGCCTTCTAAAGAATTGACTACATTAATAATACTGAATTTTAGTGAGTACCCTTTAGATACATTTTGCCAATGCATATTTGACAGAGCAAAATGCTGTCATGATTGAAAAAATATTTTTCACTGCTTACTCATCAATTCAGATGAAATGATGTCATACGAAGTTCAGAAAGACACAGATACACCCACATTATTCCCACACAGTTTCCTTCTATGCTCTCATCTATAATTTTAATGGAATTAAATGTTTAATGAGTGCCTACTGTATACCAGGATATTGGCTTAAGTGCATTCACATATATTATCTGATTAAATTCTCATAACAAATACACAAAATAGCAATTATTTTTCCTAATTTACAAAAGAGGAAACAATGGTTCTGAGGAGCTGTACCTTCCCAGCATTGCATAGCTAGAGAAGTGTAGAAACAGAACCATTTTCTAATTCTGACACATCCTTTCACCCTTGCTTTTTTCTTTATCACCTACCAACTGTTGACCCTAGGAGGTAATGAGTAGTTGGCCATTCTGATTCTCAACTCAAAGGATGAATTAATGAACGGACACACAACTTCTTTTTTTTTTTAATATGACCCATACTGCCTCCAGAAGGATACATGACTTCAATGTAAAGACTTCAGGAGAAGATATTTTTCAGTGAATGGAATCAAAATAAGACTATCAATAAACATATCATTGATAGCTGATATTTACTGAATATTTACCATGTTCCAGACACCGTCACCTGTGCTTCATATGCATTTTCTCTTTTATTTCTCAAACAGCAAAACTGAACTTTATCAGTTGGGTATAATTTTCATCTTTACTTCACAGAAGAAATTGAGGCACAGAGGGATTAAGTAACTTGCACTAATCATACTTTACATAGTAAAGCCTGGATTTGGGTCTAGGCACTGAAACTCTAGGACAGTGGTTGTCAGCTGGGGCCTATTTTGTCCCCAGTGAGTATTTGGCAATATTTGGAAACCTGTTTGGTTGTCGTAAGTGAGGGGCAACACTGGCAACTAGTGGATAGAGGCCAAGGATGTTTAAAATACACAGAACAGCTCCCCAGAAAAAAAAATTATCCAGTCCAAAATATCAATGACAAGCATAAGAAACCCTGCTCTAGAACCTGACTTTTGGCATTTCTCTGGACTTCTGTACTACTGAATTTGGGCAAAATCATGGAAATAATGAATACAACATCTCACATTACTGATGATTAATTCTCAGCTGCTTTTAATCTCACGACACTTTCTCACGACAATATTGATTATAATACATTGCAACAGCAGATTTTACTGTACCTCATAATGATCTTAGTATCTTCTGTAAAATAAAAATGCCTGGTTTCAATTCCCAAAAATTCTTGCTAAATTAGTCTGATGTAAATCTCTTAGGAATCAGATATTTTTTTAAAAAGCTCCCCAAGTGATTTTAGTGTGCAGCCAAGTTTTGAGAAACGTGTAGAGAAAAATAACAGAGATTTTTAAAGTATGGAACACTTTCTATTCTCCACTAAAATAGTATTCTAGTAATGGCTTAAAGTTATTGAATGTTTATTATGTGCCCAGGGCTGGACTGACCGCTTTGCAGGAATTATCTCACTTTAAATTCTGCAACACTTCTATCAGGTAGATGTTCTTATCACCTGTCTTAGTTTGTTTGGGCTGTTATAACAAAGTACCATAGACTGTGTGGCGTATAAGTGACAGAAATTTATTTCTTACCGTTCTAGAGGCTGGTTAGTCGAAGATCAAGGTGCCAGCAGATTCAGTGCCTAGGTCTTGCTTTCTGGTTCACAGCTTTCTCCCCGGTCCTCACATGATGGAAGGGACAAGGCAGCTCCCTTGAGCCTCTTGTACAATGACACTAACCCAGTTCAGGAGGGCTCTGCCTTCATTCTCTGATCACCTCTCAAAGACCCCACTTCCTGATACCATCATCTCGAGGGTAAGAATTTCAACATATTAATTTGGGGAGGATGCACACATTCAGACCATAGCATCACCATTTTACAGATGATGAAACTGAAACATCTGAAAATCAACTTATCCAGACTACACAGCTAGTGAGTAACAGAGCTGTTTATTAAATTTAGCTCCTTCTGACTAGAAAACCCATGGTGTAAACCAGGAGTTCTGAAACATGAGCATACCTCAGAACCATCCAGAGAGCTAGTGAACACATAGATGGTTGAGCTCAGTGCCAGAGTCTCTGATTCAGTAGGTCTGGAGTGGTATCTAAGAATCTACATGTTTAACAAGTTCCCAGTGATGCCGCTGACTTTGCTGGTCTGGGGACCACACTTTTCAAGAACCACCGTGGGATGGGTTCTGTAAAATCAAGCTATTTTTTATGACATTTCTTCTATTTAAGGGGATTCATCCCTCATTTCCCCCTGAATCTTGGCAGCGGTGGGTGGTTGGAGAACTTTTCTGTCCCCCTAGTGTAATGTCTTCTGATACTAGGGACGGCTGTAAGCGTCATGTTAGTGTGAAAAGTGCATAATAGCTGCTGCCTACTCTGAGATGGGGTCGAGGGAGAGCTACCCAGGGGAGAAATCAACTCCCTCTTGCCTCTAAAGTTAAGATCCCTAACCAGAGAAAATGAAATCTGCCAACAAGACAGAAACAGACCTAAACCATTGGGACCAACAGTTCAAAGTGACAATTAAATGCCAGATCAAGGGGATGAAGGGACAGGTTGTATATTAAGGGAAAATAGGAAATCAAGAGAAGTTTTTTTTGTTGTTGTTTCAACTTCCTTGTTCCTACACTTAGAACCACCTATGATTAAATTAAGAATAAAAAGAGGCAAGTGCTTTTCCTTTTAAACTATCTCTCATCCCCACTAAACATCGGCAAGCAAGGAAACAAACATATCCCAATCTCCACCTCCCAGGTTCAAGCGATTCTTCTGCCTCAGCCCCCGGAGTAGCTGGGATTATAGACACTCACCACCATGCCCAGGTAACTTTTTGTATTTTTAGTAGAGACAGGGTTTCACCATGTTGGCCAGGCTATTCTTGAACTCCTGATCTCAGGTGATCCGCCTGCCTCAGCCTCCCAAAGTGCTGGGATTACAGGCGTGAGCCACCACACCCAGCCAACTCCATTCATTTTATCGAATCCCTATGTTAGACACTGGGAGACACACAAAGAGAGGGTTTTATCCCTAAGGAGCTTATAGTCAAGGTGAAAGAGAAGCATATAAACAGGATTATTGAAGAGTACCAGGACCAAATGAGTGGTGGGGACATAGGATCCCAGGGTAAGCAGAAATTACTGTGGGTGAATGGTCAGGGGACACTTTGCAAACGTGGTGGGAGTTGAGCTGGGTCTTCAAACTTAGGTTAGGTGAAGGTAATTGGAGCAGAGTGGAGAGAGGCTGTCAGGAAGTTCAAGGAGGAGATAGAGGTGGCATGAAAAGGCAGAGAAGTGAGGCATGTGGGATGGCTCAGGTGAATGGATGGCTTTGATCTAGGATCAGAAGTGAGTGGCTGAAGACAGAGCTGGCCCAGGTTGTAGAAAGATAGGCCAAGGAGGAGCTTGGGTTTGTTTTGTGGAACCTAGAGGGCTGAAAAGTTTTTGATAAGGAAGGTGATGTGATAAAACTGAAACTTTAGAGAGATACCAGCCATCCTCCTTTTTTCCTGAACACAGGCTGGATCCACCCCTCCTATCTGAGCTCCTATCTCCAACTCTGCCCTTTGTTTCTAGGCAACGAGCATACTCTGTGCATCAAGATGCTGTTAATTCTCCTTTGATGCTCTTTTGTACCCACTTCCTGGTTGCAAGAGCGGGAGCTGGATTTTTATCAAGGCTCAGGAGACATAAAGATGTATAAGTTTCTACGCCTAATACTTGGCTTTCAGCACCCTGTGAAGGGTGCCTACTAATTTCATTTACTCAAGTTAATATTTAATAACCTTTAAATATTTCACAGGGAACAATTCTGTCTCCACATTTGAACTATAACACATCAAATATTTGATATCTCCCAAATCGATTTTCTTTCCGACAAAAAAAAAAAGAAGTTCTTAAATGGTTTTCTTACTTATTCTCATTACCTACAGATCTTCTAAGTTAGAATGTTATTTCTTGCATAATATAGAAAACTAACAATTACAATGAAAACAATCAAATAAGATTAAATCCGTAGGATTTAAATACACACTGGACTGTGAGCTTCCTCATATTTATTTCCAAGTACAAATGGTAGGAATTACTTATGAATTAATTAATAAATATTGAATGAATGAATGATAACCAAAGTCAACAGCCAAAATGCATATCACCACAACGAGCAAAGGTATGAAGATTCATACTGAACTACGTTTACTGATTCCCAAGTGTTTCAGACATAATATTAAGCACTTTCACATTTACTCCTTTTATGATTTAATGAGTAAGTGTTACAATCTTATTTCAGGCATGAGTAGCCTGAGGTACAAAAAGTTAAGTAATTTACCCAAGAAGTGACAACCAGATGTGTTAACTCAAAGCCCAAGATTCTTTCCTAAAGTTTTTACCAAATGTATCCAATCATAATGAATACCTAAGTGCTTATGAATGTAGATCCCCAGACACCTCCTCAGATTCTGACTCAGTAGTTGCTGGGGTCAGGAATCTATGCTATATGTCTCCGGTGATTCTGAGGACCATTCCAAGGGTCTTCAGTCCCTGCTGCCCATTAGAATTACTTTAGAAGTGTTTAAAATTCCAGACGCCTTGCCCCCCACCCCCGCCCACCAAACAAATCAATGAGAGTAAGAAGGAAATCCCTGGACATCAATATTTTTAAGCTCTCCGGGTTATCCCAATGGGCATCCACAGCTGAGAACCACTAAGTTCAGCTCTACCATGCCGAAAATAATCTTGAATGGATTTCCCAGCCTCCTGTCCACCCCTTGCCTTTCTCCCCATCAAAAAGCAGTTCTACTACAATGTAAGCCAGGAAAAAGTGGAGACGTTTAAGAGAAGACAGGAACAAAAGGAGGATTAATAAACCATTTGTTTTCTGTTCCTGTGTTAATTTACTTCGGATAAGGGCCTCCAACTGCATCTACGTTGCTATAAAGGACATGATTTTATTATTTTTTATGGCTGTGTAGTATTCCATGGTGTATATGTACCATATTTTCTTTATCCAAGCCACCACTGATGGGCATCTGGGCTGATTGCATGTTTTTGCTATTCTGAATAAAGCTGTGATGAACACATGGGTGGGTGCATGTGTCTTTGGTAGAACGATTTGTTTTCCTTTGGGTATATACCTAATAATGGGATTGCTGGGTTCAATGGTAGTACTGGTTGAAGTTGAGCAATATCCACTTGCTTTCCACAGTGGCTGAACTAATTTGTACTCCCACCAACATACATGGTTGCATATGCATAGACTTGCTCTGAAAAAAAAGCAAGAAAATATCAGTTGGTAACTCACTGGGATAGTACTGAGGGCTGAGGGTGGGGCTCATGCAAAGAGATTAAAATTTTCCCTTTATACCTTTTTGTATGTTACGATTTGTTTCATATTCAAATATCACTTTTTCAAATTAAAGGCAATTTCTTTTTCTAAAAAAAAAAAGTAGCCATTTGTCATAATAGTGTATTGTATTTTCTACTAAATGAGTAGTAGACTAAATGCTCTTGTCACAAGGAGGGAATGGGTAATTATGCGAGATGATGGATATGTTAACTAGTTCCACTATAGTAACCATTTTACTACATACAATACATGTGTCCTATAACATCATGTTGTATATTTTAAATATACATAATAAAATTTATTTTTAAAAAAATAAGAAGAAAAAGGTTTGTGATAAGCGATTAGTGGAAAGAAATCAAGAGCTGTCAAAGGTGGTAGGGGATGAGAAGAGTAAAGAGAAAGATCTGAGATTCATCATGCAAGCAATTGAGCAACTCTACGTAAAGTTAAATAAAGCTAATACATATGTAGGCATTTTGCTTTCATATAAAGAACATATTTTGTTCCCATGGAAGTTAACGCAATTTTTACCTATTCATATATTTAGCCTTCCTAGCGAGGATCAGAAATTTCTGTCTTTGTTTCTTCATCATTCTTGCAAGTGGGAGCACCAGGGCACACTGGGGAAATGAAGTTACTTTAGACTTCAGGTGTGGGGCCGGGTGAGGTCACCTGGTGTTGTCTCTACACTGGTGCTCAGGCTTTCTTGCTGCTGCTGCTCCTGTTAGGTGTGCGTATTTTCTTAGACTCTAAAATGCTCCTCTGCTGTATTAACTACTTCATAGACAGCTGTGATCCAATATTTGACAGGATAGGAACATGGTAATACCTTGATGCAATCCTTCATCCAAAATAATTTGAGACAAACTAATTCTGAAGAAAATTTATGTTGTACTTTTATAGTCACAGGGATAACTTTTGTTACATGCCATATGCATATCAAATCTGTTTCCAACAGGATGAAAACAAAGGGGAATTTAAGTGCAGAAATTATATGTATCTGTATAATTTGGGGGTGGGAACATCTTGAAGTTGCTGATTGCTATTAAGCAAATGCTGCATTCTTTAGCGAATAAGTAGCATCAAAAAGAAAAACCGATATTCTCCCTCCCACCTTCAGCGCCTGAGCAGCCTTTCACCCTTACTTAATGAAATGGAGCCATTGATGCCTTTAACTCCTCTTTCATTTAATCTCATTAATGCAGTCTGTTAGGACTGTAGTTGTGGGTTAACGCAGGGGCAGTCTTCAGACCTCCCCAGTGAAAAGTGTCATATTTTTCAGTTAGACTTTTAATTGCTACGTCAAAATGTGTGAGAACCAGCTCAAAACTAAAGCTGACGCCACTGGTGAGTTTTACATTTTCTTCTCTCTTCTGACATTTAACTGTATGGACCATCCCCCAGGCAAGGAAGTAAGCATTTATAAGCTCTCAGCAAAATAAATTGATAGCTAGGTGTGGGAACAATAAAATATTTTCTGACTCAGGAATGTATATAGTGAAACAAGTCACTCAGGCTTAATTTTACACTGGAGAAGATATTTATATATAAATACTGTCATATCCTGGAGTGAACTACCAAATGTGTAAGTTTTGAGATTAAATTCAAGGAGTTATCCACCACATTATACTAACATTAGGTTAATCGTATGAATATCCTTCTCACAGTTTTGTAGCTTTGATTTTGGTCATCGGCATTGCTATCATAGTCATTTTACTTCTTTAAGTTTTAAAAAAATCCATTCGATTTATATATATGATAGCAGATGCTTTATCATATGTGAGAAACGTATTTTCAAACATAATAGCTATTTGGTTGAATGATTATTAACAATGAGGTGAATTACATTTCAGTTTTTCTCCAAAATTTTTTACAAGTTAGTGCATAGTTCCCTAGACACACATTATCTCATAACATAGGCAAATTTGGAGCTCTTGTTTTAAAAATATTTCAGGGTGAAACGATTTATTGTCATTTCCTTGCTAGTACTAGATAGCAATGCACAACAGTTGGAAATATTAAAATGTAAATTGATATAATTGTTTCAAATAATGTAGACACTGCATTGCTCAATACTTATCAAACTAGAACTCCTTTAATATATAAACTCAGAATCACATCTTTTCACAATGCTTATAGCTTCCTGGTGCTTGTATTTGCAGGGAAAAAAGTAAATACTGTTTCTATGCAATTACCAATTTCAAAATATATGCATTTAAAGATTTTATTGGTGAAATAAGCTATAGCCAGCAGATTGCATTTCTGACATCAATGGAGTCTTTAAGTATTTATCCTTGCTACTGACAGATTTGCTCAGGATATTGTTGCTGCTATTGTTTAGAAATTAATAACACTAGACATATTAACATCTATGTACTTAATCTTCTTTGGGTCTGAATTACAATAAGCAGGGGCTCAAAGGTGAGCAGAAATGTTTCTTTCTCCTCTGATTTTGTGTTTAAAAAAACATGAAGTTATCTTCTACTGTAAAATTACATGAAACATAGTGGTCGATTTTTGGGATTTATGTACACATACACACACACACACGCACAATTCACTTTTTAAATGAACTATACGAACAAATATGGTTTTGTATTTTGCAAAGAGAGCCAGATATTTATCTTTCTCTACTTAAATTTTAGTAGAATTAAAATGAGTATCCCAAATTAAAGCTGTAGTTTAAAAAAAAAAATTCCTACGGTAGAATACCTGGTGTTATGCTTAGTAATTCCTAGTTTTTGGTAATGTCTTCTCGTCTAGTATTGCCCCCCAAAAAAACTCTGCCTCTTTAAAGTAATTCAAATGTCTAAAAAATGGAAAAGAAATTTTTTGTACCAATCCAATTTACATGGTAGCATCAACATGCCTTTGCTACAAATTAATGTATAAGAAACACAGCTAACAAACGGAACAACTATAAATATCTCCATTCAAATGTTAGTATAGATCACCAAAAGATCATTAGATTGTTCTACTTGTGAAAAAAGCAATTCGAAAGATGGAAATTTGTTAAAGTGAAATTTGAAAATTATAATACCGTTTCTCACTACTTTTTGTGGCAATTATACACAGTGATGTTGTCTCTGGAAACAAGGGACAGTCGACAGGTTTGTACAACTTCACCAGCTTACATAAACACTGAATAAAGCTGTTAGGGATTAGGTGCAGCATGCTGGATCTGATGCGCTCAAATATAAGATATCTCGGGTCCCATAATATTTAGGATTATGCTGGTAATCTCTTTAGAGAAAGTGTGCAGTATCAGCAGAACAGACACGTCAGTCTTTGAGGGAGCTATTCACTAATTCTTCATTTGCTGGGTGACTAAACCTCCACCTCAGTCCCACACTGACACCGGGCCTTTGTGACATTTCGCATAGGGTAAAATTATAAGAGGGAGCTTCTAGAGTAATATTCCAAATTATCATTTTGCTCCTGAAGCAATTTCTGGTATGGCGTGCAAATGAGAATATTTTCCTTTAAATTCTGTATGTCTCCTTTTCAAAAAGGCCCCAAGGGCAAGGATAAACTAAACTCAAACTTGCCTTTCTCTGACCTCTAAAGTCATTCGTATCTCTAGAGATGAAATAAGAACTAAAATTATCTCTTTAATTCTATAATTTCCTTTTATATCAAGATTCAATTCTTCAGCAATGGAGGCTAAATTGCAAATTTTCTGGAACATAAATTATGTGACAACGTCATTTTCAGTGCAGAAATTGACAATATAGTCATAGCATCATCTATGTTCAAAAAAAGTTAAAGCTCTTTTAGATTATCCAAACAATCGCACACACACACAAACACACACACACACACACACACACACACACATGCGCATGCCAGTAAATATCTCACCTATGTTCTATAGTTTGTGTATATAAGTATTTGGGGCATCAGTGGCTAAAGGCACATTAAAAATTAAAAGTGTCTGTAAACGTGAAAAAGGGACAAATAACACTACAGGCAAATTGGTAAAATGTTATGAACCAGTTAAATAAAGTTACTATTAGATTAGAAGAGAAATGTTAATAGAATCCTAACATTCTAATCTTACGTGGACATTATCTCAGTGTGGGGTGATAATCCACTCACATACCTCATGAGAAGACATGATGTCACTTTTATTTTACAACGTTTCTTTTTTCTAAAACAAAGACATTGAAATTGGTTCTGATCATTATATTTTAGAACATAGCCTCCTTCTTTTCTCTGCCGTCCTGTCTCGTCTCTTTTTTTAACACACTCAGGAGATTTAGTCTTTCTTTACCACCAACCAGAAAAAGACATGTTTTGCTTATTTTCAAACTCTCTGAACAAGTGCTGAGAACTTCAGGAATGGTCTCTACTGTGTCTATCAATGAATACAATGAGAAACAGCATGTATGCTTTCTACGCCAACTTAGTTACTTGACTTTTGCTCGTGTGTGGGTGTGTATATTGTGGGGGGTGGAGGGCCAAAGGTTATTGTCCCAATCTTTGAATTGTCTGACTCCAAGTATCTAATTTAATGGCTTTATATTTATAGTTAGCAAGCATGCATTAAATCCTTGGTCTTTTCAAGTATTCTGGAAAACAATGCAGTATAGGAATTACATCTCAGAATACAGTGAATAATACTTGGTCGAACTATATGAAATTGGCAATATTAACCATTTTTTGCACAAAAAGGTGACAATTTCATATTATTCAACTTGATATACGGTTAGTGACTGCAGATTAAGGCATGATTGATAATTCTGGAAGCATTCTGCTACTAGTTACTTTTCATTTAACCCCGTTAACTAAGTCTCCAAAATAAACATGTCATCTGAAATTTTGTTCTTGTTATTAGATTTTCCTTTTTCACTTTTTAACCACCAACTTTAAGATTGCCCTTTCCCATCAGTATTTACTACTTCAAACTTGCTCAATTTCCAAGACCTGGCTCAAAAGCCACCTCAGCACCAAAGCTTCCCAGCTTCCCCCAGTTCATATTAACATCATCTTCTTCCAGGTTTATTTAGCAGTCATCTGTCTGCCCTGCATTCAGGTGATATAAACGTGTGTGGCTGTAGAATTATAGTAATAATCGTGAAGACAGAAACTTGGTTTTGCACATAACTGTGGTGTAAAATAAACAGATGTTGGCTGAATTGTTTTTGTTTTCTTGGGGTTTCTTTGTTTGTTTTTGTTTTTGAGACAGAGTCTCACTCTGTCGCCCACGCTGGAGTGCTGTGGCGTGATCTCAGCTCACTGCAACCTCTGCCTCCCAGGTTCAAGTGATTCTCCTGCCTCAGCCTCCTGAGTAGCTGGGATTACAGGCGCACGCCACCA
>NW_012115788.1:2908501-2918572 GCF_000951035.1 Colobus angolensis palliatus | reverse complement strand
GGGCATTTAGTGCTTTAAATTTCCCTCTACACACTGCTTTAAAAGTGTCCCAGAGATTCTGGTATGTTGCTTCTTTGTTCTCATTGATTTCAAAGAACATCTTTATTTCTGCCTTCATTTCGTTATGTACCCAGTAGTCATTCAGGAGCAGGTTGTTCAGTTTCTATGTAGTTGAGCGGTGAGAGTTGATTGTTCTTAACGTACTCCTTACTTGTCTTTGTTGGACCATCTCCGATGCTCCTAACTACCTCCAGCAAAAGAAGCACCTCTGTGCAATTCACTTTTTTGAAAAATTAATAGACATTTTAGCACCACTTTAGGTTTACAAAATAGTTGAGCAGATAGTACATAGAGTTCTGTGCACTCACCAACCCCCAGACACAATTTCCTCTACTGTTATTTTGCATAAGTATGGTATACTTGTTAGAATTATAAACCAATACTGATACATTATTATTAACCATTTATTCTTTGTGTTGTAATATTCTATAGGCTGTGACAAATCTGTAATGACGTGTACCTGTCATTACAGTACTGTACAGAGTAGTTTCACTTCCCTAACAATTCCCTGCCCTTTACCCTTCATCCTCTTCCCCCACTCCAAACCCACGGCAACCAGTGATTTTTTAAATTATCTTTATAGTTTTGCCCTTTGAAAAATATTACGAAGTTGGAATCAAACTGTCTTCTTTCACTCAGTGATATCCATTTAAGTTTCCAACATATATTTTCTTGGCTTAATAGCTCTTTTTATATTGCCAAATAATGTTACAATGCACAAATGTACCACAGTTGGTTTGTCTGTTCACCTGTTGAAGGACATCTTAGTTGTTTCCAGTTTTGGGTAATTGAATGAAGTTGCCATAAATATCTGTGTGCAGGTTGTCATGTGGACATAAGTTTTCAGTTCCGTGGTAAATACCTAGACACGCAATTGCTGGGTGGTTTGGTAAGACTATGTGTAGCTTTGTAAGAAACTGTCAAACTGCATTCCAAAGTGAGTGTACCATTTTGCATTCCTAGCAGCAACAAGCAAGCATCCCATTTGCCCTGCATCCTCTCCAGCATTTGGTATTATCGGTTTTTTAATAGGTTTATAGTGGCACCTCATTGCTTTTAATTTGCAATTCCTTAATGACATATGATATTCAGCATCTTTTCATATGCTTATTTTCCATTCACAAATCTTCTTTTGTGAAGTGTCTATTCAGATATTGCCCAATTTTTGAATTTTAAGAGCGCTTTGTATATTTGGGATTCAAGTACTTTATTACATACATGTTTCACAATATTTTCACTCAGTCCTGACGTCTCTCCATTCTCTTAACGCAATTTGATTTTCAACATAGAAAAGCTGTATTTTTTTTTTCATTTTCTGAAACGATATTTTTTGCTCTTTTTAAATTATTCTCCAAGGAATAAACTCTGCCGGGTCATTCTAAATTATCTCTGAGACCTGGTTTTGT
Source organism: Colobus angolensis palliatus (assembly GCF_000951035.1). Classification (NCBI taxonomy): domain Eukaryota; kingdom Metazoa; phylum Chordata; class Mammalia; order Primates; family Cercopithecidae; genus Colobus; species Colobus angolensis. The sequence continues at coordinate 2,917,106 of NW_012115788.1, read as the reverse complement.
GGTGTGCCGTATCCCTGTCCTTCAGTGAAGGTGATGCTGTGTAATCACAAGCTTCCTGTTGAAGGTTTTAACTAAATGTAGTCTAGAGAAAGGGGTTTAGGAAAAAAATAAGGAACTAAAGAGAGATGAGTTTTATTTACTGAAGCAAATAATTCTGTTTCTTCTTTTCATAACTGGATAAAATGAGCTATCAAGTAGAGTACATGTCTTCATATAGAAAGCAAGAGATAGATAAAGTTCTCTTCACAGAGAGGAGAGGTTTGGGAACAGAGATCCTGAGGGGTAAATAATAGAATGTATTGCTTTCCTCTTTTTCAGAACCTCTCAAATGTTATCATGTATATGAATCACAGAGATGCTGTTACAACCCAGATTCCTTTTTTTTTCTTTGAGACAGAGTCTTGGTCTCTCACCCAGGCCAGAGTGCAGTGACATGATCTCAGCTCACTGCAACCTCCATCTCCCAGGTTCAAGTGATTCTCCTGCCTCAGCCTCCTGAGTAACTGGGACTACAGACGCACACCACCACACCCAGCTAATTTTTGTATTTTAGTAGAGACACAGTTTCACCATGTTGGCCAGGATGGTCTCCATCTCTTGACCTGGTAATCCACCCGCCTCAGCCTCCCAAAGTGCTGGGATTACAGGCATGAGCCACTGCGCCCAGCCACAACCCAGATTCTTATAGGCCCAGGGTAGGAGCAAAATGCTGCATTTCTATCAGGTACCCAGGGAAGGCCAATGCTACTGGTCAGGGACCACACTTTGAGTCAGCACGTCTCAGGACAGCACACGACAGATGAGAGGAATGCCGTGAATATCTATCATGACCCTTGAACTCTGTGTTAACTAATCTGCCTCAATGAGACAGGACAGCTTTTCAAATGTTGCATTTCCAGAACTACCGTGAATCGCTAAAATGAATTCATTGCTTGGTTTCAAAAAACTGCTTGATCTTCCTTACCTTTATCAAAAGAAGTAGACTTTGTACCATTCAATTTTCAAAATAGAAAAACTGTATGTTTTTTAACCTTCTCAAGAGAGCCTTTGTCAGTACTGAGTATCCAAGGAGCGAGCTAGTTGCCACAACCACAAGAGTGAGTGTACAGGAGAGGGAGGTGTCATTACCAAGCATTGCTAGAATGTGGAGAAAATGTGGGTGCAGGTAACAATCATTAAATCTGCAAAGGAAGCCTGGTACACTGGGTGTTAATTACAGTAACGCAAGATATTTCAGGAATATGCTGTGTTCTCTTTTTTCTGCCTTGTCAGTTAGTGACCAGAGTTTTCTCTTTTTTTTTTTTATTTTCTTCTAACCTTTCACTTATCCTACTGCCTTTATAATCCAAAGGAAATGCCTAAAAGGCAAAAGCAGAAACCACTTTTCCAGAATCCAGGAAAATTTTAAATGCCATCAATTCTTACATTAGCTAAAACTGTGGCTACCTGGACATCACAAAACAGTGCTTCTCAGACTCGAATGCTAGCCTCGGGATCTCATTCTAAAGCAAATTCTGATTCAGCTGGTCCTGAGTGAGTCATGGTAGTCTGTAATTTTACCATGATCCCTGGCAATGCCAATGCCACAATTCTGTGGACCACACCTTGAGTGGTCATGGAAGACATTCACTCAACCTGAATAACATCAGGTTCCATGCACAAATTATCCCATTATAATTAAAATGTTGACAGGACAAGAGGAATTTCATGGGAATTAATTCCTAAAGTATGAGTTTAAAGCCACTGCAACTTATAAAGTGATTTACTTTGTTTACAAGGGGAATATTTAACTTATCAGTATTTTCTCTTAATGATTATACTAATTGCTGTCATTATGTGTTGGTCTCGTGTTCTATTGTTTCAGTCCTCTGGGGAGCGAGCAAACAACCTTTCAGGGGTAAATGTTCACATGTAAAAGATAAATCAGCCTCTATTGCGATAATCCTACACATGATGCCTTTGAAAATGATATTCTTTTGTCATTATCATATGGTAGTAATTTTTTTCTTAATCTAGCTTTCAATGATAAATGGTATAGGGAATTAAAATAATATAAAGCTAATATAAAATCAAATGTATCTTGTAGTTATTTGGTAGCTATTGGCCATTGGAACAGAAAATTCACACAGCCCACCACCCAGAGTATTACAGGGAAGACCCCAGGTGCTGATAGACGTGAGAGTATTATAGTAGAAATTAGAGTACACTGAATTTCATGCACTGTATTGCATATTTAGGCAGGAAGCTGATGTTGAGATGCCCTCTGCACTGATGAGATACACGTGGGCACAATCCAACGACAGGAATCTTTTAGAATCACCACCTTCTAGCATGGTATACGGGCCGAAGTTCAAGACTTTTGTATTTGTCCTCTGAGGATCTTATTTTTCCAAGTTCCTATCCCATCCCAACCTTGGGGCTACTGTCTGATGAATCACAGTTCCAGTGGAACTGGTTCCCAGGGATACCTGCTGCATCACAGACCTTCGGGTTTGTTATTAGGTGACATCAGAATATTTTGTACCTAATAGAGATACTTATCAGTCTGCCAGTGAGAGAGGGAAAGAGTACAAACAGAGATTTTAACTTGGATTTGTCGCAGATGGTAGATGAGATACAATTTGGGTAGATGAGATACAACTTGGGCTACTGAGACCATCTGCAAAAGGATTTTTAACCAAAATAGTCATCTTTATTGGAAATTTCTACATGTGTAAATTGTGCTTTACTCAGACATTAAGAGATTTAATTGCACTGCCCACTTTTAGCATAACTGTAAAAGTATGGGAAACAGAAGCTGATAGGTGAATCCAATGTTCAGGAATGTAATCTGTGTCGAGGAATACAGTGTCCGGTGTCCAGGAATCATAGCCAGGTCAGATGTCCTTAAGGCAAAAAAAAAAAGAAAAAGAGAGAGAGAGAGCAGAAAACAAAGATGCTACAAGTATAGCCCCAAAACAAAAGTGAGAAAACAGAGAGAGAAATACTGTTGACTCTTTAAAATGTTCAGATCTGACCTGTCCCTGAGTTTTTCCACCTTCACAGGTGATTTATATGGTAGAGAAAATTCCTAGCTAATAACTTAACTCATTTAATTCCCAATGGGAGCCTTCTCATGTACAAGAATCACTTGGGGGCCTTTTCCAAAATATATATCCCCCACAATCTCTAGTTCATTCGCTTTACCCCAAATATGAAAAATCAGATCCAGCATGGTGGCTCATGCCTGTAATTTCAGCCCTTTGGGAGGTCAAGGCAAGTGAATCACTTGGGGCCAGAAGTTAGAGACCAGCCTGGACAACATAGCAAGAGTCTATCCTTACGAAAAAATGTAAAAATTAGCCAGGCATGATGGTGCACACCTATAGTCCCGGACACTTAGGAGGCTAAGATGGGAGGATCCTCTGAGTCTGGGGATTTGAGGCTGCAGTGAGCCACAATCACACTGCACTCCAGCCTAGATGACAAGGTGAGACTCTGACTCAAAAAAAATTAATATTGCCTCTTGCCTCTTTTATAAGAAGGAGTATATCAAATCTTGTGGTTATGCTGAAATAAATAAAACATTCAGAACTACTTTAAGGAGTTACAAAAATTCTCCTTTAGACACAGTAGAAAACAAAGTATGATCTTGTCTCTGTCTTCAATTAATTTAAAATGCCCAGAATATAGGAATGGCCAAGTTGAATTGTAAGAGTTGGAATGGTGAGAATTGAGAGCCATAAGAACAAACACAGTAAAAATGTTTCCTCCAACCAGAAAGTACGTGAAAAGTCTATTATTATCACCATTCTTAATGGATGCTTTTAAGAGTTAAGGTATTTTGTTGCATCAAAGTGATACATTTTCTAGTTAACTAATTAGCTGGATTAGTTTATATAATCTTAACACCTGCTGTTACTAGCAGAGGTTCTGAGGGGGCAGAACTAAAAATATGTGTATTTTGATACGCAGAAAGAAGTGAAAACATGGTAGATTTGTGCGAAGTTGTAGCAAGGAACTCTAAACAAAGAAGTAGTTTTCAGGGGGAACTCGGGGGACAGAATTGCCACCTTCAGAGGGGGAAAGAAATTTGGTTTATTCCATAGTTGTTGAATAGGCTCTGCCTGCCAGATTGCTAGATAGTAAACTAATTGTACTTCATCAATTGTTCTAATATAAAATAAAGCAGCAAATTATTTTAAATTTTTCATGACACTCTTTGACACTGTCAGAATATTGTTTCAAAAAAGATAAAACTATATAGCATTGATTTTATAAACAAAAATATTAGTTAATACATAACATTTTAACCATAGCCTCCACAAAGGATTCCAATAGAAAAATGTAAGTGAAATGAATATCTAAGAAATTGAAAAATATGAAAAATGAATAAACTTCACTAGAGCCATCTCTCAGGGTATTTCATTTCCTCTAAGTTTGTCTCTTGGGGAATACTATTGTTGAATAAATCCATGAGTCAAGCAAAAGTACAAAAGTCAAACTCTTTCCTCAGTTTCCTTCTATTACCTTTATTGTAACAGCTGGTGAAGTCCAAACAACCAAATCCTCCCAAGATATTCAGCTGGAAGCCGTAGTCAATAGCATGTCACTAGATCTGTATTCACTGCAAGACAATTCCACCAGAGGCTATGCCTGTTATAATGGCAAGATATTTAGAAATGGCAGGCATTGAAGCAATAATGGGATTTGTTGTTCTAATCAGTTTGTGAAATGCTGTCCAGAAGATGTGCTTTATAAAATACATAGTATAGGCCAGGTGTGGTGACTCATGCCTGTAACCCCAGCACTTTGGGAGGCTGAGGCAGGCAGATCACAAGGTCAGGAGATCGAGACCATCCTGGCCAACATGGTGAAACCCCATCTCTATGAAAAATACAAAAATTAGTTGGATGTGGTGGCGCACACCTGTAGTCCCAGCTACTGGGGAGGCTGAGGCAGGAGAATCTCTTGAACCAGGGAGGTGGAGGTTGCAGTGAGCTGAGATTGCGCCACTCCACTCCAGCCTGGCAACAGAGCAAGATTCTGTCTCAAACAAACAAACAAACAAACAAATAGTAAAAACTATAAAGCTGTAGCTCAGAAGCAGTTTATTTCCTTAGAAGAGAGAAAAGAATTAGTACTTAAAATGACTTTAATCTACCTTTACCTATCATAAACCTCAGATGATTTACTCTATTGCATTAAGTTAAAATGGTCACAGATTTCCAAACCGATAACCCCTTTCCACACACAGCTGTACACATATACCATTTTGAGTGACTTACTTCTCTTTAAAAATGCTGTTAAGATGTTTATAGTTCTTCAGGATTACATGTTGAGCCAGGATTATAAATATGCATAAATATGCAGATGCTCTATCAAATGTTCCTTATCTCATTTGTATTTCCAAAGTTGTGTAAGATAACCTCTGTGGCTTTCAAAAACATCTTGTCACACCCCGGGGGGCAAATTATCTCTATTTTCATTTCCTTTAAAGTTAGATCATTTTATAATTAAAAACTTATTGAAGCAGATTTTCCCCACGTGTAAGCTACTCCCTGGGGAGTAATTTATGCAAAGAGAACCTTTGACTTAATATTATATAAGCCAAAAACCATACGATGGATACCTGAGGTTTTTAGTCAATTTTGTAATTGCTATAAACAACCCAGCATTTGAAAAGTTATTGCTAAAAGAAAAAACCCGTAGTACAAATGACTTGCAGTGTCATTCATTAGATTATTTTTAAATGAAAAGATCTTTGATAAAGGAATAATAATGTGGCTTGTCATATTTTGTGTCCAAAAGTTTTAGAAAACCAGTTAACAAGGATGATTGATGCGATGATGATGATAACGAAGACTAACATTTCCTAGCTCCTTACCATTTTACAAGGTGCTTCTACGTAAAATATCTATCTGATCCTCACAAATCTATGAAGTTTGTCAGTTATGCTTTACAAACCAGAAAACATAAGATCAGATATTTTATCTTGGCCGTGGCTCCAATCATTAGCAGACTAAGGACTGGAGTCCGGAAGGACAGAATAGAATAACATCAAATCTCGTAGTTTTCTCCTGTCACAAAATCTTGAAAACAAATACTAGCTCATGTAATCTAAAAGCTCAAATAAAAAGAAATGAAAAGAAATGTATACTTAGTCTCATAAGTATTTTAGGTGACTTTGTTTCTTCTGAGGCTGTTTGTCTTTAGCTCTTCAGCTGGAGCTATTGGAGAAATACAGGAATTTAAAACTGTAAGCTTATTTTGTCTGTGTGGAAGTCAGAGAATGGTTACTGAATGAAGTATCAGGATATTTAGCTAATTTCTGGTTGTCGATTCCCAATTCAACTCAAAAGCAGAACTTAACCTGGATCCTCAATTTTTTCACATGAATAATAGGCACATAACACTGAGGTTTTTTGCTTACAAATACGATTTGAAATTTCTGTGAAATATTTACTTTTTAAAAAATTTTATGTACTACCCTAAAGCTAAGTATCGTCTTTTTTAAAAAATGTAAAATAATAAGAAAAAGAGGGCAATGTCTTGCATTTATTTGTTTTGTATATTCAAGAGTGAGAAACTGTAGAAAAGCATCCAAGTGGCAGATTGATATACAAAGCATTTTGAAGTATATTTTGCATAATTATTTTAAATTGGAAGAGGAAATAGCAGATCTTCTAGTGTGTGTAATTTTAACAACTCTTAGAATACTATCAGACATAGGAATCACTACATTCTAAATAAATTTTATCTCATGGATTCATCCATAACCTGTGTGCTGATTATTTAAAATCATCTTACCAAGAGGTTCTATATACAGGACATTACACCAAATTGCACACATAGAAAATAGAAATCCCATGCCCCACCATATTCCGCCAAAGTAATTGCCTTACCACTAACCCCATTTCTGTCAAACCTACTACTTTATCTCAGCCTCTTGGCTAGGAAGCTAGGAGTCACCTTTGACTCTCCATTTCCACGTCTGTTCCCTTTTTAAATTATATAATCTAGCTTTTGCCTTTGAACCATCTTTCTATTTATGTCTTCCTCTCCATTTATCCTGCCACTGATATAATAAGCCATGTTTTTATCTCCTAACACCCAAGTTAGACGTAATCTTTAGTTGGTCTTCCGCTTGTTTATGGGTAGCCTGCCAAACTCACCTTTCTAAGGAGAGTTACTTTCATCATTTCTTTATCCTGTTCACTTCGTTGATTCCTTATGGCCAGTGAGATCAGGCGAAAAACCCCGCTGCCTAACCCCAGGAACTCCATAATCTGGCATCATCCTTCTAGCCAATCATCTGACCTAAATTTGCATTATAGCCAAGTTATTGTCTCAATGATCACAATCCACAATCATCCCAGGCCTCCAATCTTTTTTCATTTCCCTTCTGCCTACAGAAATGGCCTTTGCCTTTCCCTTCAGCCTAACTAAATCCTGCACAATCTTCAGAATCAACAAAAATGCCTTCATCTCCAATGAAACGATTTCAGTTTGTATTGAATTCAAATTTGGTACCCTCATAATTTATCCTGATTTCTCCTTGTATTAATTTTATTTTATTAATTGGATTATTTGTATAATTAGCATATCTTATCCTCCATCAACAGCCTTTATTATCTTAGAGAACATATACAGCATGCTCAATAAATATTGGACTGATTTATTATTGGCATTTTTGTAAGTAAATATCCAGCCACACAATGTATAAAGCTACCATGAACTGCCCCCATCCCATAGTTTTGCTTTATTTATGTATTTATTTTAAATATCACTGAGATAAGGCCTTGTGAAAGCTCTCAGTAACTTAGTGTTTCAAGTGCAAAATAAGAAAAGAAAAGCCGTGGGTTCAAAGGCTTTTTGAGTCCCACTATTTTTAAGGTCAAGTTCACAAAGGAGAAAACAGTGAATGCAAGACTTTGGAAAACTGGTTTCTGGTTATATTTTTTTAGTTTGAGAAAAACAAAGCAAACAATGGCAAAGAAATGTACTTTGACTTAGAAGAAGTTTAGGACAGCCATGTAAATACTAGTGGACGACTCCCATACCACCACCCACACCCAGTATTTTCAAATACAAACATCAAGGCAGAGATAGATGGGGAGATAGGAAGAGTGAAAGGAGAAAGAAAACTTTTGTATGCTCAAAATGTGTATTTTCTCCTTTCAGCACAAATTGAAGTGATACCATGCAAAATTTGTGGCGATAAGTCCTCTGGGATCCACTACGGAGTCATCACATGTGAAGGCTGCAAGGTATGGGACTTTCAGACCGCACGGTTCTGTATTTGCCTCAGGCATCTGTGTACCTCACAAGACGAGGTGACACCTTTTTAAGGAAGGCTTGCTAAAGGATCCTTCTGCCTGCTGCTGACATTCAGGAATTCTCGCGTGGTGGGTGGGAGGGTTGATTTTCTGTTCTTTTGCCTTTTACCTTTTTGTTATTGTCTAACTGGTCAGCAGCTCTTTAAAAATGGATTCATATTTAAAACTTTGAATTATTCACATTTACAGAGATATAAATACTGACTCTTGCTGTTTTAGCAGTATTGTCTCCAGTAAATTCCAAGGCACTTACTACTATATGAAAAAACTAAAGGTTAAAATAAAGA
>NW_012115788.1:2896548-2908286 GCF_000951035.1 Colobus angolensis palliatus | reverse complement strand
AAAGAAAACTGGAAGCATGCTATGTTAGAAGCCAACAAGATTATCTCTAAATCAACTAAAATTCACCTACCCCCACCCACCCCTTCATTTTCCGATGAGGTCCTGAGGTATAAACAAGATTATGTCATCTGATCAACATCATTGATTCAGACAGTGAAGAACAGAGCACGGCCAAAAACACAGGGTTTTTCAGTCTCAATCCAGCGTTCCACTTCCAGGCAGATTCCACCCACCCTTCCCGTGGCAAACTAATTCCTGTGAGCAAGTTCCTCTCTTAAATAAAGAGCTAGAGGAATAGCAGTAAATGTAGATTGAATCTGAAATAAAAGAACTTTGAAATTTAAGAGTAAGTTTTAATAATGAATCCTTAGAAGGAAAGAAAGTGAGTGTGAGAGACAGAATAGCCAGGGAAAATCTAAACAGTTCTATAGCTATAGTTAAAGGACCATGTGTAAACAGAACAAATAAAATGAGCCACAGTCTGGGAGGGAAAGGTAATATGCTGGTAAAGTTATTGGCAAGAGCAATTACGTTTTTGATCAAAGATGCAAGCAAAGTGAATTATTCTTTTAAGATCAGTAAACCAAAGGAGGGGTAGTACAGTCAGAGTCTAAGATCTAATCTTAATCTTAAACAGGCTTTCAAATGTACACAAGGCAAAACACACTGTAACTTTCAAATACTGGTACTGTGTGATAAATTGACAATGTCTTCATAATAGTCTCAAAAAGGCATGAGTCCTGGAATTAAAACTGGAGTGAAGAAAAGAAAAGGAAATAAATAAGAATAAAGTGGGTGAGGGAAGAAGAGGGAGCATGTTAACGTACTAACCTGTCAACACACTGCTGTACTTTAAAGATGATTAGTGATAATCTATTTGTGAATATCATGAGCTGTTCTTTGCATTCTGTTCCTCTGAAGCCCTATAATTAAGAATTGCATGTTATCCACTTTAATGCAATTTTTCAACTCATCAAGAATAAACAAGAAAGCAAAATTATGTCAGCAACTTTTTACCCTCCTTGAATAAGTTATTACATCCTCTAGGCAGATAGACAAATAGTTTTCTTCATAAACAATAATAATTTAGGAGTCAGAATCTTCTCCATGGCAAGTATTTCTACCATTATATTGGCTTATTATGCAATCTTGAGAGCTCTGGTTTACATAATATCTACTAAAACTGATTTTTAGATCAATGTCAAAATGGAGATGTTTGGCATTTGATTGTGTAAGCTCTATTTGAAAAATGTGTGATTTCAAAAGATGGGGATATGTTCAGGTTAAAAAGCAAAATATCTTAGACAGTAATTTCCAAAAGATTTAACTAATGTGCAAATATAACCCAATAGGCCAATAGCCAAGAGCAAGTGTCACCTTTTCTATTTAAAGGAAGAATCCGCAATCAAAGAAATTATGTTGTTATTATGAAGCATACTCTGAGGTTTTAGTTAAAATGGCACTATACACCACACTATTTTTTTAATTCATGGAAAAAACCCACATTTGTATATATGCTACAGTTTTCTGCAAATAGAAAACTTAAAAATTCTCTTCAGAATTTGATGTCAATGTCAGCACATTCAGTATCAACCTCTGAGTTTTCATAATGCTGTTTTCAAGTCAACATAAACAACCCATTCTGAATAACATCAATTCAGCTTGTGCACTTATTCAAATTTCTATTCATTCAATAAAATTTGGAACACAATCTCTCTTTCATGCCAAAAACCTCATTTGCAATAATGAGCAACAGATAAGCAAGAAACTCATCGTAATTAATGTCAAATTGGTCTTAAATTAGGGCTGTAGCTGTGACTTCAGAAAAGTCTTTTCTGTCCTGTCAACTCTTTTGCTAAGTAGCACTAGAGTATCCAAAGATAAAAACCACACAATTCTGTCTTAAAATGTAAATTTCAAGTCATCTTTAATCAAGACTGATGGGCTGAGGTTATGCTTTCTGACAGTTTTCACAGCATATAAAGTACATCATTTCAATCCCTGGGGGGCTTACGTTTGATCTCTATTCTAAGATGCTCCATGAATTCAGTCAAACTGGACAGTCACGTGTCTCATTCTGCCATCACTGGTTTATTAAATAAGGAATGCACGTGGATGTATGGGGATGAAACTAGTCCTTGTTGTTGAATGGCGAAGCCAGTTGGGACTCTCTCTCTCTCTGAGGAGATCCTCGACCACACCTCCATGTCTGAGATTCCTCACAGATTGACTAAGCTGTCTTCGCCAGTGCCATGCTGAGCCATATTGGAGCTCAAGACAAAAGGAAAATCAGTAACACAGATCCCTTCTTTAAGTTATTGGGTATTTTTGCATAATGTCGATTTTTTAACTCATTATGTTAAAATATTGTATTTTCTAATTACAAAAATTTTAGGTGACCATTTAATGTTGTGGGCAAAGTGTTTGCCTCACTAGGCTCACCTAGCCCTGGCTCTGCTTCTTCATCCTGTAGATAGCTGAGAAAACAAAGGAGCTGTTTGAGGGAAGTCAGGGGATCTATTCCAGGCTTCTCTGCAAGATAAGCATTGAATCTACCATTCCTGAACTTTTCTAGACTTCCTCCTTCCAAAAGATGATGCTGTGGGATATCTTTTTCCAAAATTTGTCTTAGAAAGCTTAATGTAGACCATCATTTTGCTCATGATACGTTGCACTTTTCCTTTTTTCTCTAGACAATTCAAGAGTAAAGAGTGATTAGGGAAATCGATTACATGAGTCAATGAATGGATGAATGATAACTTAATCTATCTCTGGAGAAAATGCTTATTTTCCCCAATAGAGTTTTCTATAAGACAAAGAAGGAAAAATTTTTTAAAAATCAACTCAGCTGTGGATTTATTTAGAGAAGCAGTGTATATACGGTCACTGGCAGTTCATTTTGTACCTGATGAACCCAAATGTACTTACATGAAGACATCTTACACCGAATAACCTGGGGCCAAGTAGAGACCATTCATTGACTTAATACTTTTTGTTGTTGAACAGCTTATATATAATATTTTCTTTTTTCAAAAGTATGGTTGATTATTAAAAACAACTTTCCAGACCCAGCCACGGTGCACACACACACCTGTAGTCCCAGCTATAGGTTGAGGCAGGAGGATCACTTGAGTCTAGGGGTTTGAGGCCGCAGTACACTGTGATCCTGCCTGCAAATAGTCACTGCGCTCTAGCATGAACAACATAGCAAGACACCTCAAAAAGGTAGAAAAAGAAAACACTTCTCAGCTGCATTCTAGCCAAATTCAAAAAGTTTATGGTGGGGGAAACCACACCTTAGAAACTAAGAAAACAGTAGCACATACTCCTCAGTGTTGCTTTTTCTTACCAGTACCTCAAGTTCCTCACCACCACAGCACTTGATACAAGCCCATGTGATTGTCTCCACCAAGTTCTGTCATGTTTGGTTTAGCACTCTCCTTTGCTACTCCTTCCCCGCTGCTCTTTGCGGGACAGAAACTTCTGTTTATTTCTGCATAGAACAGCACAGCTGCAAATGTCTTTAGCAAACGTTTATTCAAGGAATGAATGAATGAGTGAATGGGTAAATGAATGATACCCTCATATCTCTGCAGATAGCATCTATTTTCTCCAGCAGAAATATCTGCAAGCCATACGAGAAGAGGTATCCAAAGAGCTTTAAAAATTAAACTCAGTTATGTTCACTGCAGAAAATGTAGCAAATGTATATGTTAATGTTCTCTGTTTCCCTTCTTATAAATCTGTTTCCCCTTCTCTTTTTCCCTCAAGGGATTCTTTAGGAGGAGCCAGCAGAACAATGCCTCTTATTCCTGCCCAAGGCAGAGAAACTGTTTAATTGACAGAACCAACAGAAACCGTTGCCAACACTGCCGACTGCAGAAGTGTCTTGCCCTGGGAATGTCAAGAGATGGTAAGGCATTACATTCCTGTTTCTTACTTAAGCCCTTTCAAATGGATGCTTTGCTGGAGTCTATTTAAGCTGCTGGAAGAATTCTAGACAAGGGAATTGGGGATAAGAAGAAAAGAAAATCATCGTGCTGGTAGTGCATTAAAAGGAAAAGTAAGAATATACAAAAAGAGAGCATTGCCTATGAAATAAGAAGAAAGCAAAGACTTCACCGTAGCTCATGGAGCAATTTGTGCTAACTGGGTTTAGTGGAAGCCACATAGGCCTAGGTTGAAGGTGACCATCTGTCTAGGTTTGCCTGCAAATGAGGGATTTCCTGGGACGTGAGGCTTTCAGAGAGAATGCCCGAAAGTCCTAAGCAAACCAGGACCACATCCGAGTATGTTCACTGGATAGGTCTGACTGGGCTTGCTTACTGTGTGGAGACACTAAGGAATGGCATATGCTTCTGTGGGAAGCCTGGAAGTCCTGCTGGCTGCTCATAGCTACCCAGAGGAGGAACTGGACTATCTGAGCCCATAATGAAGTTTCCAAAGACTAGAGCGAAGTCCAAGTCTCGGAAGGGCTGTGTAGGTGATGTCCTCCTCAGAATATGATACCATCTGCGCTCCAGCTTCACGCCTACCCACACTGAATTGCTTGGTTTCCCGAGGGAACATCTTAGAGTAATGAAAGAGGACAAATGAACTCAAACAAGATGAACGAAGCATTTCACCTAGCTTTGTTTCCATTTTCAGTCATTCATCCAAAGTAATTCTTTCCCTATGGACATTGGGCGCATCACCCCTGTGTCATACAGTGAGTGGCCCTGAGTCCTGGGGCCATTTCTGTCTGGTTCCCACTAAAACATCAGGCTCTGCTTAAAAGCACACACCTAAATGTTTATTGAGTGAACGATGGAAATCCCTTCTACCTAGAGCCTAAGACATAGACAATGCCCCGACACCTTCTCTTTTTATGTCAATCACCGTGGATTCTGCGCATCTGGTCGCACTCCCTCTGGTGAAATTCAAGGCTATATAGACGCACACAAAACAAGAAACTTCCAAGTTTTAAAAAGATGTGAATAACTGGCATGCGTTTAGTAGAAAGGGATTTCATGAGTGATTAGATTCTTTACCTTTTCTCTAATTCCCAGTCCATCTAAATTTGTCCTGCACAAAAGTACACCTATAAAATAAATTTGACCAAAAAAAAAAACAAAGAATCTGACCTGAAACCCTTTAGTTTATAGGTAGTTTCTTTTTTTTTTTTTTTTTTTTTTTTTTTTTTTGAGGCGGAGTCTTGCTCTGTCGCCCGGACTGGAGTGCAGTGGCCGGATCTCAGCTCACTGCAAGCTCCGCCTCCCGGGTTTACGCCATTCTCCTGCCTCGGCCTCCCGAGTAGCTGGGACTACAGGCACCCGCCACCTCACCCGGCTAGTTTTTGTATTTTTAGTAGAGACGGGGTTTCACCGTGTTAGCCAGGATGGTCTCGATCTCCTGACCTCGTGATCCGCCCGTCTCGGCCTCCCAAAGTGCTGGGATTACAGGCTTGAGCCACCGCGCCCGGCTATAGGTAGTTTCTAAAGCTACAGAGATGAGGTTTCCAAAATTTTTCTATTAACTGACTTTTTTGTTTTATTTGTTTTACTTGACTCACTAACCACATGTATTTACTCCTAAGATAAATTTATAGCAATGGATACTTCTGTATAATCAAGGCAAACAAATTAAGAGAGAGGATTGAGTAGTTTCGGATACTTATTTGGCATAATTATATGGGAATCTGAGTTGATGATTTTGCACTTCATTTCTACCATATGGCAGTAGGTAACACATTAGTTCACAGTGTCCAAAAAGCCCCATTAATAATTGTGCAAAGAGATAAGCCATAGGGTATTTGTTTCTGTTACTTCTTCCTACACTAAAAGGAAGTATCTTTCTGGAAGGGCAAGTCTGTGTCTGTGCTGGTGAACAGAATTATGGGCAAGAGATGAATATATGACCCAAGGCAGATTCAGCAGATTTAGTGACATCAGCCCACAAAATCTAGACGGTCTGAATCCCATAACATAAAAGAAATGTGTCAGGAGGATGGGAGGGTCTTTTGACAGAGCCACAATTTATTCTCAATAAGGAAGGAATTCATTGCAGCACATAAACCTCTATGCAAATAAAAGCAATATAGTGTCTAAGGACACTGAGGATTAAGAATAATGATTCATTTCAACTTTAGGTCCAGAGACAATCCTGAGGCTGTCTGGGACATCTTCAAAAATGCCTGCTAAGCACATCTGATGTGAAATTTATCATGAGGAGAAATGGTCAGGGGTGTGGGTGGGGTGGGGAATCTGGAGAAGAAAGGGCTCAAGCAGAAGAGAAAACAAATGATTCTCTATAAGAGAAAAAGCTGCCTCTTCACTATATCACGCAGAGAAAGTTTGGTTGGAACCTTGATTAGAAGGGGTGCCTCATGCCAGGTAAATTATGCTAATACCAGGGAAGCCGAATAGGTTTTCTCTCCTATTGATAAGTATTGCCTAGTATGTAGTATTGAATGATTCAAAAGCCCTGAAATTATGGTTGATTACCTATGTCTAGTAAGGAGTCAAGAATGAAAGGCAAGGTTATTTCTGAATCAGAAGAATCCCTACCTTCTTCTGATTCAGCAAGCATTTTTAAAGTGCTTTGGAAATTGTACCAATAGCCAAAGTGAGATGCCCTCATACCTAACTGCTTTCTACAGCCCCCTGCTTCCCTCAGAGATAAAGTGGCATCTTCATTTTGCTGTATGCATTTGCTCTCTGTCGATTAGGCTCCAAGAATGTTTATTTCACCATACCTGGCTGTTTACTGTGGCCTCTAGGAGACAGCTTAAAATAACTGTTGAAAACACTGGATTTTCATTCTCTCCTGAAATTTCACTGCTATATTGGTGTATTAGCTATCGAAAATATATCAGTAGTCATCAAATTTATCAATAATGAATTTGTTCAAATTTAGCTTAAGCGAAGAATCAAAAATCAAATCCACTTGGAATACACACATTTGTGTCTTTATGTGTATAAAAAGGTAAAGGCATGTGTGCATGGGTGTGTGTGTCTGTGTGTGAACTGGTAGCATGCATAAGCCCACTGAATCTTCTCTATCATTTTATTTTTTTTCTTTTTCCTATACCCTTCACAAAGGAATCTTCAGGATAACTGTTTCCAATTGTGCTACTACAAATTGATACTCACTAGAATATGTCCTCCCGAGTGGCATGTCTCTACAAAAAGACAGAAATTGCCCTAAAAGGACAGGTTTCACAGATTAAGCTTCTTCTATCCAGAACTGCATTGCCCAACCCACATGTCACTATATAAATAATTTAAATGTAAATGAATTTAAATTAAATAAAATTTAAAATTCAGTTCTTCAGTCACACTAGCTATATTTCAAGTGTTCATTAGGAGCATGCAGCTTGCAGCTACCATATTGGAAAGCACAGAGAACATTTCAACATCACAGGGAGTTCTGTTGGAGAAAAAGAGGAAGGAGAAGAGAGGGATTTTAAAATAATGAATAGGCTTAGGTAGATTGAATCAGACTTCTAATACAAAGCCTACAGCACTAAAAAAAAGGGTGGCAGAAGAGGCACGTCTCTGAAGCTGAAAAGAGTTAAATTAAGACCAGTTTCATTGGTAAGCAGCAAAATGTAAATATAAAGAACTTTACAACCAAAGGTAGTAGATAAAATAATTTTAGAAATTTATAGAAAATCATAGATGATAGTCAGTTGGGCTCTCTTGAAACCAAAAACACATGTTCATGTGTTATGTAAATAGAAATCTTTGAAGGAGCTATGACTTTATTTTTCAAATATCAAAAACTTCCATTCCGTTTAGAATACCACAATTCAAATAAATATAAAATGATTTCCGATACTTTCACATAAAATTGTTCTTTGCTATTATGGGATCAAAAGGAGGGTTAAGAGCATATCATAAGCAAATACCATCATCACTGAATATTTATAAAGCACTTGCAATGTATACAGAATTGTGCTGGTTTCTTTAAGAGGTATCAGTTTAACAAGAGGCTGTCTTTACAGTCAAGTGAATGTCATTAACAGAATAATTCAAGTTTGAGAGGGGCAAACAGTTAAAATATATGCTAGTCTGATTAATATGTAGTGATAAGAATGCTAATATTTGAAATATTAACATGGCCTTTGTTAAAATAGTTCTATGCATTCAACAAATGTATTTACAAATAGTGAACATGAATTATGTTAAGAAAGTCAGTGAGTTTATTTTGGCCATGTACTGTAATTTTTTCCCAAATTTGTCACCACTGTTATTGCAAGAAGGGGCATAAAACTGAAACACTGACTCATCAATGTTTCTGAAATAAATGGAAAATTAATCATAGAATAGTATTATAGTCATTGTCAGTGAAGTCTTTGATTTAGGATTACACTTGAAATAACTCTAAAATGTAGTAGTTTTAAGTTGCTTCTTTGAAAATATTTCAGTTGCTCAGTGACCTGATAAGTCAATTTTGTAAAAAATGCAGAGCTTTTCTTTGTTGAGTTTTTAGATGTTAACTGTGGCAGAGGTCTTCACAACATACTCTTTTGACATGGTTAGCTTGTGATTATGATGTCTGTAGTTAACAGCAGATTTCTGCGTACATCAGCGGCAGGTCAGTTCTATGGCTCTGCTGATTGTAGATGGCGTTGCCTGGTATGACCAAGGAGATTTGGCTCTGCTTCACATATCCCCCAGCAAGTTTATCCTCCAGCAAGATAGCTCAGGCATGTCCTTGTCATGGTGAGGTCCACAATCACACAAGCCTTTTTCAAGTCTCTGCTGTGTCGCATTTGTCAGTATTCCATTGGTAGGTCACATGACCCTGGGCAGGACGCCTGCAAAGAATGAAAGAGCACTGCAAATTGACATGTGGAAGGGCATGGAAAGAAATAGATAAGAGGAATCAGGGTCATTAATGCAATCAGTCTTCCACAAAGTATATTTCACCTAAATATAGAGTAAACAGAAATCTAAAGCAAGGATTAAGTGGAAAAAGAGTTTAAAAAAAAAAAAAACACGTTTCTGTATTTATGTTAGAAGAGTTTCTTATTCTCAGTCTTTAATTCCTATAAATTTCAAACCAATAAAATGCAAAATTACTATACTAAAATAAATCAGAAAGTAGATCTACCCTAGCTAAAACAAAAAATCCTGATCTATAGCAATGGATACAAAACTTGTATTCACTTCCACAATGCTACAACAAAGAGCTATTCTGAACCTGCCCAAACACAAAGGGCAGAGGGGCAGCAAATACAGAGCTCTCCTTTCCTGGGGGAGAAGGGGAAGTTCTTTCTGAATCGATATTTATAGTTGTTTATTTTTTCCTATACAAAAGGTGTTTTTCCCCTAGAGAATAATATGTAATAAATTGCTTAGAAAGATGTAATATAAAGATACAGAGGAAGCTTGCCCTACAAGTTACTGTAGAATTCGGTACATAGACAAACCGGAAATGTCACCTCAATTAGTAAGCAAATAAATTTGTCTCTGAGAATCAGAATCTAATAAAGGTAGTGTCTCTACAAACAAAGTTAAATACAATGATCTAAATAATTCAAGACCATATAAAACCAACCACTAAGATGGAAAGGGGAGTTTAGTCTGAATGAGTCAGATTGTTTGTCTTCACACAGAAAAAATTACTAGATAATTATCACTTCGTTTTCCTACTTAGGCAGCATCAGAAAGCCAGAATGTACGGTTTTTTGTTTGTTTCTTTGTTGTGTTGTGTTTTGTGTTTTGAGATGGAGTCTCCCTCTGTTGCCCAGGCTGGAGTGCAGTGGTTCAGTCTCGGCTCACTGCAACTTCCGCCTGCCGGGTTCAAGGGATTCTTCTGCCTCAGCCTCCCCAGTAGCCGGGACTACAAGCACATACCACCACACCCGGCTAATTGTGTGTGTGTGTGTGTGTGTGTGTGTGTATTTTTAGTAGAGATGGGGTTTCACCATGTTAGCCAGGATGAGCGTGATCTCCTGACCACGTGATCTGCCTGCCTTGGCCTCCCAAAGTGCTGGGATTAGGAGTGTGAGCCACAGCGCCTGGCCCCAGAATGTAGGTTTTTAAGAAGGATTAAGAAGATACAGAAAGAGTCTGGCTTCTTCAAGCCCAGCCCTCACATCCACAATCCAGCAGGCAAGAAGGAGGAAAACATGCCCCAATACCCACAAGTGAATGCGACACTTCCATTTACTTCCCGTGAATCAGAACTTAATCACCTACACACCTGCCAGTGAGGGGGATGAGGAAGTACAGTCTCCACTCTGATCAGCCTATGCTCAGATAAATATGGTAGCTCTGTACCCAATGGAAAAAGAAAATGAATTTTGGAAGAATATTGGAGGAGAAGGGTGAATGGCAGCTCTTTCAGACTGTGGGACTCTCTTCTGTGTTCCCTTTGTGCTAGATAGTTCTTAAGCACTTCACCATTTAGATATTCTCAGAAGAGCATCAACCCTCGTGATTGAATCCAGGAACTGAGCCTTTTTCTAAACTCCATTTCCTTCTTTCTCCATTCTCTGAGCTCCTAATACCAAGAGGTGGTGGGCATACCATCACAAAAGAACAGAAAACAGAAACTCAGACAGGAGCCTCCAAGTTTGCCATAGCCCACACTATTAACATGAGCTGAACAATGCTAGATAATTCAGAGAAGGTAGTCTTGTGACTCAGGATGTTCACATCCTAAAAAGGCAGTTGACAACCTGTGAGGAGAAATGTCAATATTCACAACAGTTCAGGAGGTTAAGTATCTGAAGAAACAACACATTGAAATGAAAGCACCTTGATATTACTCTGTGACTACTTGCAGCACTTCTTCCTTCTTTTTCCTCAGACTGCCTGAGAATATTGCCAGAAGAGATAGGAAAAATAAAACTTGGGAGTGGTAGAATGAGAAAAGATAGTTACTGTTTTGATCACTTGCTGGGCATCGGATGCCCCAAATTGCTATTTTCCAAAGATTCTTATCATTTTATCCCAAAAGCCAACTGAAGGCAAATGATGCCATCACTTAAAATTATGTTTATCACCCAGCCCCATGCCTTTGGTCTTACCCAACACACTATTTAGAAAATCGACCTGACCAGGTGCAGTGGCTCACATCTGTAATTCCAGCACTTTGGGAGGCCGAAACAGGAGGCTTGCTTGAGGCCAGGAGTTCAAGACCAGCCTGGGCAATGTAGTAAGGCCCTATCTCTACAAAAATTAAAAAAAAAATAGCTGGACCTGGTGGCATGCACCTGTAGTCCTAGCTACTCAGGAGGCTGAGGCGGGAGGATTGCTTGAGCCCAGGAGCCTGAGGTTTCAGTGAGCTATGATCATGCCATTGCACTCCAGCCTGGGCAACAGAGCAAGACCCTATCTCTTAAAGAAAATTATTGTAAAATGTAAAAAGAAATTTAAGAAAGAAAACAGAAAATAGATTTGAAAGTGAAATACTAGGGTTCAATCTAGCGATCTAGTAATCCTAATGAATAAAAGTTAGTTGGTTAACATTTTAACAGTGGGTACTATTACTAATTTGGTATTTGGTTTTTTTGGTATTTGGTATTTTGGTTTTTTGTGATTTTTTTTCACAGGTAAGAAAAAAAGAGGAAAACATGCTTTCTAACTTCATGGCAATGAGAAATACATAATAAGTTTTTCTATTTCTTCCTGGCTTAGATTTATTTCTCACTGTGGGCGTAAACCAGGACAGGAACCCTCTGAATATAACCTTTCCCCAGATGTGGAGTGCAAATGAATGGGTTTTTTTTTTTTTTTTTTTTGAGA
>NW_012115788.1:2894170-2896498 GCF_000951035.1 Colobus angolensis palliatus | reverse complement strand
TGCAGTGGCCGGATCTCCGCTCACTGCAAGCTCCGCCTCCCAGGTTTACGCCATTCTCCTGCCTCAGCCTCCCGAGTAGCTGGGATTACAGGCGCCCGCCACCTCGCCCGGCTAGTTTTTTGTATTTTTTAGTAGAGACGGGGTTTCTCCGGGTTAGCCAGGATGATGAATGGGTTCTTAAGTGATGGTGCTAGACATGTGTGCATCTGATGTTGAAGGCACAACCATCCCTTGACCCGTTGTACCTGAGGTGGTTAACGCGAATGATAACCACAAGTGCTGTTTTCTGCTTTTCTCTCCAACCCAGCTGTGAAGTTTGGGAGGATGTCCAAGAAGCAAAGGGACAGCCTGTATGCTGAGGTGCAGAAGCACCAGCAGCGGCTGCAGGAACAGCGGCAGCAGCAGAGTGGGGAGGCAGAAGCCCTTGCCAGGGTGTACAGCAGCAGCATTAGCAACGGCCTGAGCAACCTGAACAACGAGACCAGCGGCACTTATGCCAACGGGCACGTCATTGACCTGCCCAAGTCTGAGGGTTATTACAACGTCGATTCCGGTCAGCCGTCCCCTGATCAGTCAGGACTTGACATGACTGGAATCAAACAGATAAAGCAAGAACCTATCTACGACCTCACATCCGTACCCAACTTGTTTACCTATAGCTCTTTCAACAATGGGCAGTTAGCACCAGGGATAACCATGACTGAAATAGGTAAGTGGAAGTCTCCTCCCAGTGGCTTTTTCTGAGATTCTGCTTTGAATTTACCTTGGTCCTATTTAATATGGTCATTTTCTTAGATTTAAATTGAATTACTTGGATTCACAGCTTCTACTGAGAAAACAAATTTATTTTAAAATATATTCTAATAAATGTCATTTTTTCCCGCCCCATAAAAGTTTATTTCAAGCAAAGGAAGAAAGAAGAAATTATAAATAGAAAGATGCTATCTGTAAAGAACAGATGCTATCTGTTGAATTTGGGTTCTCACTGAAGGAAAAATGTTATTGGTATAAACAGGGAAATTTCGGCATGTATTCAAAGTTGATGCTATTCAAAGTGAAATTGCTGAAGGATATAGAAACAGTGTGGAATAACCAAACGAACAGGGGCCCAACTCTTCCTCTAAGATAAATGGGGACAAACTTTAAGCAAACAGTATCTCAGCTTCCTTCTTGGTGAAGTCAGGGCGATAGACCAGAAGATCGCCAAGGCTCTTGTAAATCTGAATTCAAGAATTCCACATGGGATTCTGAATTACAGCAATGAAAAGAGTGTAGTCTGGAATGTTACGGAACACGAGAGTAACAAATAAGCTAGTCACAGGCATGATCGCATCAGAAAGCTGGTCCTCTTGCCTCCGATTCCTAAGGAGCGATCTTCAAGAGTGCCCTGTCTTAGTCAAGCTCTCTTCTGACCCGCTGCAACTTTGTTTTACTCCATCAAACGCAGGAGTCTATGAAATGTTTAACCAGTTAATGTCATCAACTAACTGCCATAAAAATATCGAAGTAGGTTTAACACATTACTCTCCTGGGTAACAGGGTGGCATGTTAACAGTAGCCTAGAAGAGCTAAGTGAACAGTGGCGATGTGATCCCAGGCTTCACTGCAATATTTAGTGTACTGGAGAAAGCAGGTTAGAGCTCAGGAACCTTCGAGGGCTCTTGACATATTACCCAAAGAGGTGGCGGAGCAGAGCAATGAAGAATTGTGCTACCTGAGTTTAAATCCTGGCTCTTTGGCTTATTATTTAAGCTGGAGCAAGTTTCTCAATCCCAGTTCCTTCATCTTTACAAGGAGGAAAGCATGAGTTTGTAGCTCACAGGGACATTGTAGAGCTTAAATGAGTTAATACATGTAAAACATAGCAATGTTTGGCACTCAGGAAGTGCTCAATAACTCTTGGCTATTACTGTTTTATGCTGCATGCTCAGTCACCTTCTCTGTCTAACCTGCAAATAGGAGCCTAAAGTCTACAAGTGTTTTAAATTAAGCTGCTGTGAACACATCATGAAATACATGGCCATATTCTTGGCTACTTGTACCATCTGGTTGAGGAAGAAGCGATGGTACACAGTTATAAACCTGAAGTATTGTTTCTCCCTTTTAGCAATTCAGCAGGTGACAGTAACATTGTTGACAAAGCACCTGTAATGACTTTCACAGCTGAGAGACATTAAAAAAAATCGGGGCCGGGCGTGGTGGCTCAAGCCTGTAATCCCAGCACTTTGGGAGGCCGAGACGGGCGGATCACGAGTTCAGGAGATCGAGACCATCCTGGCTAACACGGTGAAACCCCGTCTCTACTAAAAAATACTGAAAACTAGCCGG
>NW_012115788.1:2889723-2894110 GCF_000951035.1 Colobus angolensis palliatus | reverse complement strand
AGAATGGCGTCAACTCGGGAGGCGGAGCTTGCAGTGAGCTGAGATCCGGCCACTGCACTCCAGCCTGGGCGGCAGAGCGAGACTCCATCCCCCCCTCAAAAAAAATCAACTATAATAACAAAAATAGTCAATTTATTACTGTCATCCTTAACCTTGTTTCTACTATATCATGGGCCCTTCACACATTTACTTTTCATGAACATCTTAAAAGATAAATTAAAAGAATATTTCTGTTATACAGATGCTGAAACCAAGGCTTAGAGATGTCTCATAATTTCCCAGAGTCCCATAGTTACTAAATGACAGAGCCAGGGTTCACCTCAGACGGTCTGATTCCAGAGTCCCTCCACTCCTCTGTTAACCTGCTACCTTCCATGGGTCTCAATTCATAAACTGCATTGTCAACTAATAGGGATGGTCATTTAAAACAGTCATTCGATCTTTTCAAGAGGGAAAAGGCACCTTCCTTTGCATTTATACTACTTAATATCTAAGTTCCTGAGTCTACTATTAATTTGGGAGACATGTTTGAATCCTTATAAAACAAAAACTCGCAACAGTGGCGCAATCTTCTGCCCTGTATTCAAAAGGGGAGTCTTCTAAGAATTCATAAATCATAATTTTTTTATGATTTAGCAACCACAGGAAATATTATGGAAAGAGAACTACAGCCAAACTGTCAGGTCTGGGTTACCCTGAACAAGTCATTTTTCCCCTCTGACCCTGAGTCTATCCTGTGAACTGGTAGAACCAGACTAGAGAATCTCAAAATTTATCCAGATATTCTGCACAGACACTGACATGCAAAATAAACTCACATATATTTTTCTCAATTGTTTCAACCTCTAGTCTTTAGATATCTTTAAATATGTTTCAAATATTGGAGGATTTTTTTCGTCAGACATTTAGGGATCCAAATGTACCATCCTGCCAGTGCTCTCAAATTTAGCAGACCCCTAAGCCTAAATATTGGCTTGGTCCACATTTCGTTAAAACAGCAATGCCACCTAGTGGACACGAACACATTCTATGAGTGTTGAATCTAGGTACCTATGAAGAGCCACAATAGTGTCTTTCCTGTCATTCCTGCACCATCCAAAACATTGACATTCATTTCACTAAAATATTAAACCCTTGACGGTATCACGGGGCAGGAAGGCATCTGTGGTATAGTGTGGTGGCTAAGAACTCTGCTTCTGGAGTCAAAGTGCCTTTGTTCAAAACTCAATTGTGCCTTTTCCCTTAAACAATTCACTTAACTTCTCTGAGTCTCGGTTGTCAACCCAAGGCAGTAAGAGTCTTTATCTGTGTGTGTGGATTAAATGAGTTAATATTTATGAGTTCTTAGTACAATACCTATCATGTGTAAGCACCATTATTATTAATAATATAACTGATATTTTAATTGACTATTACTTAATATCACTGGTTATTGCAGATAATATAATTACCTTTGATCGAGCACTACACTGTGATGAGCAATGTCCTATTTTAATCCTCATAACAATCCCATTATGCCTGTTATGTAAGTATTTGTGTATTTATTTTACTGATGGAAAAATCGAGGCTTAGAAGTTATATACCTTGTAAAAAACAAAGAACACATATGAGCCCATAACTGAGTAACATCAAAACTCATTCTTCTAACCATTATACTGTGTTTCCTCCCACCAATGGCAGCTCCTCCCAAGCTGACTGCTATTCTCACAGCAAAACAGGTTTGGTGTTTGCTGCCTACCTGACCTCCTTCTACGCGCTGCAAACTGGAGCTTTCAGAGTATGCACGCTGTCATTTTGACTTGATTTGATTAATGGGCATCTAAACCAATCTGGTTGGTGGCAACTTGCCATAGAAAAAAAACCCTATGCATATAAAACTGAAAATCAGATTTTGCCACATCCTGACTGGGTGAATTTGAGATTATGTCACACCAAAAAAAAATTTAACATCATCATTGGCTACCAGAAGTCCTGATCTGCTTCCTCTGGATTCTAAGAGAATAATGAAATGTGTGCAACTAGGTCATTATGCTTCTGATATGGGGTCATCTTAAAAGCAGATCGCTTTTAAAAACCAGTTTTCAGATCAGTCCATATAGAATAGATATCAAGAGTTTAAAATGTTTGATAAAAACACGCATGTAAGAACCATAACACAACTGCATGCAGATCCCAAAAAGTCAGTTGTTGAATATTAGCAGAGTCAGGAATATTCTCCCGAAAACCAAACTTGTCTTACTGAAAGTTCACCAACGAAACTACAAAATTCCTAGGTTAAGTCCCCTCATGATAATGTTTGATATATGGAGAAAAATGTAGAAAATCCTTTCACGCATTTTCGTGATTTTGAGGCTCACACCAATTCCTTCAGGTGAGCAGTGAAGAAACCATTTCATTGTACAGATGAAGAAATTGAGAGTCTGAAACAGTGAGTGATGTCCCTAGGATACAGAGTTAGTTACGTGATAAAACTTGAATTCTAAGGTTAATGTTAAGTCACTGTCCTAGACTGCCAGGCATTTCTTCAAATACCTATTTTTGAAATGTGCCATACACTCAGGAAGAGCAGAACAAGGTTTCTGCCCTCACCATCTAGGAGATACCATGAAAATGAACAGTCATGGCAATTCACCACATCCTATAGAATACGTTCTGGGCAGGATGCTACCACATTCTTCTGGAGGTGAGGGAGATGGCAGGTATTGATCAACTTGAGCCACATCTCTTATCAGGAATGTTTTATTCCCCTACTTTTGAGGGGAATAAAATGTGGATAAGCAAACAGAAAACCATGAAACATTTCAGGAGTTACATTCTTGGGTTTTTCTAAAACTGTAGGAAAAATAAGCCATGAAATAAAAGAATGGCAACAAGTAAGCTGAAAATTAATATTTAGACAGCAATATTAACTGGGTTTAGCTGGAATTTTACTTCAAGCTGGCGTGATGGATGTGTTATATCTTTAGGGATAAAATTTTGCAGTGGTTGGTGGCAAGGAGAGGAAGCTAGCTAAAAGATGCTCCGTAAACATGCAGAAAAGGAAAGTAGAACATCTTGTCTTTGCTCCACCACTAACGAGCTCAGATGAGTTGGGGAACTCTGCAGGACTAATACTCTTAATGAAAGCTCATTTAAGCTGGAAGTGATTGACAATGTATCTACAAGATCCCAGATAACAAGACAATTCAAACAGCCAAACAACATACTTTTTTATATTTAAAAAATCCATCAAATTAGCTACAATGCTAAGGGTATACATTGCCTTTTACAAATATTACCTTGGTTTGCTCTTCTATTCAGTAATTTTCTCTCCAGATAAAGACAATGAAATGTGAATTAATTGATCTCTTCTTGTATAGTCTTTAACATAGACTTATTTTCATATTGCTTTTGTGTTCTATTTATAGAACCTGGAATGTTAACCATCATAAATAAATATAAATCTCTTTTTAAAAAATTCACCTATTACAGAAACTGAGTATTAATAGTTAAAGGAGATTACAAAGAGATATTGGCCTAAAAGCAATCTAGTCCCTGTAATGTACTACCTCATTCTAGTAAGGCTACATAAAAATACAGAAGATTTTACTAGTAGTGTTTTATTTTGCAGAATTCTATTAAAAGTGGTGGTGTTTCAATTGTGGCTTATTAAGAACCGCAAGAAGATGCTTTGGTCTTAAAGCAGCACCTTTAATGGCATATGCTTTTAAGGATAAATATCTTATACTGTTTAAATCTATTATGCACATCTAACTACCCATGCAGAAATGGTGCAGAGAATAGAACTTAACTCTTGCTATATATTTCCTGTGTCCTGTGATAGAACCTGTATCAAATACAGGTAGGTATTCCATTTAGAAGTAACTGTCCAATACATCATTAAAACAGATAGAAGTAGACCAAACTAGCAAGAAAAATTATTTGAACAATATGGGGACAGGAAAATTCAGTGTTTAGCTCTTTCTTCCTTGCCTTGAGAGGAGACATCTTGTGAACTTTCATTATCATCTAACCCCTCTCTCACCCCCACCCCAACCACACACCCTTTGCAGGCAATTTAGGGAAAGTACATTGAGACTGGGGGTCCTAACTCTGCATACTAGCCACGTGAACGTAATCAAAATTAGTCCAGCTGTCTGAGATTCTGTCTCACCATCTGAAATATAAGACAATTGGACCAAATGACTTTTAAAGACTATGGTTCTCTCACCTTCCAGAGAGCTTTGGTCATGTGCATTAATATTCCCCCCTTTTTATAGCCACAGACACAGACAAGAATAGGGTAGAAGAGAGGAGAGGACTGGGAAGAAACTAAGCAATTCTGAACGATGCTGAATAACTTGTCTATGGCAGTAGCCAGCACACCTCCCTCCTGGAGAGCAGGACG
>NW_012115788.1:2872766-2889253 GCF_000951035.1 Colobus angolensis palliatus | reverse complement strand
GTAGAGATGGTTTCACCATGTTGACCAGGCTGGTCTCGAACTCCTGACCTCAGGTGATACACCCACCTCAGCCTCCAAAAAGTGCTGATATTACAGCCATGAGCCACCATGCCTGGCAGAAGATATGTTCTTGACTACTAAGGAACCCACCTACCTGGGTCACCTGGGTCATTGGAGAGGGGCTTACTTGACTCTTCTGAAATTTTAACACCACCATGTTCTGTGCCAACCCCAGAATATCTCCCAAAGCCTACTTAATTTCAAAATTCTGCTTTCTATCTCAAAAAGGAATTCTTCCAGTTTGGGGCCAGTTTGTCACATTCCTAGGACCCCTATCATGGTTACACCTATAGTATTAACCAGTCTATGGCTAGGAATTATTGTAGAGGATACCTGGAACCACGGACTCTACAGTTAATCCCTAGGGCTATTTGAATGCATATCTTTCTAGATATCGTCTCATAACCCTGCAATGATGGTCTACAATCACCTAATAACATGTGCGGTGCTTCCCCACAACTGCAATAAATGGTAGAATGTATACAAAGCACTTTGTAACCTGCCAGTTTCCAAACAAATATAAATATGATTTACATCACAAACAACACACACACATGTGCTCAATTCAAGTACTCATGGACATACATATCTACTTACAGTACATGTGTGCATATCAGTCACTACATGCTTATACAGTTAATACAGTTAATACTGTTAATACAGTTTTCTCAATGTGCTAGCAATTCACTAGATTACATTAATCTTCTAAAGCACCTTTTTTATTTTGAGTTGAAATTGTGCAAAATTTATCTTCCTCAGTGTATTTCTCCTGGAGATAACTAGTTTGGGATCACATTTTGTCTTAGAATTCAGAACCTCGAAAGAAGATTCTAGAATCTACCAACAACAACAACAAAATGTTATTGAGAAGCTACTGGAACGCCAACTCCATTTTATACATTCAATTTCAAAAGCCATAGTAATTATAAAATCTTCTACAGTAAGCAAAAGGAAGGGAGATTTCAGGAGGTTCTGCCTGTGACTTGGAGGAGTAGGAAATGTTTCTATTTATGAAGTGACCTCAGAATCAGTCCCTAATGACAGTTGCCACATTGAATCGTATTACAAGATGTTATACTGCAGAGAAGCCATACTTTTAAGGCATTGCAAGCTTTGACATTGGCTCTCAGAGCTCTGAATTACTTTTCCACTGGTGGGGGTGAATGTATTAGCCACATTTTCAAGCACCCATTTTTGGAAGAGTTGATAAGGGTTAAAATACCACATGGGCTATGGAACACAGAAATGCCAATTGATCACAAGGTTGATGGAGATTAGTATACTCTGGTGTGATTACCATGGTATGCAACCAATTTAACGGGTGCTCTCTGCTAACCAATACAGGATTTATTTCTGTGATCTTTGCAAATGTGGGGAAACCTGCTGGAAATTGTCCCAGCTGGAAAAAAAATTTTTGTTTGTTTTATTTTATTTTTTGTTTAGGCTTTCTCTTGACAACATAATCTTAATACTGAGGAGACTGAATTTGCTGTTTATGTTTGAGGCATGTTTATGAGGCCTATTGGGGAACTGCTATGTGGTTTTCAGCGAGGTTTGTTCTGGAACAATTTGACACAATAAGGAACCGTAAAAACTCACTATTTTAAAGCATTAGTCAATTAAGTGCATTATTTAAATTACCAATGTGCTTTTTAAAATTTAGGGTGTTTGAAAATATAAAAATGGCCTCCAAAGATTACCTCTAAATTAGTTCTTCGAAAGGTCAGAAATGAATTGACTAAACCTCCAAAAGGGTGGCGAGGTGGGGGAGAGATTGCATCTGTTTAAATTAACAATCAATCCATATGTCAACAAAATTCAAACAGTGAAAATCAATCCTAGTGATGGCCCTGAGCAATTTTCATAATGAGGTTTCATCATCTGTGACCCATTTGTTGTCCTTTGGTAGCGTGTGGAGGTGCAGTTTTTGAGGAGACTAAAGGAAGATTTTCATGGCCTCTGGATTGTGCTGTTTTGGTTTGTCCTATCTAAGACTCTTCAAGTGCTTTTAAGCCTGTAAACCACACTCTCACCCTCTGTAACTCTGCAAGGCTTCTCCCTCATGCGTCAAAACAAAGAAAAATCTCACGTCGGCCGGGCACCGCGGCTCATGCCTATAATCCCAGCACTTTGGGAGGCCGAGGCGGGTGGATCACATGAGGTCAGGAGTTTGAGACCAGCCTGGCCAACATGGAGAAACCCTGTCTCCACTAAAAATACAAAAATCATCCAGGTGTGGTGGCATGTGCCTGTAATCCCAGCTTCTTGGGAGGCTGAGGCAGGAGAATTGCTTGAACCTGAGAGGTAGAGGTTGCAGTGAGCCAAGATTGCGCCACTGCACTTCAGCCTGGGCGACAGAGCGGGACTCCACCTCAAAATAATTGGAAGAAAATTCTCATGTAGCCTCTCCAGACTCAAGTTGTCAAGCTTCACACAGCGCTTAGAAAACATCACTGATGCCAAATCCTCTTGCAGATGGAGGATCAAACCCCCAAAAATGGAGTTAAATAGGTTAAGTGACTTCCCCAAATGCACAAACTAAAAGACTGAAAGGGGCCATGTTGACTTCCTTGGTCTTACTATGTAACTCCCTTAAAACTCATCAACTGCAGGACATTTAAGTAAATTAATCTTTCTGATTGTTCTGTGGAGGAGATCTTTTACTGTAAAAGTTCACTTTTAAATGTGATCTTTTTATAATAGATTCTTTCTCAATTTCGTCACCCGATTTCAAGAAAGGAAACTCTAATTTCCCAAAAATTAGACACACACTTGCAATACAGCAAAATGCTTGTGATCCAAAACAGCTTTCTCTTGTTAAATAAAGAAAGCACCCTCTTAGATAGTTAACTTGTTTTTGCTGCTTGTGCTTTTTTTCCCCGCTTTGGATATACTCTGTTTAAACACAAATGCCATGTAGATTCTTTCAGCTTTACTTCCTGCTTTCTTACCTTCTATTAGAAAATGCTATCTTACTTGAAGCCAGGCACGGTGGCTCACTTTGGGAGGCTGAGGCAGGCAAATCACCTGAGGCCAGGAGTTCGAGACCAGACTCGCCAACATGGTGAAACCTCCTCTATACTAAAAGATACAAAAATTAGCCAGGTGTGGTGGCTCGTGCGTGTAGTCCCAGCTAGTTGCAAGACTGAGAAAGGAGAATCCCTTAAGCCAGGTAGACAGAGGTTGCAGTGAACCAAGGGGGCACCACTGCACTCCAGCCAGAGCATGACTCCAACTCAAAAGAAAAAAAAAAATGCAATCTTACTTCAGCTTCCTAAAATTTGAGAAAATGTTAATTACTTTATTAATCTATTCATTCGGTTTTTGCCCAGCTATTACTATTACTTGCATTAATCTGATTTTTTATTTTTTTTCCATTTCATAGTTTATTGAACTGTATTTTATTATATTTTTATTGTTTTTAAAAGTTAACAGCATAATCTTACATTTTGTCAACATATTTTTTTCTGAAGAACTCTAGGAGCAAATTGGTCTTAGAATATTCAGGTCTGCATGAAGTAAAAATCAGTTATGCCATTCTCTGATATGTGAGTTGGCAACAGAATTTACATGTAAAGGAGACTGAAAGCTATCCTGATTAATTGAGGAGGAAGTAATGAGTGGTTGGACCATGAACTGAGCCAACAAATAAGTTATAAATTATTGATGCCCCCAAATTCTGCTTAAAAAAACTTAAGGAAACGAAATTCTAAATCTACTACTCTTCCTTTGAATCTAGAGATCACTAACAGATTGCTGTTTTAAGCTTAAATATATTGATGGTTTTATTCTGACAGCAGAATTCTATTTATGCTAAAAATAACCATCTCTAGGGATTAGAAAAATCAGAAAGGTCTTTAAATGACATTGTCTTTTCTGACATTGCCATCAGTGACAAACCACTAGACTTGTTCTATCCAATGACAGAAAACAAAACTGGCAGTCTGTTTTGAAAAAGGAAAAATGTGTGTGCATTTGGTTAAATGTTTCACCTTTCAACCAACTGTTTTTGTATGTTTTAGTTACCGCCTAAGAGCACAGATTCTAAGAAATCTTGATATTATGAAAACCTAAAGTAGGCACTTAAAACATGCCTTGAGCAAGTCCATAGAGATATCCTGCCACTAATTCAAAGTGAATCCCCTAAGAATTCCATTTTCGCACTAGTAGTATAAACTAAACAGAGAATTCAGTGGTACTCTAGATCCTTAAGGCAAGTGACAAATTAAAAATTCATTAATCACTTCGATTGAGGCTGAGATACGGTACTTTAGAAAGAATACTTAAAACTTTAAAATAAAAAAAAAAAAAAGTCCCTTGTGGAGAAAAATGAATAGAGGGTATAGTTCTCCAGGAAGAAACCATTCTTTCTCATGAGGAAGAAAAAATGGAGGGAGGAAGTGGGGGTAGAGAATTAGGAAGTTCAGGAGCAACACCCTCTAGCGCTATATATAGCTCTGAGTCTCAGCTTTCTCACCTTGGTGCAGTTGGGCCTCGGGTGCTCTTGGCAATAACACTGAAAGCAGCAGTTTTTAAAGATATACTCAACTTTCCCCACTCCCAGGATGTGGGATTCTAATGAAACTACCCGTGCAATCCGTATCTGAGACACCATAGCCTTTGGAGAGCGCCATTTGCTGAAATGTCTAGTGAAGCTAAAATAAGCCGCTTTGGTGGAAAAAACCCGCTGAGTGGTTGAAATCAGAGCTGCAGAAGGTCACTTGCTATTTTAGTAGCTGCAAGCTGGTCCTTATTTTATAACATCACAGTTATAAACAAGACATTGTCACCTTGCTTGTCAGTTTATTTCTTTCTCACCAAAATAAGCAGATGTAGCCCTTTTTCTTTCTACATAGAATTAGGTAATTTGGATGACTTGTTTCCAAACTTTGCTTAACCATGTGGATCAATATGTAAGAGAAGTTATTTTTCATGTATTTCTTTAAACATTGCTTCAAAATATTATTCTTACACCTTTTTACATCATCTGATATAATTGACCTTTTAAAACTCTATTTACCTGCCTGTATAAACCTTATCACGCACATCTCAATCATGCTGTAAATCCTTACATTGGACTTTCTTCTTTGATTTATTAATAGATCACAATGAGGAGTATTGAGGATGGGATAGGATATGTAGAAGTCCTTTACAGACTCAAGGAAAGACAGAGAGAGAGAGAGAGAGAAAGAGAGAAAGGAGACTCAACTAATTTCTAGGATTATTTAGATACAGTCCATTTGCAAATGGAGGAAGGAGGTTAGCTCCAGCCCCAGGGTTCTATAATTACTGCACACACTATTGAGAATTACCATCAATTTTATTCTAGTTTTCCCTTCAAAAATTTAATTTCTCTCTTCTTATTGCCCACCTCAAAATTAAAGATTACTCTTAAGACTTCTAGGGAGGTGTGACAATTTTAACAATATTTTAAAATATTTTTTCATCAAAGTGATACAGAAGTATATTTACCTATATCAATTATTTTAACACTTTCTAAGACTTTTTTTTTCATTTGAATCACACATTGCCATTTCTATCCCATAAAGTTGCTTAATATATAAAGTTACAAATTATGTTAATTGAATATAAATCTTGGATTCAAATAAGCCTTCCATTAAGAATAGTATCAGGGCCAAAGTTGAAAACAAAACAGCAGTTTTGCGGGGGGAGGTTTTACGTGTTTATACATATGATAATATAGAAGGGAAAGGAAGAGAAAGAGAGAAAGTGATAGCAAGTGATTGTTCATAAAATTAACAAATAGAAAATGAGGAATGTGGACTTAATATCAACCTGTAATACACACCCAATTTTTCCTTGCCTGCATCAATGTTCACTTTTTCCTTATCGTGATTAAAAGGAATGACTGGACAGACTGAGCATATACAATTGTTTTTCTTTCCTCTATGTGATTATATTAACTATCAAAGCAGCCCACATACTCTTAGTAAACTGAACAAACCTCTGTCTCACTGAACACATGTAGGGAATCTTAACTACTAAAAAGATGTAGCTGCATTTTCATTACAAGTTTTCTTTCACACCCACTTAAGAATTCTCCAGCCTCATCCCTAGTCTCAGGAATCGCAGAGCGTAGAGTTCATGTGCATCTCCTTTGGAGGTGGTGGAATTTCCCATCAGTTAGTTATCTGGGCAATATTCCTGTTGGACCTACTATTCCAGCACAGAGCATGCTGACTTCTTCTTCGACATGTACCATCTGCAGCCCAAGCCAGTCAAAGAATCCAACAAAAACTGAGCTGAAAACAGCTGCAATCCAAGTTAGGGTAACGGATGAAGGATGTGAGATTGCCCAGAAAGATTCCATATCCTCTGCTCTTTTACCTCAGTCTCTTTTGTCTGGACTTTCTCATGTGGCTGGTCCCTAGAGAGGACTACATTTACTTTTACGTTTTCTACTTTTCCAAGCAAGGACTCTTGAAAGTTCCTTTGGCTCCCAACAGGAACTTTGCATACTGTATTCATTGTCTCTCCTTTGGCCTTTCTTTTTAAATCCTTCTCTTTTCACAACTGCAGACTCTCAGTCTAAGCAAACCATCTCCTTGGACATTCAAACATCTTTCTAATTGATAGAATGAGCCCTCCAGCCTTGCTCCCATGAGACTAAGTCTAGCTGTACTGTGTCTTGTATCAACCTGAGATTTGAGAGGGTCAAGTTGGTTTTTGCACGTGGCTCACCTCTGCACTGCAGAACAGTGAGAGAAAGTAGGGGAGGAATGTGTCTGCAATTGCTGCTACCGTGCTTTTGCCTTCATTGCCATTCTTAATAAGTCTTATGCTCAAAAGAGATTTGACTTGTATTTCCCACCACAAGGATATGGAAAATAATTTTGCATGCTTACCATTTGACTTCAAAGCCATCTGAGTGCTCAGGCTTTAAGATCATCAAACAAAGGATCAATCTTAACACTTACAAGTCCTTTGCGAAATAAAGCAGACAATTGAAGGAAGGAAGAAGGGATGGACGGATCATCTTCAGCATTATCTTCCCTAACTCAACATTGGTTGAGCACCTACTATATTTAATATTTTCTCTCCGTGCCACATCTGCTGGTCCCATGTATTCTCCTTCAAAATTGTCTTGAATCTAGCTCCTCCACTCCACCTCTGTCATTATGACCTAGTCCAGACCTTCCTCAGAGCTTGCCTGAATTTTTGCAACAGCCTGATTAATTTCATGTACTCACTAATGCCATCCCATCTTTACCATGACCAAAGTCACCTTTCTAAAACAAAAACCAAGGCCAGGCATGGTGGCTCACGCCAGCAATCCCAACACTTTGGGAAGCCAAGGAGGGCAGATCACCTGAGGTCAGGAGTTTGAGAACAGCCTGGCCAACATGGAGAAACCCTGTCTCTACTGAAAATACAAAAATTAGCCAGGCATGGTGGCATGCACCTATAGTCCCAGCTACTCGGGAGGCTGAGGCAGGAGAATCACTTCAACCCCAGAAGTGGAGGTTGCAGTGAGCCACAGTCATGCCACTGCACTCCAGCCTGGGTGACAGAATGAGACTCTGTCTCAAAAATAAATAAATAAGCCAAGAAACAGACCATACTTTACAACTTTGGTTAGTTACCAGTTATCTCTGAATTGGTAAAATTCAAGCCAGGAAACACAGACTCGGTTTCAAAACATTGCTTACTAGCTCCATAGAAACTGATCTAGACTCACTTGGTCTTTTTGTTTTGTTTTGTTTTGTTTTTGACGGAGTCACGCTCTGTTGCTAGGCTGGAGAGCAGTGGCCAGATCTTGGCTCACTGCAGCCTCTGACTCCCTGGTTCAAGAGATTTTCCTGTCTCAGCCTCCTGAGTAGCTGGGATTACAGGCACCTGCCATCAAGCCCAGCTAATTGTGTGTGTGTGTGTGTGTGTGTGTGTGTGTGTGTGTGTGTGTGTGTGTGTGTGTGTGTTTAATAGAGATGGGGTTTCACCATGTTGGCCAGGATGGTCTCGATCTCCTGACCTCGTGATCTACCTGCCTTGGCCTCCCAAAGTGCTGGGATTACAGGTGTGAGCCACCGCACCAGGCCCTCACTTGCTCTTTCTACACCTCACTTCTATCCTCAGTAAAGGGGAGACTGTTGTAAAGAAGTAAAGGTTGTAAATATATAAGATGTAATGTCAGAAATTACCTAGCCTACAGCTAGCTTTCTATCTATCATTCCCTCTACCTGGGATGCATCTTTCTCTTCTCCATGTGGCAAACTGTGCTCATCCTTCAAGACCCAGGCATCTCCTCTATGGTTATTTTCCTGCCCCTCCCCCCAGACTAAGTTAGCCACTTTCTTCTTTGGGCTCCCACAATAACTGTGGGCATTTATTGCATCATGATATGAAATTATATTGTTGTAAGGTACTTTAAAACAAAGGCAAGTGTAGGGGATGGTGGTTCACGCCTGTAATCCCAGCACTTTAGGAGGCTGAAGCAGATGGATCATTTAAGGTCAGGAGTTCGAGACCAGCCTGACCAAGATGAGAAAACTCTGTCTCTACTAAAAATACAAAAATTAGTCAGGCATGATGGTGGGCACCTGTAATCACAGCTAGTCGGGAGGCTGAGGCACAAGAACAGCTTGAACCTGGGAGGTGGAGGTTGCAGTGAGCCAAGGTCGTGCCACTGCTCTCCAGCCAGGGCAACAGAGTGAGACTTGATCTCAAAAAAAGAAAAAAGAAAAAGAAAGGAAAAGAATAGAAAAGCCAAAATCTTTTTTTTTTAATCTGTACCTTGACCTGATATAGAGTACCTTCTCAAAAATATTTGGTCAATGAATATATGAAAGCATTATGCTGGGATCTGCTATCCAGTTCTTGAAAAGCTCATAATCTTGAAGGGTGTGGGACAAACATAGGGATTCAAATAACCACAGTAGGAGTCTCACTGGAACAAGGGCTCAATTAAGGCAGAATCAAAGTGTGATGGCAGCCAGCCCTTCTTCCTGAGGACATGGTTGGCAGGGAAACTTTCACCAGGCGTAGCCATCCGGGTTGAGTCCTGAAGCATGCATGTGGATTTAATTTCCTATTTCCTTAACCTTCCCACGTATTTATTATACCTACCTTTCCTCATAAACCATAGACTCCTATATTTTGATATCAGAAGGCCAGAGAATTCTTAAGCTTCGGCCAGCAGTTCCAGGCAGATATCATAAAGGAACAGCTAGAGTTTTTCATAATACAATTGTGAGTGGCAATGATCGTCTTGTTTATAAACCTTGAAGCCTGTAAATTACCAACACATCAGCATGTCTTTGAAGATGAAAACAAACTACACCAAGGAGATAATAGTTTGAAAACTATAAAGCTATAAATCTTTTGTTATCATTATATACCTACTGGAGAGCAAATATGTTTTCTAGATTCTAAGTAATTAGACTGCCCCAGTGAAATTGAAAAATGATGAGCCATGACATACCAATCTATTTTAATATGATGGATAGAGGAATTTTTTCCTTTTTATACTGTAGAAGAATGTTCAATAAAACTTCGAATACAGGATTTTCTAAAGAAAGGATTTTGTAATATCATAAGGCAATGCAAGTCTTGAAATGCTCAATGCTGAACCCAATAGAGTAGAACTATCGTCAGAAGTTAGCATTTGGTAGCATCTTCTACATGTATTATTTTATTTTGATTGAAAAACTCTAATAAATATTGAAATATCTTCCTTCAGTAGGATGGATTGCAGAATTAAATATATCCCCTGAATTTTATCTCCACTGGAGTCATCATATTGCTCCCCTGATGACAAACTATGTAGACTGTCCTAATAAGGATAACGGTGGCTACCATTTATTCAGTGTTTCCAATGTGCCGGGTGATGGTCTATAGGAGATTTTTATTTAGAAAATTTATTAGAAGCTTAAGTTTACAAATTTTTGTTCTCTACATCACTAAAATGTAATTTACTTCGTACCCTGTATACCAGAAGCTGAGCGAGATAGAAAGGAGACACCCAAATGCTGCTTTGAGGGCTGTCCTGGAGAAATGGGTTGGCCGTTTAGAAAGAACAGAACTTACGTTTGAAATGGCACAACCTGAAATACAAGAAAAGTTTATTTTCAACTAGCAGGTGGGATTACAAGGGACGGCCTTCTAGCTCTAGCCGCCTTCAGGGGACTCACAGCAGGCTGGTTTTGTTTTGTTTTGCTTTGTTTTTGAGACCGAGTCTCGCTCTGTCACCCAGACTGGAGTGCAGTGGTGCGACCTCCACCTCCCAGGTTCAAGCGATTCTCCTGCCTCAGCCTCCTGAGTAGCTGGGATTACAGGAGTGTGCCACCACGCCTGGCTAATTTTTTGTGTGTTTTTTTAGTCGAGATGGGGTTTCACTGTGTTGACCAGGAGGTCTCGATCTCCCACAGCAGGCTTTTATAAAGGACAGCTCTCCCCTTTTATCTGGTTCTATTGCTTAACTTTCATGTCTCAAAACCCAAAATGATTGGTATTTAAGATACAATGTGAAATACAACTGGATTGAGATAAACTGCCCAAAACTGTGCTTGCTACTAATTTTTGTGAATATAATCATTTAATCATTTTTAAACTTTTTAAAAGAAAATTATTATGTAAAAAATTTAAAAAGAGAATATAGTGGTCCCTATGACCCAATTCCAATCATTATCAACTCATAAGCCAATATCGTGTTGTGTATACCACCTCTCCTATTATTATGTCAGATGTTTACATTGCCGCAAAGTCAAATCTACAAAAATATTATCAGAAAATGTAATTTCTTTCCTTGTCCCTGCATTCTATTCCCCATTTCCTCTATATATAGCCTTTCTTTTAGTTTATTCTTTAATGCTTCCTTTTAAAACATATATAGGCAAATAAATTTATATTTTAATGCCCCTTTTCTGAGATAAACAATAGGGTTCTAGTGATTTTCAAAACATTTTAAAGTGTTTTGGAGTACAAGTGTTAAGACTGTTAGTTGCCTTTCAAGCCCAAAAGCAAGAAATATGATAATTTTATGTCTTTTTTATAAATAAATACCTTTGAATGGTTTACAACTTGTAAAACCCCTAGGTTGTGATCAAAAGATCTGGAGGAAAGCAGTAAATTTTGATTAAAATACTGAAAGTTGAAAAAGGCAATAAAGAGTTTGTCTGAAGATTTTAAGATAGATAGCAATGTTAAAGACACTTTAATACAGTTGGAGTATCTCCAAAAGGCATTCTTATAGTAAACACATTAAAAGCTAATGAGCAGAGTGATTTTATTCACAAAACTTTGACTTGATATCTTTTCTCACAGATCGAATTGCACAGAACATCATTAAGTCCCATTTGGAGACATGTCAATACACCATGGAAGAGCTGCACCAGCTGGCGTGGCAGACCCACACCTACGAAGAAATTAAAGCTTATCAAAGCAAGGTACTCTGGGCAACCATGAGAAAGTTTTTCTGTGATTACCCTATTGATGTCTTGCTCAAACTCAGCACTATTGGCACGTTGCGCTGGGCAATTCTTTTCTGTAAGGGCATCCTGGAAATTGTTCGATACTTACCAGCATCCCTGGCTCTACCCACTAGATGTGGCATCGCCCTCACACACACTTGTGACTACCAGAAATGTCTCCAGATACTGCCACCTGTTTCCAAGGAGGCAAAACTACCCTGATTGAAAACCCCTGCCCTATTTGAGTGACTACAGAGACTGTGCCTTCATCAAATGACTTTAGGACATCTCTTGGTGACTTCTTGGGTTGAGGCAAGGAGCAGGAGCAATGTAATAATCACAATGGTTGTAACTGTCACA
The DNA here is from genome assembly GCF_000951035.1 of Colobus angolensis palliatus. NCBI lineage: Eukaryota > Metazoa > Chordata > Mammalia > Primates > Cercopithecidae > Colobus > Colobus angolensis. The sequence continues at coordinate 2,877,407 of NW_012115788.1, read as the reverse complement.
AACTTATACAACAAATATATAGAACAAAGCTTTCTAAATTTTTTTCTTGCCCTACATGTTAAAAAGAGTCCAAAAAAAAGGAACAACTCATCCCATATTTTTATTATTATACTGTGTTATTTCTTTGGGTTTATTGAAGAAGTTTTTAAGAGGAATTTATTGTTGTTTTTCAGCATTTACATTATATTATTTTGGGATAGAGATCCCCAATTACAAAATCTACCAGTAGATGGAACTTTAATAAAATATATAAGTGTATGTATATCTAAATAAATGTTTATAATATGCTGATTTTTCTCCACCAGAACAATTAAATCTTAGTATTTTTATATAAATAGGGAAGCAAAGGTATTGCGTTTCTATGGTCAATACAAATTAGAATTAACACATTTCAAAAAATAACCTGAGAACTAAAATATATCTGGGGGATTCTATTGAACTTAGGAGAATGATTTGATTTGATATAATGTCTTTTTCCTTGGAATTCTTTTTATGCCAAAAAACAATCTTTGTAGGTCTGGAAAAAAAGACACAACATAAAAATATTACAAATTTAGTGTCCGTCAGGTACCCATGAAAACGACGTCATGGAAGCCTGTGAATCAAATCGCTATCCCTCAATGCAAAGCTTTGCTTTTTGTATTAATAGTATGTAAAGATAGATTTGTTATTTTCTTTACAAACTTAGGCTTCGTTTAGGTGAGAAGGAGGAAAAGGAGGAAAAAAATAGTAAAGAAAATAACAAAGCTATCCTTACATACTATAAACAACGTTGCTATTATTTCAGCCTCAGTACTTCGATCATTTTGGCCTACTGAGGTCCAAACAGGTCAAAATGTTATCTTAGGGGAAAAAAATAAAAGTAGTGCCCTCTTTTTTTAAAGGAATCATATAAATTCCCTCCTTGGGCCCCAACTGACAGGTAAGCACCAGGAAGGCAAATCTGAGTGTTCTGTTGACTCTCCATACGTCGTTTGCCCTATTTACATTGTGCATCTTCTCTCCTGAAGTCCAGGGAAGCACTGTGGCAACAATGTGCCATCCAGATCACTCACGCCATCCAATACGTGGTGGAGTTTGCAAAGCGGATAACAGGCTTCATGGAGCTCTGTCAAAATGATCAAATTCTACTTCTGAAGTCAGGTAAGCAAGAAGATTCATGGGGGGCCTATTTCAGATAAGGATGTGGTCAGCCCTTAGCACTGTGTTGATTCTAGAAAATCCTCCTTCCGATATGCAGCTCATTTCTACCACCCACATTGTCAGCCAACTCCCCGAGGAAACGCTCAGTAATAAAAATGCCCTGATACTCATTCAGTTCCCCTTTGAAGTCAAATACAATTTTGCTTATTGAAAGTGGAGCTATTAATTGCGGAGGTTGAGACACACAGTTTGACAGGCAGTGCAAGTAATTAGCGTGTCAAGGTGGCTGAATTGCTGAGCCGGCGCTAAAACGTACTCCTTGCCTTCTGTGAAAGGAAAAAAAAAATGCAGGCTAGCTGAGTTCTGCCTCTGTGGTCATTTCCAATCATTTTAATGAGGATAGCCTGCAGCCAGTATACACCAGGAGAAACTCCACGGTACTCTAATCTTTCCCTACCCTTCCCTCACACACTCTCTGACACACACAATTTTAACAGAAGTAGCTCAAGAAACTCTGCATATGATTGACTTTGCAGATGTTATTACCAAACAGGAAAAATAAATTATTTGTCTTTCTTGGGCCCCTTTGAAAATAGAAAATAAGAACCACGATGGTGTTTATATGAATTTTCATAGTCCTAGGCCATGATAATAATAGTAACAAACTCATATGTAAAATAACATACATATATGTTTATGTTTCCCTATGACATCTCAAGTAATCTTGTGAGATCTATATTATTATTTCCATCTTACAGAGGAGGAGGAAAAGATTCAGAGAAGTGAAGATCTATGTTCAATATTACAAAACCAGTACACGGCAAAGTTGGCATTTGAACTTGGGCCAAATATAACTGTTATTCTAAGATATTGCTGCTTCTTTACCCAATGACGCAAGCTGATGAAAACCTAGACTGAAGTGCCAACTTGATGTACCAGTCATCTAAACCACTGCAAAATTTAACTAAAACAACAGGAATTATTTATTTTCTCTCAAAGCTACAATTTGGGCAGGACTCAGCAGGAATGACCTTATCTCTGCTCCATGTGGCATTCACTGAGTCAGTTCAGCTGAGGGCAGAGGAATCCACTTTCAAATTGGCTCATTCACATGGCTGATGAGTTGTGCTGGTTGACAGCCTGGAACTGGGCTGGGGGCCTCAGTTCCTCTCCATGTGAGACCCTCCATAGACTGCTTGGACTTGCTCACAACATAATCACTATGCTCCAAAAGCTAGCACCCCAAGAGAACAAGGCAGAAATGCATAGACTTTTCTAACTTAACTTCAGAAAACAAAATATTGTTATTTCCATTATATACCATCAGTCATGAAAGCCCACCCAGATTTAAGGACAGGAGACATGGATTCCACTACTTGGTAGGGGAGTGGTAAGGTCCTAGAAAACATATGGGATGGAAGATATTTTTTCTGATCCTCTTTGAAAAGTGAAATCTGCCACACTTGATATGTGACCTTGAGCTAAACTCTCTAGATAGCGGTTTCTTCATTTGTAAAATAAAGAGATGGACTAGAAACAATGAATTCCAAACTCAGAATTGCATCAACAACATCAAAGGAGACTATTGACAGTTCAGAGACATGGGCACCGTGGGTCCCATGGAATCCAAATCTCCTGGAGGGGAACCCAGTTCACTGTATCTCAGATATAGACTCAGATATAGCCAATCCATGGGCTGACATTTGGGAACCACTGAACCATATAATCTTTAACATCTCTACCTGGTGTAAAAGTGTTGACTCTAGTCAAAAAGGTAGGCCTCCCGTAACTCCTCCATAAAATAGGGCTAATAAACTCATCTGAAATAGTTACTCTAAGGAGCAAAGATAAAAAATGAATGTAAGAGGCCAAAGAAAGTTCCTTCCATTGTGTAGATACTCAATAAATGGTACCCATCTACTGTGTGTGTCAGAAAAGCATTCCTTCAATTAATACTTGCAAATCCTCCCCATGTATAAGCCTCTATGCTAGGTGACATACCAAAGACAAGCAGAGAGAAATCAGCAAACATATTTACAGCAAAGGAAATAAAACAGAGACACAAAGATAAAGTGGTGGCCTAAGACAGGTACCAGAGTTGTAGGCTAATCACCAGTATGATGCTCTCATGCAAATCTGTGGCTGCTGAGTCTGGCTGTTAACTTCAACTACACTATGGGGTAAAAGTCCATTTCTCCAAAACATGGAGAAGCTATGCAGCAGTATTTCCTCAGGATGTTAATAGTGCTCAAAGGGAAAAACAATGGTAGTAAATAAATTCATTCAATAAATATTTACTTAGCAACTACTATGTGCTAGAAACTTTTCTTGGTCCTGGAGATGCAAGAGTGAATGCAATAATCATGGCTGCCTATCACTGCAGACAAAATTCTTGCTCTTATTTCATCAATTGCGAATTCAAGGATCAAACTAGCTTCAATATTAGTCAAAAAATAGAGAGAAATTTATTTTCAACAAGTAATGTCACTGCCCTCCAGCTAGCCACCTGTAAAATATATTTTCTCCTTAATTCTTCATGTAAGTATCAAGAAAACTTTATTTCTAACATATTAAGTTGGTGCAAATATATTAGGTTTTTGCCATTACTTTCAATGGCAAAAACTGCAATTATTTTTGCACCAACCTAATAGTTATTTTAGGGGAAGGAACTTAAGGGATTTCTGCAGGTGTGTGCCTGTGTGTCTGTATGTGTCTCTCTGTGTGTTTTACAGTTCTTGAAAGTCTCTTAGCTATATGCAGTAATAACTTCTTATTATTGGATATATATGTATATTTTTACTTTATCTTTATTTTTATTTTTTACTCATAGGTTGCTTGGAAGTGGTTTTAGTGAGAATGTGCCGTGCCTTCAACCCATTAAACAACACTGTTCTGTTTGAAGGAAAATATGGAGGAATGCAAATGTTCAAAGCCTTAGGTAAGTTTCCCTTTGATGAGGACACAATTTTATTAGCTACCATCAGTTTCTCCACTTAGGTTGAAATTGGCAAATGAAATGCCTTGATTCTTTGATGTGAACCAGTATCTCATTATTCGATAAGGGATGGACCAGGTGAGCTTGTAATTCAGGCGAGCCTCTCCTGATCTTGTAACTGTGGCCTCCAATACAAAAGAAAGAGAGAACTGAGGACCCTTCTGAAAACAACCCTATTGAGACGTGGGCATGGTGGCTCACGCCTGTAATCCCAACTACTCGGGAGGCTGAGGCAAGAGAATCACTTGAACACAGAAGGCGGAGGTTGCTGTGAGCCGAGATCATGCCACTGCACTCCAGCTTGTGTGACAGAGCAAGACTCCATCTCACATAAATAAAAAAAGTAAATAAAATTAGCCAGGCATGTGACACACACCTGTAGTCCCAGGTAGTTAGGAGGCTGAGGCAGGAAGATTGCTTGATCCTGGGAGATGGAGGCTACAGTGAGTCATCTTCACACCACTGCACTACAGCCTGGGTGACAAAGCAAGACCCTATTAAAA
>NW_012115788.1:2854603-2872716 GCF_000951035.1 Colobus angolensis palliatus | reverse complement strand
GAAAGAAAGAAAGAAAGAAAGAAAGAAAGAAAGAAAGAAAGAAAGAAAGAAAGAAAGAAAGAAAGAAAGAAAGAAAGAAAGAAAGAAAGAAAGAAAGAAGGAAAGAAAGAAGGAAAGAAAGAAAGAAAGAAAGAAAGAAAGAAAGAAAGAAAGAAAGAAAGAAAGAAGGAAGGAAGGAAGGAAAGGGAGGAAGGAAGGAAGGAAGAAAGAAAGAAAGGAAGAAAGAACTGGACACTGATGCTAAAAGAGCTGGGCTGAATTATAGATCATTCTTTGTGAAATCAGCTTTTTTTTTTCAACTTTATTGTATATTGCGTAGACCCCTGGTCATCCATGGGGTGACCTCTTAAGTTTCTTATGTCAATTTATCATCATGAGTTAAGATAATTAATTCAAAGAGGAGCTCCTCTACTTGTTTCTCACCCACAGAAGTTAATTCACAAAGTTCTGGGAGCACAGAGAGTTCATGCCAACCTGCCCACAGTGATCCCAGACCATTCCTGTGGGAAGACACTAACAGAGTCAGTCTTTGTTTGGAAGTGTTGTATATCATCACATCCAGTCATCAGTGCATGGCATGGATAGGAAGAACATTAGCAAAGATGGGCTGATGCCAGGAAAGGTTTTAACGATTGATAGTGCCATTTGTTCCATATCCTGCCCATGGACACCAAAGAAGGCCACTGCCCTTTCACCTCTTGTGCTGTTAGTTGATATGGCAGCCAACAACAAGTCCATTGGGGCTGGCAATGTTTCCCTTCTACGGTTGATACACATCCATGTCATCTCCAAGGGCTAGATTTTCAAGAAAGGAGGAAAAGCCTTGGCAAGCAACCTCAGTATATTTCCAGCTTCATCAAATAAACATTTACCAGGGATCAGTGTAGAGATGCAACATTATTTTCCAAAATTCACAACAGCTAAGCAACTGACCTGTGAGTCATTCATTAGAAGGTAGTAAGAAATGAACTCTAGCTCCTTAATCAAATTTCCAAGGAAATTGCAAAACTGAAGTGTATCTCATCTCTGTTCCATAAGATATTTCTAACGTTTCAGTTTGAAAGACCAGAATACCTTACATTGCTAGCTTCAAGTGCTACGAAGACTGACAATTCTCAGCCCCTATATGTAATGTTTTAGGTTTTCTATGAATACTATCTCTATTGTAAAGGATCCCCAAATCACTTATTTTATATTCTTTAATGCAAAAGCATTTCAAATTTATAAGGATATAATCATAGTATGGATTCCCAAGCAGATGTGACACTGCTTACGCACTAAGTCTACTTGCTTGTCGTTGGTAGGTAATGTTAACTTTGATTGCCTGGCCAAGATGTTGCCCAATTTTTTCATTCTTTGATTAGTGTCAATCACTTTTTATAATTAGAAACTTAAAAAATATCTTTTCTAGAAGTCTAGTATGCACCTCCTTGGATAGCTCAGATTTTTCTTACTCTTGCCCCATTTCAAGTTCAAGTATTTTTATTCCATTTTTCTTCTCCTTTATAGGTTCTGATGACCTAGTGAATGAAGCATTTGACTTTGCAAAGAATTTGTGTTCCTTGCAGCTGACCGAGGAGGAGATCGCTTTGTTCTCATCTGCTGTTCTGATATCTCCAGGTAGGGCAGTCTCAGTTCTCTTACCATTTTTAAGAACTTGTTTTACTATTTTTAACATTGATGACACCTGCCTAAGCCAAAGTGTTCAGGAGAAACTTTAACAGAACTGTATTTTCTTTACCAGGCTTTTGATATTTTTGGACAGTGAAAAGGGAAGTAGCCTCAAGTTTATTAAAATGACCAATTTTGGCCCAAAAGCAAGAGTAGAGCATGAGGTAGGGGTTATTCCAGATTCAGATAAGCAGAATCATTCCTTAACAAATAAAGGAAGACAAATAGTGGCCTGAGTTACAGCCAAGTTCTATTTTGACTTTAAGAATAAAGTACCTAGAAAATAAATGTCCAGTTGGATGAGACACAGTAGAAATGTACCTAAAGGAAAGCTCCAGAATGGGGACCTACATAAGTAAAAGGAACACTTACTACTTTTTAAATACCTCTTGTGTTGGCATCTTTGCCCAAATTCATGTTGATGTGCTCACTTCAGACAAATGCTAGTGCCTATTTTCTTAGCAATACATTTGACCTTGAACAACGCAGGGGTCGGAGCATCAACCCCCTGCATGCAGTCAAAAATCTGCATGTAACCTCTGACTCCAAAAAATTTCACTACCAATAGCCTACTGTTTACCAGAAGCCTCGCTGATCACATAAACAGTTGATTGACACATACTTTACATGTTAAATGTATTGTATACTGTATTCTTACAGTAAAGTAAGCTAGAGAAAAGAAAATGGTACTCAGAAAATTATAAGCAAGAGGAAACAGATTTCCTTTTCATTAAGTGGAAGTGGATTATCATAAAGGTCTTCATCCTGGTCATCTTTATACTGAGTAGGTTGAGGAGAAGGAGGAAGAGGAGGGTTTGTTCTCGCAGTCCCGGGGTGGCAGAAACAGAAGGAAAATCTTCATATAACTGGACCTACACAGTTCAAACCCACATTGTAAAAGGGTCACCTGTATCAGAAGTTTTAAAAGGAGGTGAGGACAGCAGAGGGGAAAATTACTCATACTGAAGACTGCCCGGTAGAAGAGGCAAAACTTCAGACATGGAGGTGGACATTCTGGTACCAGCTCTGTCACCATGTATCTGTGTGATATTAAACATTTGACCCCTCAGAGCCCTAGTTTCCTCTTCTATAAAATAAGAGGGATGGACTCCATAATAACTAAGACCTCTGCTGGCTCTAAAATGCACAGAAATGCCAACTTTTCAAAGAATTCAAGGTATGACAATATTTATGGATCGACTAGAACTGTAGTGAGTGAAATACTTTTTAAAAGTATATGCTACACCTGGCGTGGTGGCTCATGCCTGTAATCCCAACACTTTGGGAGGCCGAGGCCAGCGGATCACCTGAGGTCAGGAGTTTGAGACCAGCCTGGCTAACGTGGTGAAAAACCGTCTCTACCAAAAATACAAAAACTAGCTGGGTATGGTGGTGGGTGCCTGTAATTCCAGTTCCTTGGGAAGCTGAGGCAGGAGAATCACTTGAACCCAGGAGGCGGAGGTTGCAGTAAACCGAGATTGTGCCATTGCACTCCAGCCTGGGCGACAAGATCGAAACTCTGTCTCAAAAAAAACAAAACAAAACAAAAAAAGTATATGCCAGCTTAAAATATAATAAATAATATAATCATAATAATATAACGACAATAATGTAGTAATAAATATATGGCTGTCTAGCCAGAATGAGAATTCAGTTACTTACTGAGCTGTTGTTATGTTACATTTTGGGTTAAGGGATAACAGCATCACTGACAGGTTTCTACAGAAGAAAAACAAATTCCTGCCTAATTTTTAAGGCAAGAGACTCATTTCTTCTGTTACCCATTTATCTGTAGAGACCAGAACTCTTTTCTTATATATGCCCTAGTATATTTTTCAATGAAACTGAAAGCAATTAATCTTACCTGTGATGTAAGATTACATATTATAATTTTAACATGCCATTGTAGCGATATTTTCCAGTAACACCAATGTCTACAGTTTTTATCTGTTAGGCTTTATTATTCTTAATACGATTCTTGATGGTCTTATCAGGATATTTTTAATTTGCTACTGTTTTTTATTTAACCACTTTATCAAAAATGGAAATTAGTTATCACATAGAGTGTTTTTACTAACAGTTTCTTTTATGGCTCTGTCTAAAATCAAGCTGTTCCTCTAGGCCTTTTTTTTTTTTAAACCCTAGAAAGTTTCCCAGGCTTGGAAGCACAAAGATAGATGGAAGAAGTGACAAGAATACTTTTCTCTGTTAGCAGCCACATGCCAAATAATTTTCCTTCTACCATTTTCTCATTGCATTTGATTATTTCCATTGAGAATAGTTCAATAGAAAACTAAATCTAAGCCAGTGGATCCATAGATGAGGGAGATGGTTTTCCTCTAGTTCTTGTTTGCTCAAAGGAAGCGTTAGAGTCACTCTTCTCTTTAGGTATATTTGTAGCAAGTCAGTAAATTTTAAGCAGCAAATATTTAAGACATGAAATATTAAATATATTAAATATGAACGATCTGTGAAAATGATCAGAAGAAAAGCTAGCCTCTTCCTTCTGAATTAGAAATCAGCTGAGCTCTTTGGCCTTTTTCTAGAAAAAAACATGCTATCATCATTAAATTCTGAGAAGTTTGGAAGCATGCAATTTGGTTTACTCTACCTAGTGGGGACTCTTCCAGTGCTGCTAGCAGACCCACACTGAGAGGCTTCATGAACTCCAAATACCTCATTTGCCACCCTGGCTTAGTGCCATATTCAAAAAGATTTCCAGCCTATGTAGGCTCCATCTCCTGCCAGACAGCCCCCTATTCTTTCTCCAGGGTCCTGACATAAAAGCCACTGTTTATTCAGCTCCAAACAGCTTAGGGAAGGGAGAGGGAGTGGAACTTAATGTATTCTGATTGACAATTGTCACTGAAAGCTTTTGTACTCACTTACGTAAGGGTTTGCTTAACTGTTGGCTAGACTTGTCTTCATCCTGTCTAGGGTTACAGAATTGAGTTTCTTACCTGACCTGAACTGTGTTCAGGAAGATCATGTTCGAGTTCTTTTCCATGAGTATTTGCTCGGCATTTGAAGACTTGGGGTGTCTCTTCCATAAAGGTCCAAACTAAGGCACTGGGCTGAATTTTGTCACCATGGTGTATAAATCTTCTAGGAAGGAAGGAAGGAGAGAGTGAAGGAGAGGGGGAGGAGGGAAGGAAGAAGTGTGGGAGGGGAGGGAGGAAGGGAGGGAGAAAAAAAGAGAGGAAGAAAGGAGGGAAGGAAGGAAAGAAGGGAGAGAGGGTCTGAGGGCAGGGAGAAACAGATAAAGAGAGGGAGGAAGGAAAGAAGGGATTATCCTATTCACTATTTAAAAATTCAATATAGGAAAATAGAACTTAGAAGTGAATTTTTGAAACTGATTTATGTTTATGCTATATAAATTCTAACATAGCTTCAGCTTTATATCTGATGAGAAAATAAGCTGAGAAAAGGAAAAGGGATCCTGAACACCAAAAATATTCCTGTGATTTTCTTCACTTCTATAATTCTTCTTCACAAATCGCTAACTTCTACTTTGAAAGAAAACCTAAGCATATGTCCAAAGCAAAGAGTGAGAGATGTAAATTGTCACAGACAATAAGAAACAAAGAAGCAGATCATCTGAACCATTGTGTCCTTTTCTGCAAAGTGATTTCCTATGTCATAATATTGTGCATTCCTGGCATCTTGGTATTGCCTATGAAATACTTATGTTTTATGTAAATAATGACATGTCTTCAGAAGCAACTTAGAACTAAGTAATATGAAATGGGTCTGAAGTTTGGCACTTATATATGTGGGTGAAGCAAAATAAAGTTGATGTTCCCTCCACTTATCTACTCTTTCTTTCATCAGACCGAGCCTGGCTTATAGAACCAAGGAAGGTCCAGAAGCTTCAGGAAAAAATTTATTTTGCACTTCAACATGTGATTCAGAAGAATCACCTGGATGATGAGACCTTGGCAAAGGTAGGTCCCCAGATCACAGAGCCACCACAACCAAAAGAGAGCACAGTGAGCAAAAAGGCCTGCTTATAAATCAAGGGAAATTTCTCAGCAGCAACAATTTCTGAAAGTTACCAAAGACTGCATAAATTTTGAGGTATGCAATTTAAAAGAGAGACTAGTGAATTGTCATAGATTGCAAAAAGGGCTTTCTTGTAGAGGGATGATACTGACAGATCTGAACCCAAGGTGCAGGAAGACAAATCAAAGAAACCAAGGGTGTTTTATCGGAAGAACAAACACTCGAAGCAAGGAAACACGTCTTCAAAATTCATATGTGAAGAAAGAGAGGGTTTTGTGCTGGTTCAGGAGCCAGGTCTTGGACAAAGTTAAAAGCAGGTAGATTTTTATTCAAAATAAGAACCATCAAATGATGAGAATTGTTGCACAGCGGGGTGGACTGCTGTGTAAAGCAGTGAGCTCCGTGTCATAAGTCATATTCTAGTAGGTACTAGCTAGTCACTTCTCAGGTGTGGTATAAATGACGTTCCTACCCAGAGTGCAAGATTAGACTGATGACTTGTAAATTTCCCTGCAACACTGATCTCTTCATGCTGAGAGGTTCTTTCAAAATGGGCAAGTTTCCCTGGAACAAAATTCATGCAACATGCCATCAGTTTCTTGATTCAGCTTAATTAAGAATGATCTTTAATTAGAGTACTGAAAAAAAGTGTTTACCGAAGTAAAATAATCCCAAAGGAAAAGGTAATTCTCAATGATTGGTATTCAGCATTATTTTATATCTTAAAGTACCTTTGATTTCTCAAGAACTGAAATTTTTGGGCAGCCAGAATTATCTTAGATTTTAAAGTATCTTTGATTTCTTAAGAACCAGAATATTTTAGAGGGTAAGAAATTAAGAAATTGAGCTTATTCTTGGTTAAAGATCATAGGAATCCTACTCTTTATATTTTTATCATTAAAATCTTCCCACTCTGCCCTTGAAGTTCTTTGTTTTAAAAAGGGGGATGGTAAAGACTCTATTTGGAAACACCATCAGATTTTACTTTGCACATACAGAGTACTGCTATAAAAAAAACCTCCATGAGTTAAATATGCTGCTTCATTATGGTAACATTTTGTTAAAATTAACGCATCACTAGCAAGAACATTTCCACATTATAGAGCAATAGTTTTCTTTGATGTAACTTTTCATTTATTAGGTGGTCAAGGACAAATCACCTACTCTCTGCACGTGTATTCTCCCAGTCAATAGCAGAACTTCAACATGCTTTCTTTCAGATTCACTGGGCAGAAAAGACAATAATGTAAATATATGCATGTGTCTCTATAGTTGCTTGGTAGCGTACATGCATAAATACATCTTGTTAATTAATGTGGAGGGATGTTTTCTGCATTTGGGATCTCCTGAAGACTTTTGTCCCCATATTTACCATCCTAAAATTAAAGTCTTGAAAAAACACAAAGTTAGATGAAAATTCTTGCTATTCTGCTTGCTTGGGAGGATTGTCTGCTTGTATGAAAACCATGGTCTCATCATCTATAAAATAAAGATGACCATTTCTTCTCCTGTACGGATGTGCCGTGATGTTCAAATGAGATTCTAGCACGTTGCGAAATGGTGATTATTACTCCCCTAGGAGGGTAAAATGTTTATGCTTCACCACTTTCTACCTCCCACTGTCCTGGTTATGATTTGAGGCATGCGAGGTAGGAAGAAGACAGAAATTGAAGAACAAAAGATATCTGAAGACAAGAAAGAAAATTATGTCAGCTGTAGATCAGATTAACTTCCCTTTCTCCATCTTTATTTGGAAAAGTACACAATTCGGTTCTTTTCTTATAGACAGGTAATGTTGCAAAGTTGAAAAAGCATTGGAAGAGGATTATTTCTTGGATAAAATTGGCTAGAACCAGGTGACAAAGCATTGCTTCTGTAGGCCACATGCAGATATCGGGTTTTTGTGTGGCTCCTTTCTTGTAACAGTTATCATTTTAATAGGGTGTTATCTGAACGAATGCGGACTGACCATGAAATTGAATGAGAACTGAGTTTTCATTTATCGCAGCTCTGATCTTTGTGGCTTCCGATAAGTCACTGCATTTGTCTAAGTCTCAAATGTCCATTATCAAATGCTGGAAGGTTAGGAATATGGAGTGAGCGCTGTTAGCTCCTGACTGCTTTAACACTCTGGACAAATGCACCGTCGCTGTCTAGGATGCCCTCTCAACAAATTCCCAAAAAGGAATATTTTATTTAAATGAGAGAGAAACTGTTTCATCGCACCACAGATTCTTCTTATCTTTTCAGAAAGGCTCCTTGTGCCATGGTAGTCGTGGCGCTCTTCTGCCTTCCACAATACCTCTAACACAGGGCCATTCTTCATATTTGCTATTCATAGATCCCTTGGGGACTCCAGTGAATGCTGTGAAACCTGTCTCTAAAAAAATGCACATGTGCCCAAAATGTTGTGTTGAGGTCCAGGGGCTCCAGTGAAATCTCCAGTAGGTAGAAACTACATCTGCCTTCTGTGACGTGTGCATAGATTATTTCTACCGCTGACGTATTCAACCCTGAATAGGTGTTAACAGACACCAGGTTAGAGGTACAGGGCTCATCCACAATCACTGAACCGCATCCTGCAAGAGCACACTTTCCAACACACTTTCCACATGCCCTCTTCCTGAAATTAAAGTTCAGGTAGCAGCGCCTTCTACTTTGGGCCAAACTTTAACCTTAGAAGGTTTGAAAATGTGAGGATTATGTATCCTAATATTAACTAGAAGATTTCAGTCCCCATGTGTTAACCTGTATTTTGGTTTGGGGAAAAGAGAGAGTTGATTAAGGGGAAAAAACCCTATTAAAGAATGTAGTTTCTTCTCCTTATCACCATAATTATGGTACATAGCATATTTATAATAAACCATCAAAGCCGCTTGCTAGCTGAGTGTCCCTGGACATGTGACTAAAGATATACCAATATATGGCTATTTTGAGAACTAGATGAGATAAAATATAAGTAAGCTGCCCAGTCCATAATAGGTAATATGTAAGTGCAGTTGCTGTGTGGTAGCTGTTGTTGTTGACAGAAAAAAAAAAATTATTTCACAGAGAAATTTTTATCTAAGAGATGGCATATTTGAGCTAATCACTGATAGATGAAAATTATTTCAAAAGATGGAAGTTGGGAGGTTGGAGAAGTGCAGGATGGCATTCCAAGTGATGGGGGCAATGGCATGGAGGTAGGAAAGCATAAGGTATATTCAGTCTATAAATAATAGTTAGATTTGGCTGGATCTTGGATTTGAGAAGCCAGGAAATGAGATAACACTGGTCACTTTCACTAAAGCTCATGGAAAAAAAACACACATATATATATATAAAAAATAAATATACATATATATTTTTAATCCCCATATGACTAGAGGAGGCAGCCCATCTGTTCTCTGGGCTTCACTTTTCTTGTCTGGGAAATGAGTAGGTTGGGCTGCATGGTCTTTAAGGTCTCTTCAGTATTATCTTCTTTGACTCCCTCAAGAGACAAACAAAGGTTCTTCCTGACATCTTGTGTTGCCTTCCAACATCCAGTCCAGTGGGATTGTTTTAAGGACTCTTTTGATATTTTACTGTTATAATAAGTGAAGAAAAAGACTGATTTTGCCAAGTCTTATGGATCCAAATTAGTACTCAGTGCACTATGGTCATTCAGTTGAGAACAATACTCCAGCCTCAAAGCTGCAAAGCATCCAGTGTGTGCAAAGCCCAGGTCCAGAGGTCAGCATGCCCGGGAGGCTTCCAGGAAGAGCTCCGTGACTTGGGCTTTGGATGTCGCCATGACTCACTTTCGGAGGTTTACTTCCTCAGTGAAGACAGCTGTGGGGATTAGGAACCTGTGATGCTCTTTCCCCACTCAGTTTAGAATAGCAGGACCACTGCCAGTGGTAGAGACAGGGTAAGAGATAGGGCAGTAAATGTTTGAACTGTAAAGACTGTTGATGCTTCCATTCTAGGGCTTTCTCTATTAAAGTCACTGAGTCTACCATTCTTGTTGCCCTGACGGGAGGTGCAGAGGGTGGAGGATAAGGAAGGCCAGTCCAGCTGGGACCAGGCTGTGGCAGTGTGCTCACAGCCAAGGCCAAAGCTTGGATCTGTGGTGTCATGCTCACATCTTGTCCTCAGATGCATGTGTCCAGCCCTTTCCCAAATGCAGCCTCCAGGTCAGGCCCATAGCTGAAGCCTTGCTTAATGTTGGCCTTCCCCAGTCTAGCCCCTCCTTTTGTGCCTCCTGGTTAAATAGAGTCATGAAATATTGTTAGATAGCATATTTATTTTTCCCAGCACTCCTGAAAATAGATACAACACTCCTGGAGGTGTGTTCTTGCCCAAAGCTGTATCGAGAAGTTTGAAAATAGCTAACTTTATAACAACACATATATCCAACAGGAAGGCATAGAGAACTGCTGATATCCCTCGGAGGCAAAACCCACTCAGCTCACCATATGCAGGCTTAGAGAGAATGTTGCTTTTTATTTTCTCACAACTAACATTCAGCGAGTACCATGCCTTCAATTCACTTCTGAAAACATGTTCAAGTGCTTGTGCCTCACCATGTGCTTTACATGCAAGCTTTCCAGGAATCATGGGCCACACCACGCCTCTGGGTGGTTTTAGGCCCATAGCTCTATGCTGATAAATCCTTTCTAATTCTCCTAGGATGTAGAGGAGTCTATAGTCACTTTGCTGAAGTTCACAATCTCCCTCTCTCTCTTCCTGTTTCTGGCTGGTCAGAAAGTTATATCCTGTCCCCCGCCAGGCTCTCTCTTTTCCCGTTATTCTTTCTAAGCTCCTGCTAACCATGTAGATGTCCTAACCACACACCTGCATCCACAAGGAATTAGTGTAGTCTAAGGTTATGTCATGTTAATGAAAATGCAGTGGGAATCTAAGGGTAGCCATGGAAAGAGAATATTCTGACTTAGAAGAATGACTGAAGCCTGTGCTAACTTTGAACTTTGAAGTTCATCTCCTCAAATAGTTTGCTTGATTCACTGCCATTGCCACATGGGCCACAGAGGAGGCAGATCCTCCCGCACACAGCTGAGCCCCAGAGTAAACACTAGGCTTTCTCTGGGTCCCCCACAGACTGCTAAGAAGCCAGACTTCTCAAAAAGACATAATCCATACAGGCTATGACATAGAGAGAGGAGATTGGTCTAACTCCGGATAATCAAGTGTACAAAGTCCACCTTTCCCCATCATACACCCATCCCATTCCAACAAGGTGCAGAAAGACGAGAAAGGGAGGCATTCCCTTGATTTCCTGACTTCTGACTTACTATGCCGTGGCCAGCACTACCTTGGGCATCTATGGTACAAGATTCTCCTTCCTAGGCCTTTAGACTTATATATACTAATTTCAAAGAGTTCAGATTTAAAACAGAATGGAAAATATCTCATTCATATTTTTTATGATTCTATGTTGAAATAATAATGTTTTAGGTACTTCAAGTTATATAAAATATATTATAAAATTAATTTCCACCTGTTCTTTCTTTTAACTTTGTATAATGTGGCTGCTGCAAAGTTTTAGGTTACATCTGTAGTCCACATTTTATTTTTATTGGACATGGCTGATCTAGAATCTCTGAGGTTCAGACAAGAGGGAGATTCACCTGCCTACTCCAGACACATTCTCTTGCTTCCATCATTCTGTCTGAGCAAAATCCTCTTATCCAGGTGAGGAACCTGAGCATTACCTTCAGCTTTCAGGTGAGACACTATCTAGAGTATGCAGCCTTCACTTTGCAGGATATAATGATAATGTGATATATTAACACAACATCAGAGCCACAGCTTTCATATTGCAAAAGAAACATTCACGTGGAAATAGGGCAAAGTAGGAAGTGTTTCTAAAATTCATTTTTATCATTTTTGTTCTCTCAATAAATATTTACTGCAGGTCAAATATGCAAGATAAATAGACATAGATGAGATACAAGTTCACATGCTGTGGAGGAAAAAATAAGTGCCTCACTGACTACAGTGAAAAGAAATACATGATCAGAATCACATGACTGATAAAAAGAATGGCAAAAGTTGAAAGGAATTGAGCATTTACTTTGGGCCAGGCACTGTGCTGACAGATTCTAAATAGATTAACATTCAATTCTCAAAACTATACTCTCATTAGTTGAAACTTCAAGTGATTACATATCTTGCCTGAGGTTAAGCATCTTCTAAGTGGGAGAGCCAGAATTTGAACCCAGTTAAGCCGCTTCCAGCACCTGAACTCTTAATGTTTTGGCAGCTACTCCTAAATGTTTGAGAGGCCCAGAAAAAGTCTCTTTCCAGCTGAGACCTCTGCACGTTCCCAGGGAGAATTGCAGTACGCTGAGCTGGGAAAGGTACATACCGACAGATTCACTAACTTCTTAACTCCTATGTTTGTTTCTAGCATAAAGATAACAAAACCATATCCTCAATATGAGAGAGAAGCTTGTCTTCCTATTATAACAATGATGAATTACTAAAAAAAAAAAGCTTAAAAGATGGAAGGCTTAAACAACCCTATTTTGCATGTTAATAATTGAAATTGTACTTGAAAGAAATCATTTCTGGTCACATTGGTAATGCATTATCATTCAGATTTAGGGAAAACAATCATGTTGATTTGTAGATGGAGTCTATGGACCAGTGATTGAGAGATCAATGAAAACTGCAAAAGATCATTTATAGTGATTTTTATTGCTTTTTCACTGAGATCAAAATAGACTTCACTATGATTAATAATGGGATGGGCCAGGCACCATTGCTCATGCCTGTAATCCCAGCATTTGGGAGACCGAGGTGGGTGGATCACCTAAGGTCAGTTCAAGACCAGCCCTGGTCAACACGGTGAAACCACATGTTTATCAAAAATATAAAAATTAGCCTGGCATGGTGGCAGGCACCTGTAATCCCAGCTACTCAAGAGGCTAAGGCAGGAGAATCGCTTGAACCCACGAAGCGGAGGTGGCAGTGAGCCGAGATCGCGCCACTACACTCCAGCCTGAGAGACAGAACAAGACTCTATCCCAAAAAACAAAACAAAAAAACCCTGGGTGTTATATTAGAATTCCTAGCAGGTGTGACTAGAGATTTGGGTTCACTTTCATTTTGAACAGCATAGTCTGTCTAATCAGCACTCGAGGAGCCCTTACCCAGATGATGTGACTCTTCGTCTTAGTCTCCCCATTCGCATTTCTATTTGGTCAGGACTTTGTTTCATATTTTGAAATGTCTATACTTTTAAAAAGTATAACACACATAGGGAAAATTTCCCAAGTCGTAAGTACATACCTTAGTGAATTATCACAAAGTTAGCATACCCGTGTGACCACTGCCGAGGTAAAACTGGCATCCCCAAAGCCTCCCTCAGGCTTCCTCCCAACAGTCAATATACTTTAAACGAATGCAAGAATAGGCAAAATTATCGAAAACAGTTCAACAGATCCCCCAAGTTTTTAAATTTCAAATCTAGACTGAAAAAACACAGCTCTCTCCTGGGATAGTTTTCTGTTTGAACCTGCATTTATTATGAATAGGTACTACGTGCCAGGTGCAAGGAGACAATGGTGAATAACACATGGCGGGTTTCCTTGAGGAACTCCACTGATAAGCCAAATTATTTCAATGTATTTTAACTGTTTATGGTTTGCTGGCATATACTAATGGTACAACATCCAGAAATTCCAAGAGTTGTCCATCAGATTAATGGCCCGTAAATGAGAAGAAAGCTTTTGATATTACTCCTCATTCATCAAATTGCAAGTTGATGTATTTGTTAAGACTCTTTGGCCTGTAAGCCCAGCACTTTGGGAGGCTGAGGTGGGAGGATCACAAGGTCAAGAGATCGAGACCATCCTGGCCAACGTGGTGAAACCCCATCTCTACTAAAAATACAAAAAGTAGCTGGGCGTGGTGGTGTGCAGGTGTGCACCTGTAGTCCCAGCTACTCCGGAAGCTGAGGCAGGAGAATTGCTTGAACCCGGAGGTAGAAGTTGCAGTGAGTCGAGATCACACCACTGCATTCCAGCCTGTCAACACAGCAAGACTCTGTCAAAAAAAAAAAAAAGACTCTTTGGTTACAAGAGGAACCAAGTCCAACTAGGTTAAGCAAAAGTATAAAAAATAAAAATAAAACAAATAATGAAGCAATATCTCACAGAACCCAAGGTTTAAAATGCAGCCATCAATCGGGAAAGTACTGGAATGATGAATTGGGAAGCTCCAAATTATTCATCTTACACACTTATCTCTCCGTAGGGATCTACTTCATTCTTCTCCCTCTCTGAGTACCAGTTTTCTGTGCTTCCCTGGTTCACGTGATGAAATATGGCTAGTTCTTTGCTCCTTAGGTTACCAGTAGTTTCTGCTACAATTAGAAAGCAGCTTGCTGACTCTCAGTCTGATTTCCTATTCCAGACCCAGCTGAGTCAAGTGTCCACTTCCACTTTGGTCAGCCATGCCCAGGGTAGAAAGTACAGGCACTGCCACACAGATGCTAAGGATGGGGTCAGGATAGTGGGGGCAGAGCTTATGACCTGGAAAGATATCTCAAGTTTAATGTTATAATTCAAATCCAACTAGATTTGGCTCAACAAAAACCAAAAAAAAAAAAAGAAAAGAAAAAGAAACAAAGAAAAGAAAATCAAATGGACATGTGAAATTGATGCGTTCAGCTTCACTTTATGTGTCCTGTTTTCATTAGTGCTCCTGAAGCTTCTTCCAATTTGATCAAACCATTGCTGGCTTCCTGCTTTAGGTTGGAGGGCACTTGGTGGCCTGGAAGCCTGCATGAACAAGATCACTAGTTTTACCCTCTGCATGTTCCATTTTTCTAACATCAAATGTACCAGTTATAAAATTGTGAATTTTCTCATAAAACTGCCCTCTGGAGAGAAGCATAGGATTATTATCTCTTCTCAAACAGCTGCTTTTTCTTCTTGTAGACCCCTGTATGTGTAAGCTAAAGCTCCCTTCTCATAAGAAATGCTTGTCGTAAGAAAGAGATGGGTGTGAAAATGCCTTTTGATAGACCCTCTGTCTACTTCTGCTATGGGGATTATTTAAACATGAAGGAATTTTATGATGATTTAAAATTGACTACCCCCTCCATCTCCAAGTGCTTCTGGATCACTTCCCCAGCTGTTTAAAAAGTTGTTGAGCTATTAACTGCTGTGGAGGCTGCTCTGAGCTCCCTTTGAAATGGGGGTCCCCTGGCTGCAGTACATAATATTAATGAGCAGTAAGTGATTGCCTGCTGCTCTCTACACCAGGCTCTTCTGGGCTCTGACAAGTGCTGCTGCCGCCTCCGCATGACCTCCTGGCCCACCATGCCTCAGAGTGATGGATACCCCTGTCGGCACTTCTGTTTCCACAGCCGACTGGGTGTCTTGCAGTCAGCCTATTCCAAGAGCACGGACACTGGTAGAGGTCTTTGCCTTCTCGGTGCTGTTTGCTTGGGTGCTCTTTAACAGAAAGCAATTCCCACCATCTGGCCCATTCTACAGATGAGCAACAGGAACTAGATCCAAATCACATAAAAGAAGGCAGAACTGGGTCCTGAAGCAGACTCTTAAATCCCAGTTTTTTTCCAGGAAAGGAGGAAGAGTTCATATTAACATCCCAAAACCAGACACGTAATGAAATATTTCCAGGGCAAATGAGCAATTATAAAAGGGTTTCAGTCATCCTCTTATACATTTCATGTTCCACACCACCCTGTCACTAAAGGAGCCAAAAAACGCTTCAAGAATTGTTATACATAGGATTCTACATTGTGAGTCACAGTTAGTAAAGGAGGAAGAGTTCATATTAACATCCCAAAACCAGACACGTAATGAAATATTTCCAGGGCAAATGAGCAACTATAAAAGGGTTTCAGTCATCCTCTTATACATTTCATGTTCCACACCACCCTGTCACTAAAGGAGCCAAAAAACGCTTCAAGAATTGTTATACATAGGATTCTACATTGTGAGTCACAGTTAGTAAAATAAGCAACTTACTTGAATTGCTATAAGAAAATGAAAAATCAATATGATTTTGCTTTTTCATTTCAATAAACATCAACGGCTGACTTTGCCATGCATTGACTTTTGGTTAATGACTCCTCCACTTTTGGAGTTTGGTTCAGAGCTAAGCTGGCTTCCTGCCCTCCATGTCCTCTGACTGAAAAGCATGGCCTTGACTCTTCCTCTCCTGAAAGGAAGAGAGATATCTCAGACTGTGGGAGTGGAAGCATGACAGCTACCACATAGATCACCATTGTGTGTCAGGAACCACTATAAAAAAATTTTTGTTGAGTCACTTAATCCTCACAACCTCCCTCTGAGGCAGGGACTGTTATAATCGCCATCTGATGGATAAGAAAGCTGAGAGGTTAAGTGACTTGCCTGAGATCACATAGCTGTAAAGGACAGAAATAGGATTCAAACCCAGGCAGCCCAACTCCAAAGCCCATGTTCTTTATCAACAGACTAATCCTCTCTATGTAGTATTTGTGTATCACAGGGAACTCAGGAATTTCATTACTTGACCCCCACCAAACTAACAGCTCTAAGCACATGGAACCTTTCCTCTCTACATGTGAGAACTTCCATGTCTGCCTCCTGGAAAACCAGCTAATTCTATACGTAGTTCACAGGACTGTTTCAAATTCAATGTATAATTTACTTTTTTTAAAACTTTTTAAGGTACAAAATCTTGCTATGTTGGCCAGGTTGGTCTTGAACTCCTGGCTTCAAGCAATCTTCTTGCTCCTGCCTCCTGAGTAGTTGGGATTACAGAACTGGGTCACTGTGCCTGGCTCAACTTTTCAATTTTGAAAACCAGTTGTAAATTTATAAAATTTGAACCCCGGAAGCCGTGTTTTTCAAAGTTGATCCCATGAACCCACTGCATCAGTGTCTGCAGGGCATGTTTGTTCCAAACATGGAGTCTGAGCTTCACCCAAACTCACTGAAACTGAATCCTCCAGGAGTAGATCCCAGTAATCTGCATTACTCAGCCACTCTTCTTGACAAGATTGACAATAATTATAGAGTTGCATCTGGAAGTTTCAGGAGCTCTGCACGTCATCAATTCAACTGCAGATGATTGTAGAAAGCGTTCAAAGCCACTCTGCATTCAACAGCTATTTCAGGGAGAATTACAATGTACAAGAACTGTTCCTAAATTCTTGTAGTCTCCTTCTGTGTGAGCCAGCTGGTTAAGAGAGTTTGAATAATTTCCCAAGCGACTCTAGTTAAGTGGACACTTGAACACTCTGTACCTATGAAAATATAGAAAAGACACAGTTTTCCACCCTGGACCCAAAGTGAGTCTTTCAGAATGGGACTCTGAATCATCTTTCTTTTTTGCTTAAAACCCTCTCAGAGAACATAACGTGAACTATGAGGGCTTACATAATCTGGCCATGCACACCCCTCTGGCATTACCTCACCCACTGCTCCAGCGACCCTGAACTGCCTTCGGTTCTTCCAGAGTGCCAAGTGCCGCAGCATCTTTGTGCGTGATCCTAGGGCATGTTATGTACCCTCTGCCCCAGCTCCTAATTAGCTCTCTCACTCTTCCATCAGAGCTCAGCTTCAATGTCACTTTCTCAGAGCAGCCTTCCCGGGCCTGCCACAAGTCAGAGCACCTTCTTACATCCCACTTTTCCTCCCGCTGTTCTTCTTGGCACTCACCACAGTTTTTCAGTCTGCTTTTGACTGTGTGGTAAACTTATTTCATCAGTCTCATCAAGTAGACTAGAAACAAGAGTCATAATGTTTTGTGCGTTCTGGTGTTTAGCCAAGGTGCCTGCTACCTATTAGGCATGCGATTCCTTGTGGTGTATCAAGAATGAAAAAAAAATTCATAATGTTGGAGATAAAGTTTTGATTCTCAGTGTAAAATTTAGCATCCATTCTATTGACAAAGATTCCTCATTTTTCATGTCTATCCCCATCTTTAAATAGCAGTGGAGACGGTTAAGATTGGAAAGTCTGAACTCTAAACTTCTTTACATGTTCTAGATCCCTTTACTGAATGTGCCAACAGTTCTAATCCTGATGCTGTTTTTAAATTGCTCCTAGTATGGTTATATAGTCATTAATTGTTAAAAGGAAAGTTAATGAAAGAGTGGAAGTTTCTGATTTTTAAAAACCACAAGGCAACTAATTATCTATTTCCTCTTTTATTTCAAAGGCTAAAATGGATTCTTGTTATTGAACAGGGTAGGGAATATGATGATGAACCTAACTGGTGACGAGATAGGTTTTGTTTAATTGTATTTTTCATCACTTTCAAGTGTGTCTTTAGTCAGCTATATGAGCTATCATGCTTATCTTTTATAAGAGTGTTCTCGGGGCCGGGCGCGGTGGCTCAAGCCTGTAATCCCAGCACTTTGAGAGGCCGAGACGGGCGGATCACGAGGTCAGGAGATCGAGACCATCCTGGCTAACACGGTGAAACCC
>NW_012115788.1:2833064-2854490 GCF_000951035.1 Colobus angolensis palliatus | reverse complement strand
GCGGG
This sequence comes from Colobus angolensis palliatus, assembly GCF_000951035.1. NCBI lineage: Eukaryota > Metazoa > Chordata > Mammalia > Primates > Cercopithecidae > Colobus > Colobus angolensis. The sequence goes on along the minus strand of NW_012115788.1, from coordinate 2,854,485 downwards.
CGCCTGTAGTCCCAGCTACTCGGGAGGCTGAGGCAGGAGAATGGCGTGAACCCAGGAGGCGGAGCTTGCAGTGAGCTGAGATCTCGCCACTGCACTCCAGCCTGGGCGATAGAGTGAGACTCCAAAAAAAAAAAAAAAAAAAAAGAGTGTTCTCTACACAAGAACATTTCTCTCACAATAATTTAATCACAGTGACTGTTGTTTATGCTAATTTTGACACAAAAGTGATGGATTCGAAGTGTTCCTAAACTATAAGTGTGTTAAAAGCCGGAATTGTTCATCTCCTAAGACCCATACAGCATTTAAATTATTATAAAACATTGTCTTCTGGGTATCTTAACCCAAAAAATTACATCTTATATGATACGTGTATCAAAACCTAACAAGTATAAGTGGATGTCCTTCCACTCATTTTCAGAACACCTTCCTAAGGAAGCTGAGTGCCAGTGACCTCCCAAATTCTCTGTGTGTTTCATATTATGCATTACAGTGGAAATGGATTAGAGAGCCCCTATACAAGTGGGTTAGTGAGCTTGATAGCCAAGCAGTCCAGATTATTATAGATTACACCTCATACAGTTTGGTTGTATATCCCTAAATATTATCATCTTCCAAAGCTGCAAATCTAATATTCATGTCGCAAAAATCTATGGGAAATTATGGGTGATAATAATGTTCACTAACAATTACACTTCACATCTCCAGTGTTCTTAACCCTTTTATAGGAATTGCCTCCCTCAGTCCACACAACAACCCAATGAAGTAGGTACTGTTAGTGAGCCCATTTTACAAATGAGAAAACTGAGACACAGACAAAGTGACAGCTACACCATTACTAAGCTCTTTTGGAACTCAGGTAGCCTGCCTACAGAGCACCCACTTGTAACTATTAAACTGGAAAACTATTAACTAGAAAACCTCTCATAAATACTTATTTAAGAGCAATGAATCAGGGATCTTGGTCCTGCTTTCTTGCTTGCTTCCTTATTCTTTATTTTTCCTTTAGGAGATGGAGTGGCGAGAGGCAGAGTGTATGTTTTATTTTGTTTTGTTCTAAGAGAAAAAGCTGAAAGTGAGCCTTCTTTCTTTCTGAACATCTTTTTCCAAAGCCGTTTACCTTCATCTGGGGCCAGAAAGGACACTGATTCCACTAATGAGCTTCCCTCTCTATCTCCCTCTCTGTCTCTCCGTTCTGCAGTTAATAGCCAAGATACCAACCATCACGGCAGTTTGCAACTTGCACGGGGAGAAGCTGCAGGTATTTAAGCAATCTCATCCAGAGATAGTGAATACACTGTTTCCTCCGTTATACAAGGAGCTCTTTAATCCTGACTGTGCCACCGGCTGCAAATGAAGGGGACAAGAGAACTGTCTCATAGTCATGGAATGCATCACCATTAAGACAAAAGCAATGTGTTCATGAAGACTTAAGAAAAATGTCACTACTGCAACATTAGGAATGTCCTGCACTTAATAGAATTATTTTTCACCGCTACAGTTTGAAGAATGTAAATATGCACCTGAGTGGGGCTCTTTTATTTGTTTGTTTGTTTTTGAAATGACCATAAATATACAAATATAGGACACTGGGTGTTATCCTTTTTTTAATTTTATTCGGGTATGTTTTGGGAGACAACTGTTTATAGAATTTTATTGTAGATATATACAAGAAAAGAGCGGTACTTTACATGATTACTTTTCCTGTTGATTGTTCAAATATAATTTAAGAAAATTCCACTTAATAGGCTTACCTATTTCTATGTTTTTAGGTAGTTGATGCATGTGTAAATTTGTAGCTGTCTTGGAAAGTACTGTGCATGTATGTAATAAGTATATAATATGTGAGAATATTATATATGACTATTACTTATACATGCACATGCACTGTGGCTTAAATACCATACCTACTAGCAATGGAGGTTCAGTCAGGCTCTCTTCTATGATTTACCTTCTGTGTTATATGTTACCTTTATGTTAGACAATCAGGATGTTGTTTTCCCAGCCAGAGTTTTCATCTATAGTCAATGGCAGGACGGTACGAACTCAGAAATAAGTCTACAAAGGAATAAACATAATGCGTGGCCTCTATATACAAACTCTACTTCTGTCAGTGACATCAAAGCCTTGTCAAGATGGTACATATTGGGAAGGGGGCAGTATTTGGAGCCATTTTCCTGTTTCAAGAATTAGGCCACAGATAATATTGCAAGGTCCAAGACTTTTTTGACCAAACAGTAGGTATTTTCTATTTTTCACCAGAACACATAAAAACACTTTTTTCTTTTGGATTTCCAGTTGTGAAGGAAGCTTGATTTCAGTGCTTATTGTGTCTTCAACTGAAAACTACAATCCGTGGATTATGACTAACAGCAATTTTTTTCTAGAAACATTAAAAGAATAAATCAGAACCCAGGGCAACAATGCCATTTCATGTAAACATTTTCTCTCTCACCATGTTTTGGCAAGAAAAGATAGAAAGAGAAGACCCAAAGTAAAGAAGTAATCTTTATATTCCTTCTCTTTAATACCTTTATTAGGAAAAGTGGCAATAAAGGAGGAGGCATATTATAAAATGCTGTAATATAAAAATGTAGCAAAAACTTGACAGATTAGAAAAAAAAAATCTGTGTTATTCTGGAGAACTAACATACCCCAAAGGCAAAACTAATTCCTATGCAGTTTACAATTATATCAGCCATTTACCCTAGAATTATTTTTTAGCAACTTTTAGAAGTAAAGAATACAAGGATGACATTGGGATCAGAGATTTTAGACTTCCTTGTACAAATTCTCACTTCTCCACCTGTTCACCAATGAAATTAATCATAAGAAAAGCATATATTCCAAGAAATTTGTTCTGCCTGTGTCCTGGAGACCTATACCTTTGGTATTTTCTGATTTAAAATAAAACTTAAAAACTAAAAACAAACAAACAAAAAAAACAAGCTAGGAGAGAAGTTTGTGTATAAGACAATGACAATTATGGTCTCTTGTAAGCATATCCCAGCCACCAACTCCTAAAGAACTGCCCTTTTCTCCTTGTTAAACACACATACACACACACACACACACACACCTGCTTTGTAAAGTTTCCGTCAGTGGAAACTTTGAATTTTTTTGTTTTTAATCTCTGTGCTCTCCTGAAGTTCATGGTTAAGCAGCATCTCCAAGATACCACAGAACTCTTGATTGATGATCAAAACAGTAGTGTCGCCTTTTCCTTTTAGAAAACGGAACATTTTCTCACCTCATGATTGATGAATTCTAAACCAATGGGGAAAAACAAAAAGGCTTTAAAATAATGAATCTGTTTCTCAACTACTGTTATATTCAATTAATTTAACTACATTGAACCAAATTACCTTTGGTTCTAAGAAGACAGCTGTAGACTGCTTATTATGCTGCTACAGGGACTCAATTCTTTTTGGTGTAAATGTCACTCCTGCTAGCTCTTTGTATAAAGAATTAATTCCCAGAGTCATATTTCCTTCTAATGGAAAGATTACTCTACTGATTGCTAGGAAAACAGGGTAATGGAAGGCACTCAATTAAACCAAGCCATTTCCAAATGCAATGTATGTTTTATGATTGGCTTGTGATAGGCGATGCTTCATGTGTCTACTTGGTGTTTCCCTTTGAGCTTTGAACTTATGTCAAACTTTGTTTTCATTGTTCTGTTGGCCTGGTGTTTTCCATTGTCAGCCTGTAATTCCTGCTCAGTTGCAGAGGGAATTATTTATTTCCTCCAATTTACCTTAGAGGATTTAAATTGGCTCAATTGATGAAGTGGCTCAGAATTTTTTCCTCCCTTTTCCCATGGGTGATATAGGAAAAAGATTGTTCCCCACATTTACCTTGGGAGGTACTGCTTTTGAATTTGTGTTGTTTCCACTAGTGTAAGCATTTCATTGGGACAGCATGGACCTTTTGAAGCTGGGAGGAAGGAAACAGAGCTAGCATCTGAACCAGAACAAAACAATGGCAACCAGGAAGTACTCAGCCCACTTAGTTGAGAGAAGAGATTTCTAGTTTGGGTTACAGTTGCCCAACCTTCCCTTAAAAGAGAATCCAGTCATGTTTTCAATGGCAAAAAGCCTTAAAAAGCTGCCCTTCGAAGATCTCCTATGACTGCATGTCAAGGTATTTTGTACCTACAATCCCAGAACTTTGTTCCTTCCCCGTGAGGACTAACAAATATTCACAACACTCATGATCAAGTGTGCACTGGAAGAAAAAAATCCACGATCTGGGCTTCTCACTTCGTGTTTCATAAATGACAATCACTGCTTGATGCAGATGTTGCACTGTGTCCACTCAGGGATGTTTCATTAAAAAAAAAAAAATACATCAAGAAGGAGGAAAAAATTAAAAACGGGAAAATGACAACAAAATGTGAATGGTACACATTAACTATGCCGCTGAGAGCACCTCTCTGACAAGGTTTTCAGGCCAACAAGCAGTAACTTCATGTCATAAACTGGATAGAATTATTTGGACTTGCTGAAAAGTTGCACCCAAGTAAGGACAACTTGGTCTCATTTTCTAAACTCCGCTAAGAGCCAAATAATCTAGCTGTCCCGTTCAGAGGAATTTTTATCTCCCTGCAAATCCAAACTTTTCTGTACAAATCCTGAACAAGGAAATTACAGAAATCTAACTGGCATTAGATAAAATGGACAAGGGAGGTGAAACTGGGTGAATTCAAACTTCAGTGTATTTGTGGTCCATAAAAAGAAAGGGAAATTTTGGAGGGAAAATAGAACAGGAAAGGATTCCAAATCTGGGTTGACACTCGCATATACCCGTACTGTCCATGACTCAGCTAATCTTTGTGCCCCTTGTTCTGTGGCTCCTTTTCTGTTTTGAGACAGATCTTGTTCAACATGTTGCTCAGGCTGCAGTGCAGTGGCGTGAGATCTCGGCTCACTGCAACCTCTGCCTCCCGGGTTCAAGTGATTCTCCTGCCTCAGCCTCCCGAATAACTGGGATTACAGGCACATGCCCCCACACCCGGCTAATTTTTGTATTTTTAGTAGAGATGGGGTTTCACCATGTTGGCCAGGCTGGTCTTGAACTCCTGACCTCAAGTGATCCACCCACCTTGGCCTCCCAAAGTGCTAGGATTACAGGCATGAGCCACCCCGCCCTGCCTTCGGTGGTTCTTTTATCCCCCAAAGACTGAAAGCTGAAGGTGGAGATGTTCTCCACAAACATACCCTTTCTGAATTTCCCTTGTTTTAGCACTGCATTCAGGGCTCTGGACTAAAATGCCTCTGAGTAGGTAAAATCAGAGACTATAACGATCTCCTGAGTGATTAGATTTCTTTGGTAGATTCTAAGAGATTTTAAATCATAGTAAACTCTGCATATTAACAAGAGGTCCCAGGGAGGTGTCTATCATAGCTGCCTTGTTCAAAGCGTAACTTCACAGCAGTCAAGTTAAACTGTTTGTAGAAAACCACAAAGATCAATTCATGCTCACTCTCTACAATGCAGTGTGTCCCAGGCTTGAAGGCAAAAACAAGTCCTGGGTCCCAAGGACAACCTAAAACTTACCAGCTTTTTTCAAAAACAGCAATCAGATGCAAATAATGGCAGTGTTGTTCTATGTTCTTTGTTTCTCTTCATTATAGAAGCAAGGAAAAAGTCTACTTCTATTGGAAATTAGAAGAAATAATTTCTTCCTGATTCTTTTTTTTTTCTATAAACTTTTATTTCCAAGGAAGCTGCTACAATTGACAGTTAATTCAGGCCATGGATGTCTGTGCCCTGACAGAAGCACCATCCAACAGAACAGCAATAATTTTAAAGTGTGCTTCTGTAGTGAAACTCTGCACAAAGTCCCCTGCATAAAGAAGAGGGGAAAGCCTACCATCTGCTTTAGACAAAGTGCTATTTGATGTTCTGTTTCCAACTGCCAGTATAAGCAGCAACTAGAGTAAAGACCTGATGTGGGAAACTATGGGGATCTTTCGAAGAAAAAGCTGACACTCTATTCGTTTTTGGCTCTCAGGACCAGAGGGTACAGGGTTGAGGGTAGTTTGCCATTTAAAGCAGGGGCTGAAAATTTGAAAGCCTAAAAGGGCCAGGGGGCTTAATGCAAATGGGTGAAGCAGCCCAGTGACAAGCTGGCCAGGAAATGCCCTGTGGAAAAAGGGACATCCACGATTTAGCTGAAGCTGAATGCTGCTAGAGCTTCTGAATTTTATAAAGTCTCTGAAATTATACATAATGGCAGTTGATTCAGAGCTTAGTGCAGACCAAACAAATACATCACTGAGCAGAAGAGGGCCGGTAAATGGTCAGCTTGCAGCCTCTGGTTTAAAGCAACATCGCATCTGGGACCAGCTCAACTGCAGCAAGTCCAGCCAGATTCAACCCTGGGCAATATTAGAATGATATTAGTTTCGGAAGGAGGGGATGGAGATCTTCCCTTTATGATAGTCTATTTTGTTTTCGTATTTGATTGTCCGAACTAGAGGATATAACAGGAGGTCAGTTTACAAAATAGCCAACAGTCTAAAAATGAAAACAATTCAATTTAGTGATGGTTCTAAAAGGCACTTCAACTTGTCTTGCCCAAACTCCCTTCTTCATAGAGCCAGGGGGCTAGATTTCTTGCCACTTTTTTCTGAAAGGCAAATACGTGACTTTTATTCTTTTGGGTCTCGACGTGTTTCTTTAACTGTGTGACTTCAATATCTGTGACAAGTGTTTATTTTCCCTTCGTCGTATGTGAAGAATTTATTCTATAGTCGTGATCATGTAGTCCTCCATTGTTTGGAAGTGCAGACCGTGGACCTATGCAGCAGATGGGGGTTTTCTGTTTGTGCACTTTTTTCCTAAGCTGCTGAAATTCCTCCGATGTGAATGGGCCATAGCAATCTTTGCCTCCTGCGTGACCGTAAGCATGGCCTCCAGTGGATCAGAGAAAGCAGCTCAGTGATTGTTCTCATGGCCAAAAATAAAGCACAAGGGTTACCGGAATTGAATGAGCCCTGCTCAGGGCAGCACAGGGCATCTGTACCCCAGCTGGGCAGCATGATCCTTGTATTCAACTATACTCTTCTGGCAGTGGTTAGTGGCAAGCATTCGCGTGCCTCTGTCACAACCATGCGTAGACACACATTAGGTATGTCTGGAAAGCTACAAATCCCACATCCAAGCACAGTGCCGTCTGCTTCATCTGATTAACACACTCACAAGAAAGAAAAATTACACCCACAGAAAACTGAGTATGTATTGTAGAAATGTAGAGGAAAAATAAAAATATTTTTTCAAATGTAATTACTTTTAATATATGCTTGTGGAAGGTCTAATACAATGTATGCTGTCTCTGTAATTTTTGCTGTAAATAACTGGAGACAGTGAGTACACTGATTTTTCTATGTCTCTGTTTAAGCATAAGACTTTGTAACAATTTTTTTAGAGGGGGAAATCAACAAAGAGCAAATATGTACTTGCTTCCTTTCTGCGTGTTATGTACTTCTCAGTTTTTTAATGGAAACTGGTTGTAACAGTTTAAGCATCTTGACGGGTCATTGGTGTTAAGTGTATGCTTCTTTTTGTAATATGACTGAGAAAGGGACAGGGCTGTCAATTAAATCTGCTCCAAAGAGTTTGTATTGAAGATCGGCCTAAGACCTGCAAACTCCATCTCTAACTAGACAATATGAAAAAGGAAAATTTAAAAAAAAGAAAAAATTGCCTGAGTTAAGTCATCTTTCCTTGTAGCAAATGGCTTTGTCCAAATCCTTTCTGCATGGAATAGCTTAAAGAAAACAAACTCCGCTTTCTGATGAACAAAATATTTTTGTACACATTTATTTCTTATTAATAACCTGAGGTCAGACCACACATTTGCTGAAGCCATAACTGACCTTCACCAAATAAATGTTGTAAAGAACCTGGGGGAGGGTTGGGGAGAGACTGAGAGGGAGGAAAATCCAAGGTGTCATGAGCTATAGCAACACAGGCAGGAGCAAGTCGTTGAAACTGATGCTTTTCCTGCATCCCAAATATGACTTTAAAAGGCTAGTATTTTATGATGATCGATTTATAATAATAAAAAGATATTTAGATTTAAATGAGACATTCCAATATTTTTGAAATCCCTGACAATGCTTCCTTGCTTTTAGGATTGAGAGAAATGATTTTCATATACTTCCAACATTCAGAGATTTAATGTTTTCACCTCAGCTCCAGCCTACACTTGTAAAGTGAAGAGCGACTCTAAGTCCTGTGAAACCTTGGGCTGCCTGGGGCTTGGCTGTGCCCATTAACCTACTGCGCCTGGGGGGCAGCATGGGAGGGGCACAGTTTACATCTCATTAGCATGCACACCACTGTTGGCAATGCATAAAAGTTGTGTTGCCACAAGTATGTAAAATAAAAATATTCACTCTAAAAAGCATAATAATTCTACTTTTTTAAAACAATAATGTCTCTTATAGTCACCATTGATTTTTCTGGAGTTTAATTACATTATTACCATGTATTCTTATTGGCCTGTAGAGGCAAAAGGCAAATCACAAATAAACCCAGTGACATATATAGTTTTAAAATCTACAATTTTCTGATCTCTCTCTCCTTGTTTAATATATAAGCCCTAATTTCTGTGTATGTGAGTAAAACTGCAGCCTGAGTCATTTAGGAAGTAAGCATTGAGTTTTTTTAATTATAAATATACTAGAATAAAACAGCACTCCCTAACAATTAAAAAAGAGTTTTATATTACTTTAGAATGTAATAGGTTTTTGTCCTTATTTTATGTCCTGTAAATTATTAGTTCAATACTGTTAGCATTCCCGAATAATGCACACATGATTTCTGAATGTTTTCTGTAAATGACAATCAATGTTTATGAAGTTCCCTCCTTTAATGCTGAACAAAATTAAAAGAAGAAAAAGAAAAAAGGATCCGCCTAATGGTTTTCTTTCCCCCCCACCCCAATTCCCACTCTCACCCCTGGGAACAAGGAATGGGTAGAAAAAATAAGATTTAGCTTTGAAAACACTACCCCATGGGTTCTTACCTACAGAGTTTTCCTTTTTCTAGTAAGTAATGGTTGATTTTTTTTTTTTTTTTCAGGAAATTCTTCTGTCCTCAGGGACCTGGCCTGAGTTAGAAATATTCATTGAGAAAAGACTCAGAGTCCATTCTAGCCAAATAGCTTACCAAGTTACAATTAAAATGAGAGCAGCATCCCTCAAAGATAATAACTCTCTTTTTCTCAGCACTTTAATAAAAGGAAGCCCCAGCTAGCAGAACCATAAGCAACTCCCTTGTAAGCACTTTGTTGAAATAACGTGCAGCAGGTTTGAAATGGATGTGACAATCCCTACATCTGAGGAACGCTTTCAGATAATTAATGATTAAGTCTCTGCGTCTGATTTTTTTTGTTTTGAATCAAGCTGCTCCACTACCAAAATCAATGCCCACCAACATATGAATGCTCTGAATCTCATTTGGAGCTGGATTAGGAAGCAATTGAAGATAATCACAGACTCATAGTGATGTTGAAAAAGGTAGGTCCAAGACAGGTCAGCAATTTTTCAGGTGCTTGGAAGTTGCTGCAGATTGGGGTCCCCAGAGCTGAAATGCTTCAAGTACAGTAGTTTAAAGCAAGATTTAACAGATTTTAAAAGTAAAAGCACTGATGCAAGTGACAGGATGAGCCCTGGAAACCCTTCTGTAAAGTTTCCTCCAACCTTTGCTGGTCTTTGGAACCAATGAAAAGCCTTCCAGTATGTTTCAAGCCATATCTCTACTCAAGACATTCAGATCCCATGTGGCTCTGCTCAGAGATTACAGAAACAGAGAACTGCACTGATGGTTCTGTGAGAGCACCATGTAGGTCCCTTGGTTTATAATGAGGTCTTCAAGTGTCTAGTAAGAGATGGCAAACATATTACCTCAACCTATCCCAGGCTCATGTCAATTGTCATCAATGACTGGTCATAGAACTCTTGGCTAAAAAGTCATCTAAAGTTTTTTCAGAAACCTAGATCTATGCAGCATTGCAATACAAGATAAAACTTATCATTTTAAAATTCAGCTTGGACCATATGACACGATAATTATTAGCTTTTGATAGAGTTATCAAAAATTATAAATTAAGCATGTTTTATGCACAAAGCTTTGTTCTGTTCATAGGTCTTCTCCTTTAATTAAGAGCAAGTCCTGGTGACACATTCCCACAATCACACTAGGCCAGTGTGCATGAGGCATGGCAACTATCAAAGACATAGCCCGGGTGTGGCCACATATTCCAGGTGGCAGCAGCTCCTTAACCCATTTAGAGAAGAGGCAGAAGTGAAGTGAAACTTCTAATAACATCTTAGCAGTGAGGTGTCTCAGATTACAAAGCCACCATGCTGTAAGTTTTCTCTCATTGTTTTCTGAACTTGAACTTGCTAAGCTTAACTGGTTAACTCAATATTATTCCAAGAGACTGTAAAATTCTTGACAGCTGTGTCTCAGAGACCTTTAAACCACCCGGGATCATGAGGTAGGTCATGGCATGGTGGCACGCAATACATGTGTCAACTACATTTGTTGGAGTCTGCTCTCCTTTTAATTTTAGCTTCCCGACTATTTGCTGTGATTTCACTGATTTTGCCCTTGAGAAAATCACCCTCCAGCAGAATCATCAGACATAGACATGCTTTTCACCATAAGCAATGAGAAGGAAAGTGGTGGCCCATTGGCAATGGACATTGAAAGAATGGTCTTTCCCTTTCTCCAGAGATTTAGCCAAAAGCAACAAGAGAAGGAGCTTGATATTAGACATATCTTCTCGGATTTTCACAGAAGACTCAGCTGGGCAGGAAACAAGAAACAGAGAGATCTGGGAGGTTAATATGTAAAGCAAATTCGGCATCAAAGCCTGGTGTTGGCATGCCCTTCTCCAACTTTCCAGTCTGGTTTGATCAAATCACAAAATCTCAGTCAAAAAGTAGAGAATCTGGATAACTGATTACTATTTGAAGTATATCCCTGCCCAGGTAAGAAATTTAGAAAAGTTCCTACTTTTTAAGAGATGGAAACCATTATATCTGTGATCATATGTTCCTGTTACAGCAGTCAAAACAGCAGATCAAATATCATTTTAGATGTCTATCTAGTCGCTAGATGCCTTGCATGTGGCTAGAAGATGAAGGAAGCAAGAAAGAACATGCAGGATTACACAGCAGATTTACATGGGCTAGGCCTACCCACACTTCATTACCCAGAATTAATCCCATAGCACCACAGCAGTGGAGGGGGCTGAGATACATAGCCTAGTTAGTTCTGTGTGCCCACAGAGAAAAGTAAACAGGGTTTAGGGAACAGTTAGAAGTCCTGATCCAAATATGAAAGACATTCAGGAAAGTCTCTAATTTCATCTTCCGTCAGATACTGCAACAAACATGTATTCAACTTATTTATTCAATACATATTTATTGACCCACTACAATGCCAACAAAGTCACTAATAATGCAATCATGAAATATGACAGGTACAGACTTAGCCCTCATGGAATCTATGGTCTGGGTCCAAGAAAGGTGGATATACAGAGGAAAAAGATATAATATAAATAATTATAAAGAGTAACCCTTATTACAACTGCTACACCAGCTACAAACAAAATTATAAGATGTCACTACAGATTATCTGTTATTCTCTATTTAGCTCTACTCTTGAATTCATTATCACCCACCATAGCCCAATTGGTTTTTTAATAATGTTAATTGTTTAATTAGTTTCTTAATAGTAAGATAAAATCTTTCCTCTCATATCTTTTCCCCAAGTTATAGCTAGTTCTGCTCATTGAGACTAAGCAGAGCAAGTGCATGTCCAAACCTATCTCTGTCTTATTAACTCACACGCCTGTCGTGGGGTAGTGGGGAGCGGGGAGGGATAGCATTAGGAGATACACCTAATGTAAATGACGAGTTAATTGGTGCAGCACACCAACATGGCACATGTATGCATATGTAACAAACCTGCACACTGTGCACATGTACCCTAGAACTTAAAGTATTTTAAAAAAAACTTTTAATAAAATTGATACATCTTTCAGTCCTTGCTCACAGTCTGGTTGTTTGCACAATAAAAATTCTCTCTTATCCCTACTATCCCTCACAATTTAATCTGCTCATAAAAACAAGTTGTGTTCATTTGAAGAACATCATCAGAACAACCAGGAACACAGATTCTTGACATGGAGACCAATCAGGGATCCTGTCTATGTCATCGATGCCAGTCATACCCATTTAGAACATGGTTTTTGCAGGCACTTGTGTTACAATGTAGGTTTTAGTAATATTCAGGTATTGTGAAGCCAGGAGATCAGGAGACAATTACCATTGAGAAGATAGTTTGTTACACACAGTTTCCAAGAGAAGGGGATATGCCACACCACACAGAGCACAAGGGGAAGCACCAGTGTAAGTGCCAGGAGGCAGAGGGAACAAGGGGGACATGTGGGTAAGACCCTTTATTGTGGTTGTGAAAAGGAACAGGTGAAGTAGACTAAGGAGGTTTAGGATTGACTAATTTGAATAATTTCAGTTGACTCTGTGGTGTGGTGGCTGTCTCTAGTTGTTTAGTACCTGGCTCTAGGCGATTAGGCAAGGGGGCTAATGTTTGTGTGAGAGCTCAATAAAGATGGTGGGGAGTATGGACTCTGGATTGGTGAATTTGCATTCAAAAAGTGGGCTCAGAGGCAAATAATTAACTGTCTCAAGGAACTGGGTAGCCCCGGAAAGGGCAGTCTTTCCTGCATCAGTGAGGCCCACGATGTCAAAGCACCAGGATAAAAAGATGCTCAACACAGATTGATTTGTGCATGTTGGCCCATGGTGGGAAAATACCTGATCTCAAACCTTATGTATGAAGAATAAAGGAATATCTGTCCGTTATGGAAGAGAATTTTTTTGAGAACTTCATCTGTACTTTTCCCCCTTTATTTTCCCTCCTCTGACTCATACCTAAGCCTCTTTGTACTTCCTTCCCTCAAGGACTTTTACTGGGTAGAAAGCTGACTCCCAGGCTCCTGAGGGCTTTGCAAAGATTACTATGTCTCACATGGGGCACCAAAGAGAAGAATTTTCAATCTGCAAGGTTTGGATCATGAAGGAATATGCAGTGATTAAGATGACTCTAGAACACAGGCACTTAATCTCAATTTCTAGATACCACAGAGGCCTCCGATGTGAAGAGAGTATTTGTTTATTAACTCATGCAGATTTCCCAGGGATCGAATGGCCCACTGTATTTAAACATGAACCAAAAGAATTTACAACACCTTCTCGCAGCAAGGTAAAAATATTTAACCAGGAGGATGAAGAAGGGAATTAAGAATTCCTTTACAGCTCCAAGTGGCAGCAGAAGAGACTCACCAAATGGCAGGACAAGTTCTACCCGAGCTGTGAGCCATACTGAGCTACCACCTGGTATCCTCTAGACTGTTAACAACTTCCTCCTCTGTACTTTCCATCCTCACCACATGTTACAAGCCTAAAGTCCTGCAGTCTTCAGACTTGCTTGGCTTTAATGCCATTTGGATTTTCCCCCTTTGGAAAGATTAAACATTATTTTAAGGTGGGATGGGTTGGAAGTAGGCGAGTGGAGAGAGAAGAGTCAGGAAAGACTTTCCCAAAATAAATAGCAACTCTCACGTCCCTCAGTTGCCGGAAACCTTTTCTTCTCAAACCACACATCCACATCATTGGCTAGAGAATTCTTGTTCATTACACCTCAAAATTCCCTGCACACATAGTAGACAATCTAAAAACGTGACATACACAGAAACTTGACTTTTTTTGTCTTGTGCTTAAAGCCATTAAGCCCTAAAATGTTTCTAGTCTTGAAGAAAAAAGCCATAAAAATGTTTGCTATTAAAATAATCCTTTGGCACAGATCTTAATTCTACATCTTCCAACTAAAAGAAAATCTTCACGTTTATTGATTTTTTTAATCAAACGAATTATTTCAGGATAACAGGGAGGGGGCTCTAAGTTTTCTCTGTTTAAATTCTCCTTTTGAAAGTACCATTCCTCCCTGAAGTTAGGATTTTAAATTCTAAAAGTAATTTTAATCTAAACTTGTGGAGACTTCAATTCTCAGATGGTTGAATGACCATCTGAGAGTATTTTGGGGGAAATACTAATTTATTCCTTAGTAAAATTTAAATCTCTTTTTTGCATAGATTCAAGGTAGCAGTTAAATTGCTCTTTCTAATTCACATTCCAGAAAAAAAGAGTTCCAGATGCTTACAGTTTCATCCAGCTTCCACCTTGTACCTTGCTCACACATTCCCCCCAACCCTGGCAAGAACAAATGCCTGCCCAATCGCTGTCAATAAACTGCACAGGAAAATACTCTTCAAAAACAGACTTTTCAAGGAAAGAGCCCAGACATTTGATCAATACAACCAGTAAATTTTTTTCACATTAGTTTTCCATATAGATTGTATCAGCTATTTGTTTTGCTTGCCCCCAAAGATTAGGAATAACGATTTTTCAAAGGCAATGTACATTACACTTGATCACAATGCCTTGCCTTATAGCAAAAAGAATTTGAGAGGTAAAGCAGAAAACAGATCTCAGGTCTCAGATCCCAGAATCATGTCTATTTCCTTCATGCATTCAACAAATGTTGAGAGCTTACTATGTGCTAAGTACTATGCCAGATTCTAAGGACGAAAGGATGGTTAACATGGTCCCCATCTTTAAGTTTTTCACAATGTAGCAAAGCAAGCTGACCAGCAAAAAGAAAAAAAAGAAAAAAAATGCCGTGACACATTTAGAAAGAGGTATTTGAAGAGATAATTCTGGGAACCGCAAAGAAGTACCAGTCTGATCAACATGGCAAAACCCTGTCTCTACTAAAAATACAAAAATTAGCCAGGTGGGGTGACGGCGCACATCTGTAATCCCAGCTACTCGGGAGGCTGAGCCACAAGAATCACGTGAACCCAGGAGGCAGAGGTTGCCGTGAGCTGAGATCATGCCACTACACTCCAGTTTTGATGACAGAGCAAGACTTGGAAAAAAAAAAAGAGAGAGACAGAGAGACAGAGAGAGAGAGAGAGAAGAAGGAGGAGGAGGAGGAGGAGGAGGAAGAGAAGGAGAAGGAGAAGTAGTAGTGGTGAAGAAGTGTGTAAAACTATTTGGGAATATCTATAGGAAAGAATGACAAAACAGAGAAAAGCGGCCGTTTGAACTGAGCCCTGAAGGATGCCAAGATGTTTGTCACAACATGTAGTGAAAGAAGCATGTTGAGACAGAGAGAAAGGTCTAGAATATAGAATAACTGGTAGCTGCATTCTAAATATTGCCCCCAGACATGTTTTGTTAGGCTTATACCTAATTAGAAAATTTTGTATCAAATCAAAATTTCTAGATTATTTTGTAAAAACCGGAAGATATGGCAACATGGTTCCCACATTCCCACATGCAAAAATTGATGAGAGCCCAGTCAAGGCTGTTCCCTTTAGACAGGACACAATTTCTCTGGTTTTCTTCTTGTAAGCATTTGCTGCCTGCCTGGCTCCATAGGCAGTTGAATACATGGTGAGCAGTGATGGAGGGAGAGTGGAGGAGGAAGGTCAAAAGTAGGCTGGTTACAGAGGCTCAGTATACCTACCTGGGAAGCTTATTTTTAGCCCAGTGTTTCTACCACTATTCCCTCACCAGACTGGTCATCCACAAGTTAGATAAATCGTTGATTGTTCTCTCTTATAATTCTTTTTTAAAACATTGGGACTGGATGCCACTCATCTATATTGGTGAACCAGGAAAAAATACCTGTTACTTAAAATCACAACTACCTGCTCAGAAAGACAATGTCCATTGAACATAAAATGTTCCATTCTGTCCATTAAGTACAAAGCCATTCTGTATGGCTTTGTACTTAAAAGTTTAAGAGAATAATTCAGTTTCCAAGGCTCTCTAAGACAGAAGAAGTGCATAAAGAAACCAGGAGAGGAGACACCAAGAATGAGATCATGCAATTTGGGCACTGATGAACCAACAGGTCAGTGAGAAACTCTTGGTGGCAGAATGGCCCAGAGGATTTTAAGAACAGGGATGGCTCAGGTATAGTTTTTAAGTTGTTTGCTGCTCAGTGAACAATGTCATTCCCATGCACTTTCAATTTTTTTGTAAAAACCTCAAAATGATTTCTGTGATGCTGAGGATTTAAATACCCAGAAACTCACAGAAATCCTGAGAAGAGTTTTAGCTGTCCATGGGCAAGGAATTGTGTGCTGAAGCTAGAGCTCATAAAATAAGAAAGCCTTGGCTAATATTAAGTTTATACTAGAATTTAACCACCAATGAAATAATATTTAAAACCAAAATGTTTATTATTGAATTATTTTATGACTAATAGTAATATTTGATAATGAGATATTATTTTTCTGTAAGGAGCATGTGACTCCCAGGAGCTCTGATGCCTGAACACATCTGGTGACCACAAAGCAGAAGAAGACATTCTGAGGTTCTTTACTTGGGAAATGGTTCATGAAACTCAAGCTAGGAGAAACCACAGGGAATATTTTCTAAGTCTCCACTTACCTTGTGGAAAGATGTTTCCCTTGTAGGTAAAGACTCTGGCAAGGTCTATGCCAGTTTGCCTGATTGCCCTTTGTTAATGAATGCAGTTCTACCTGCATTGGAATTGAATTGCAAAGTCTCACCAGCTGGTGAAACAGCTTTAGTCTATAATTCACCTTCTGGCTCCCGGTCCTTTTGCCCGATGGATACAAATCCCCAAGCTTCCCATTTCATTCCGAATATAAATCCCTACAGTAAACCTTGGGTCTCACAGCAAATCATCAACTCATAATCCTGCCTTCAGCTGGAATGAAATGTGTTCTTCAAATTTCCCAGCCTGGAGACTCTTGCCAAGTCAACAAAGGCCTGCCAGGTGGTTGGAGCTCAAGCATGCATCTGCTCAGCTTCATGTTTGACCAAAATGACCACTGGGAAGCATGTATTTCACAGATGTGTTGTCAGCATCGACAGTAAAAACAAGCCCTAAAATCTGCCTTTAGAAAAGGCTTTATGTTGTAATTCATCTGTAAGTAAATAATTCCTACATACCTAACGCATCCCTGGGCACAGGATCACATATTCCTTTTTAAAAGGACATGGATCATTGAAAAAGGAAATATGCTGTTAAGGTGGCCAAGTTAGGTATCAAATTGAATTAACAGATACTGATTGAGCACTTAGTATACTAACAGTGAATAACCACTGCGGAGTTCTTTATATCTTATGACATCTTTCACATACATTTTTATCTGAACACAACAGCCCATTATAAGAAAAACAAGCATTACAGAAAATTAGTATTTGCAAACAGTACTTCCAAAATCCAGCTTTGAAGTACAATTTCCCACTATAAAATGAAGTAAAGTACAAATGAGAAATATAAAGAACTTCAGATCTTTAGATTACTATAAATTTAAGATTAAGATTATTTATAAAGTTATTAAATTATACCATTAAATAAATGATACATCACATTGTATTATTATTGTAGTAATATTACCCACTTTATTGTATGCAGATGCTGAAAGGAAAGAAAAATGATTCCTAAAAGCTATAAAATAAACTTTCCACATAAAATTTAGGTTGAAATAAATGTTATATAAGAATTGATTAAAGAAGAAGAGCCTACAGTTTTACTAATAGCTTCCAAAAAGACATACATCATAAAAAAAACCTCTGACTAATATATGAATAGAAGGAAACTATATATACCTGATAAAAAGAATTATATATTTGGAATAAATATCAGAATAAAAGAAAAAAATCATCTTTGTGTTATAAGCAATATTATTGTATATCTACAAAACACAAAAAGACTATTTTCCAACAATCTATTCAAAGTAAAAAGATAATTTTATTAGATAGTGGCATTGATGAAACATACACAAAAATCTACATTTTAAAGTACTGTATCAGTAAGAAATGAAATGAAGAAAATTCACTGACTACAGTAATAAATACCATAATGTACAAAATCTCATATGATCACACTTACAAACTCTTATTGTAAGACGGAAAAAAAATTGAAGTACATGGAGAAGCATACTACATTCCTGGAAAAAAGAGAAACAATAGACAGCATAATGAACAGAAAATATATAATAAAATGACACAAAATAAATTTATATGCACTAATTTGTAACAGATGTGTTAATTACCCTTTATAGAGTTTTATAGCAAGGCAAAGAATGAAAAAAAAATTAAAAAGAAAGAATATATAGAATCACAAATCAGGTTTTTGTTTTTTTTTTAATCTAAATATGTGTTATTTTAAAAGAGAACCTTAAGGGAGAAGGCAGAGCAAGATAGTCTAAGAGAGCCCTCCAGTGATTGTCTCCCTGCAGGAACACAACATTAAACAATTATCCATGCAAAAAGCACTTTCATGGGACTAAAAAAATAAAGTGAGCAATCACAGTACCTAATTTGAATATAATTTCAAGGAAAGAGTCATTGAAGAGGGTAGGAAGGACAGTCTTGAATTTCTGCTCCACCCATCTCCCAATCCCAGACAATGCCACACAGAGAGAAAATCCATGTGTTGGGGGAGGGAGAGTGAAGTGAGTGTGGAACTTTGCATTGGAACTTAGCATTTCCCTATCGTAGAAGAACACAGCACAGGGAAGAGTTCTGCAAGTGCTTACTGGGGAAGCATTTTAGCCTGGAGGGTAATTCCCTGCCCTGGTAGGAGGAGCTCAGTCCTAGCTAGCTTCACCACTAGCTGCAGACCAATATCTCTGGTGAACATAGATGCAGAAATCCTCAACAATATATTATCAAACCAAATTCAACAACATATTGAGAAGATCATTCATCATAATCAAGTAGAATTCAGCCCAGGGATGCAAGGATGGCTCAACATATGCAAATCAAGAATTGTAATACATCATATCAACAGAATGAACAACACAAAACCATATGATCATTTCAATAGATGCCAAAAAAGCATTCAGTAAAATTCAACATCACTTCATGATAAAAACCCTTAAAAAACTGGGTATAGAAGGAACATACCTCAACTTGATAAAAGCTATATATAACAAGCCCATATCTGGTATCATACTGAATGGGAAAAACTGAAAGTCTTTCCTCTAAGATTTGGAACAAGACAAGGATACCCACTTTCACCACTGTTATTGAACACAGTACTACGAGTCCTAGGCAGAGCAATTAGAACAAGAGAAAGAAATAAAGGACATCCATACTGGAAAACAAAAAGTAAAATTAGCCTTTTTTGAAGATTATATGATCTATATTTTGGAAAAAAACCTACAGACTCCACAAAAATCTATTAAAACTGATAAATTCAGTAAAGTTTCAGGATACAAAATCAACATACAAAAAATCAGTAACATTTATATATGCCAACAGTGAACAATCTGAAAAATAAACCAAGAAACTAATTCTGCTAATAATAGCTACAAATAAAATAAAATACCTAGGAATTAACCAAAGCTGTAAAAGATCTCTACAATGAAAACTATAAAATACTGAAAGTATGTTTTTCATATCATGACTTCTTTTCCTCTGGGTAGATACCTATTAGGGGATTGCTGAATCAAATGGTAGATCTACTTTTAGTTCTTTAAGGAATCACCACACTGTTTTCCACAGTGGCTGTACTAGTTTACATTCCCACCAACAGTGTAAAAGTGTTCCCTTTTCACTACATCCATGCCAACATCTATTATCTTTTGATTTTTTATTATGGCCGTTCTTGCAGAAGTGAGTTGGTAGCACATTATGGTTTTGATTTGCATTTCCCTGATAATTAGTGATGATGTTGAGCGTTTTTCCATATCCTTTTTGACCATCTGTATATCTTGAAATGGAGTCTCTCTCTGTCACCCAGGCTGGAGTGCAGTGGTGTGATCTAGGCTTATGGGCTCAAGCAATTCTTGTGCCTCAGCCTCCTGAGTAGGTGGGATTACAGGTGTGCACCAACACACTATGAAAAACAGACATAAAAAAAGATACTTGCACACGCATGTTTATAGCAGCACTATTTGCAGTTGCAAAAATATGGAACCAGCTCCAATCCCATCAGTCAACAAGTGGATAAGGAAAATGTGGCATATATATATATATACACACACATGTATGGCACATATACATGGCATATATATATATACACACACACACATATATACACACACACACACACAATGGAATACTACTTAGGAATAAAAAGGAACAAAATAATGGCTTTTGCAGCAACCTAGATGGAATCGGAGACTATTATTCTAAGTGAAGTAACTCAGGAATGGAAAACTAAACATCACATGTTATCACTCATATGTGGGAGTTAAGCTATGAGTATGGAAAGCCATAAGAATGATACATTGGACTTTGGGAACTTGAAGGAAAGGGTGAGGGGTGGAGAGGGATAAAAGACTACACATTGGGTACAGTGTACACTGCTCAGGTGATGAATGCACCCAAATCTCAGAAATCACCACTAAAGAACTTATTCATGTAACCAAACACCACCTGTTCCGCCAAAAACCTATTGAAATAAAAAAATTTAAAATTGTTTTAAATTTTTCTACTATCAAAAGCAATCTCCAGATTAAGCGCAATCCCTATCAATGACATGCTTCACAGAAATAGAAAAAAAAATCCAAAAATTTATATGGAACCACAAAACACCTAGGATAGCCAAAACAATACTGAGCAAAAAGAACAAAGCTGGAAGCATTACATTACCCGACTTCAAATTGTACTACAAAGCTATAGTAGCCAAAACAATATGGTATTGGCATAAAAACAGACACATAGACCAACAGAACAGAATAGAGAACACAGAGATAAATCCATGTATTTAAAGCCAAATCATTTTTGACAGAGATACCAAGAACATACATTAGGGAAAGAACAGTCTCTTCAGTGAATGGTGCTCACAAAACTGGATATCCAAACACAGCAGAATGAAACTAGATGCCTATCTCTTGTCATATATAAAAGTCAAATCAAAGTGGATTAAAGACTTAAGTCTAAGACCTGAAACTAAAAACATTTCTTGAGAAGAAAACATTGCAGAAACACTTCAGGACACTGGTCTGAGTGAAGATTTTTTGAGTAAGTGTCTGTTCATATCCTTTGCCCACTTTTTGATGGGGTGGGTTGTTTTTTTCTTGTAAATTTGTCTGAGTTCTTTGTAGGTTCTAGATATTAGCCCTTTGTCAGATGAGTATTTGTCAGATGCAAAAATTTTCTCCCATTTTATAGGTTGCCTGTTCACTCTGATGGTAGTTTCTTTTGCTGTGCAGAAGTTCTTTAGTTTAATTCGATCCCATTTGTCAATTTTGGCTTTTGTTGCCATTGCTTTTGGTGTTTTAGACATGAAGTCCTTGCCCATGCCTATGTCCTGAATGGTA
>NW_012115788.1:2827447-2831499 GCF_000951035.1 Colobus angolensis palliatus | reverse complement strand
AAAAAAAAAAAAAAGGATTTTTTGAGTAAGACTTCAAAAGCACAGGCACCAGAAGCAAAAATGGATGAATGGGATCATGTCAAGCTGAAAAGCTTCTGCACAGCAAGGGAAACAATTGACACAGTGAAGACATAACCCACAGAATAGAGGAAAACATTTGCAAACTACTCATCTGACAAGGGATTAATAACCAGACTATATAAAATATCAGTAGTTCAAACAACTCAATAGCAAAAAAATAATAATCTGATTTTAAAATGGGCAAAAGATTTGAATAGACATTTGTCAAAAGAAGACATACAAGACAGGCACAGTGGCTCGCACTTCTAATCCCAGTACTTTGGGAGGCCAAGATAGGGGGATCATTTGAGGTCAGGAGTTTGAGACCAGCCCGGCCAACATGGTGAAACCTAGGGTCTACAAAAAATACAAAAATTAGCCGGGTGTGGTGGTGTGTGCCTAAAATCCCAGCAACTCAGGAGGCTGAGGCATGAGAAACACTTGAACCGGGGAGGTGGAGGTTGCAGTGAGCCGAGATCACATCACTCCACTCCAGCTTAGGCGACAGAACAAAACTCTGTCTCAAAAAAAAAAAAAGAAAGACATACAAATGATTAACACGTATGGAAAAAAATGCTCAATATCACTAAAAATCAAAGAAATGCAAATTAAAATTACAATTAGATATCATCTTACTCCAGGTAAAATGACTTATCCAAAAGACAACAATATATCAAAGAGATATCTAGGTCAGGCACAGTGGCTCATGCCTATAATTCCAACACTTTGGGAGGCTGATGTGCGGATCACTTGAGACCAAAAGTTTGAGGCCAGCCTAGCCAACATGGTTAAACCCCGTCTCTACTAAAAATACAAAAAGTTAGCCAGGGGTGGCAGTGTACACCTGTAGTCTCATCTGCTCGGGAGGCTGAGGCATGAGAATCGCTTGAACCCAGGAGGTGGAGGTTGCAGGGAGCCGAGATTGCACCAGTGTACTCCAGCCTGGTGAGATTCTGCCTCAAAAAAAAATTTTTTTTTAAAAAAAGAAATATCTAGACAGCCACATCACCATATTTATAGCAGCACTATTCAAGATAACCAAGATATGGAATCAATCTAAGGGCCCATCAGTTGATAAATGGATAAAGAAAATGTGGTACATATGCATGATGAAATATTACTTAGTCATGAAAAAGAATGAAATCCTGTCATTTGCAACAACACAGATAGAACTGAAGGATATTATGTTAAATGAAATAAGTCAGACACAAAAAAACAAATACTGCATGTTCTCACTAATACATAGGAATTGAAAATATAAATGAAGGTAGAGAGTAGAATAATGGTTACCAGAAGCTAGGAAGCATAGTGGGGATGGGGAGATAAAGAAGGGATGATTACCGGGTACAAAAATACTGTTAGGGAGAAGGAATAAGGTCTAGTGTTCAGTAGCACAATACAGCAACTATAGTTAACAATAATTTATTGTATATTTCAAAATAACTAAAAGAGTGAAATGAAATGCTCCCAATTCAAAGAAATAAATATTTGAGGTGCTAGATACCCCAATTATCCTGATTTTATCATTACACATTGTATGTTTGTGTCAAAATATTACATGTACCTATAAATATGTGTAACTATTATGTATCCATAAAAATCAAAAATTAAATATTGGAAAAAACATCCCATAGGTTTCCACCAATGGAGAAAAACTTCTTCAAATATCTAATTGGTATTTGTGTTGACCTCATAACTGACAGAAATTAATGGAAAAAAATGTCATAGACAAATGCTAGCAAGAAGATTTGTTTAGTATGCAGAAATAGTAATCAGACAAAAAAATCAAGAAAATTGTAGTTTGGATTATTTAGCATTTCAAAAAGTTAAATTCATCTATAGTCATTTACTTTTTGTTTTTTTTTCAAGACAGGGTCTCACTGTGTTGCCCAGGCTGGAGTGCAGTGACGGGATCACGGCTCAATGAGGCCTCGACCTCCCAGGCTCAGGTGACCCTCCCACCTTAGCCTACTGAGTAGCTGGAACTACAGGTGCACATCATCATGCCCAGCACTTTTTTAATTTTATTTTTATTTTTTTTTAGAGATGGGGTTTTGCCATGTTGACTAGGCTGGTCTCGAGCTCCTGGGCTCAAGTAATCCGCCCACCTCAACCTCCCAAAGTCCTGGGATTACAGGCGTGAGCCACTGTGCCCAACCATCATCTACTTTTGCCGTGTATCTAACCTTGCAGTTTTGAAATATATAAAGCAAAATCTATTTGCGTTCCAAGGGAAACTGAAAAACCCACAAAAGACAAAAATCATACAGTTCTCAGATCCTAGATCAAACAGGTTTTTTTTAAATAAAATTTAGAAAATATTTTAATAACACAGTTAACAAGTTTAATCTACTACATAAAAATATTTAACTCTGTATCCAATAAAGAAAAAATGGACATTATTTTCTTTTTTTAAAGCCCTGGGAAAAATGCACATTATTTTCAAACACATGGAACATTCATAAAAATTTACTTTGTATTGAGTCACAAAAAGTCTCAATAAATTCCAAAAGCATGAAATTACCATAATGGAAAAATTAGAAGTTAAACAAGAAAATAAAGACCCTATCACCACCACCAACAACAAAAATCAAAGCACCTAGAAATTTAAGAATAAATTTCTAAGTAATTATTGGATTAAAGGAGAAATCAAATTATAAATGATTTAGAAATGAAAATAATGTGAGTTCTAAATACCAATATTTATGGGATGTAACCAAGTGGAACTTAGTGGAACACATATATATGTGTATACAGTTTAGAAAGCAATATCTAAACTGAACTAAGTTTTCAGCTCAAGAAGTTAAAATAAACACAAATAAAATTGAAAAAGGAAAATAATATAAAGAGCAGAAATTAATCCAAACTGTATAGAATTGATCAATAAGACAAAAAGTTGACTTTTTGAAAACGTTGTAAAAGAAGCTTCTGACAGATCAGATTACTGGGTACAGTGGGAGAGAGCTGCAAACAGATATCACCAATTAGTATGAGAATTTAATTACATATACATCTGTGCTGTTGATTTTATCAGTTTCTTCCTCTTAGGCTTCTAAGCAGCACAGCTTTTAAAACAATTTTTTTTAAAAAAACTCCCAGCAACTGAGCCTGCTTGAACCCTGTTTGGTGACTCAGAGAGGAGAATCTATGGGATCAAGCACTATCTTTGACAGGTAAGCATGAACTCTCCTTGCTGCTGATCCCGTGTTTCCATCTGCCAGGATCCCTAGGCTTGAATGTCCCCCATCTACTGAAGGTTGGGGCCCTCTGTTGCTATCTCCCTCCTTGTCCCCAGTCACAAGACTGCAGTCTACCATGTCTCAGGAGTGACCACTGATCTGACGGTCTAGCCATGGATGCATCCCTTGGGACTGCAAAAATGTCAACCCCTGATTAACAAAATAAACCAATGAACAAAATAAGAAATAAACCTGAGAAGCACTTAGGGAATGCAAAGAAAAGAATGAAGGGATAAAAATGATTTGAGAAAATAATAACTGGATACAAAGAACAAGTCAGAGGGATCTAGCCAATTAAGGAAGAGAACAGAAAAAATTTGGAATAGGAGGAATAATTCAGGCTAAAGCAAAAAAGATGTTTCAGATTGAGAAGGGTCACTGTGCTTCAGGCCATTTACTTGAAAAAAAAAAAAAAGCATGCCTAATTAAATGCAGTAAATGTTTGCATGGTAAAATGAGGAATCTTCAGGAATCCAATCTATCAGCAAATCCTGATTGTTCTTTCTTTAAAATATACCAGGTCCACTGTAATCCAAGGTACTGGCGAGGCTGAGACCAGAGAATCACTTGAACCTGGGAGGCAGAAGTTGCAGTGAGCCAAGATTGTGCCACTGCACTCCAGCCTGGGTGACAGAAGATATTCCATCTCAAAAAATTTTAAAAAAATATATATATTCCATATATATATTCCATACATATATACATATATATATATTCCATATATATATTCCATACATATATACATATATATAT
>NW_012115788.1:2813085-2827397 GCF_000951035.1 Colobus angolensis palliatus | reverse complement strand
TTTTTTTCCTCCAGGTAAAGTATCCACCCACTTCTCCCATCTTTTGTCCCATGTCAGCTCTGGGACATTATAAATTATGTTTATTACTATAAATAATTGTTACATTGACTGATTTCTATATTTTTGCTTTCTATTTTATTCTACATAGCTGTCTTTGGGTCCTGTTAATCCTAAGTCATAATATATTAGCTAGAGATTCTCTTATTTTATGTTATGTCTTTATCCAGTGTTTTTAGATGTCTTTCATAGATATTTGATCTGAATTATAGCTAGATATTCTTTTAAATGTTTTATGAGTGGTTACAGTAAATCTTTCTTTTCTTTAAGAATGTGCTTAAGCCTATATTCATGTAATCATCAATTTCAAAGTCAAAACAACTATTTTTTATTTTTTGTTTTAAGCCGTATATTTAGTATCTTTGCTTAAAAGACGAGTTACTCTTCTTCCTTTGTCCTTATTAGCTTTTTCTTGGGTTTTGCAGCATATCATTTAGAACAAAAATATTTTTAGCATTCAGTTTTGTAAATAATAAGTGAGGTAATAATTTAGAATCATCAATATTAATTTCTGTGATTATGTTTAAAGTCTTATTAGAGGCAGCATAGTGTAAGGGTTAAGAGTGCAAAGTTTGAAGCCCAAAATGCTGAGGTTCAAATCCTGGCCCCACCTTTTATTGGATGGATGGTTTTCAGCAAGAAAGTGAACTTCTTTATGCCTCAGCTTCCTCACTGGAAATGGGGAATAATAATAGTAGCTACATCTCATTGGTTTGCACAAGAATAATTAAATGAATTAATATATGCACCCAGAAGAGTGCCTAGCACATAGCAAGCACTGTTAATTATTATTATTATTTCCTCCTGTCTTTGCATTTGATTCATCTTTCAGTGGTCTGACAAATGTCTTTGAAAATAGTCTTTTCTTCCATTATCTAAGAAAACCATGTAGTTACTATTCTTTTGCAATCCTGTTTATTTGGATTTTTTTTGCATTTTCACACAGTAACAAGAAATTGGTGGAATAGAGGATTCTTGGATAATAAATTTTAACTTTTTCCCTGAAAGCTGGTAAATAGCATTTTATTGTCTTCTAACAATTATTGTTGCAGAAGTCAATGAAATTTTTGTCCCTGGATGGGGAAATGTTTTATCTTCTTGGATTAATTAATCAATTCAATAAATATTTATGGTGCTGATTCTTTGTATAAGACAGCCTAAGTCTGTCTATGGAGTAGGTGTATATGTGTGTTATATATGTAAGTTTCCATGAATGTGTGTGTCTGCAATCTGTAAGTTTCTATGAACATGTGTGTCTGCAATCTCTAAGTTTCTATGAATGTGTGTGTCTGCAATCTGTATCAGGACTTAGCAGGTGCCTTCCACATCAGTGCTATACGGCATCTTGCAAAAGAGCCCTGCCTTTTAATGAGTTTACCATTAAAAAAAAGAAATTGGGACACTGCCTGGTTCCACAGTGTTAAATGAAAATAACATTCAGAATTGAGTTAATCTGATTGCATGGGATCTCTTTTCCCCCTTGCTGCAAATCAGAGCAGTTTTCAGCTAACAAGAATGGGTGCCCTACTTGAATGGGCAGCAGGCATGGCTGCTAGTCAGAGAGGCACTTAGCATGGCATTGCCATCATTACATCCCCAGGTTCACAGCAATGAAACTCCAGGAGTGGCAAAGTCAAATCAGTTCAATTGTCTGATTGTTCATACTCATAAAGCGGGGAAGCTGGCAGGGGTCCGGCATAAAACTTGGAGTTCTGCAGTGGAGCTCCTTTAAGGTAATTCATTGCCCTCTGCAGTAGCTTAAATCAGAGGGGCCAGCATGGTCACAGTAAATGCAGCTCCCCATACTGCTTGAGAGCAATATCGCAGATAGCCGGCTGCTATGCCAGATGTCAAAGGTGCACTAAAAGCACTTGGTTTTGATCTACCCCATTCCTGAGAAGTACAATGGATGGGCCTTTAAGCGCTGCCATAAAAAAAGATGGTGATTAATGAAGCAGCACAACTTAATAAACCAAGTTGACTCCCGCTTCCTTCTCCTAGGCATTTTCACTGTCCACAAAGCAGTTCTTTTACTTAGCAGCAGGGACATGTAAAATGTTAATCATCAATCTGTGGGCCATTAAAGAAGTTGCTTTCCCTTTCTCAAGTTGAAAACCAAGGGGGAAAGATAATAGGTTTGGTTAACAGAGCTGTTCACATAATGGAGATGTGCACAGAAAAGCTTTGATGAAGTCAGCATGGGAGCCCTTGAGCACTAATCCATTCTGCTCTCGGGACCATGAGTTCAAATCCTAGCTGGGGCTGGGAGGCTCAGGATGGAGGCTGGGGTGAGTGTCTTGATCACAGCGGGACCAGCAGGAGGTTACTGTAACTGAGTGAGGCCAAACACAAGATGAGAAGGCACAGAAGCTTTCTGTGTCAGCAGACAGGGCAAGAGCTTGCTGGTACTGCCTTAACCTTATATGGCCTTCTTCCTCCCAAAGAATGCCAAAGCATTCTTCCCAGGTAGGCAAGTGGCCGAGCCCTGGGCAGTTAAATCCTCCCTCACCCAGAGAACAGTGCAGAGTTTTTGGCTAATTCGCCAAAGCCTATTGAAATATTTTCTCTGGGGACTCAAAAGTACATCAGTCAGAGATACACAATTTTAAAATCTACTCATCATTTAGGAATTGCTTTGAGCAGGGTCAAGGTTCAGAGACCTGAGGAAATTCCACTTCCCTGCTTAGAACTTTTAACATTTAGTTGTCTTTCCTTACTCTAAAAGTATATAGGGGCAAGGCCATTTTCTATCTTTTAAAATTATGCACACCTGCAGGCCATTGTTTATTTGTTTGTTTTTGAGACAGAGTTTCTCTCTGTCAACCAGGCAGGAGTGCAGTGGTGTGATTTTGGCTCACTGCAGCCTCTGCCTCCCAAGTTTGACTGATTCTCGTGCCTCAGCCTCCCAAGTAGCTGGGATTACAGGTATGCACCACCACAACCAGCTAATTTTTGTATTTTTAGTAGAGACAGGGTTTCACCATGTTGGCCAGGCTGGTCTCGAACTCCTTGACCTCAAGTGATCTGCCCACCTCGGCCTCCCAAAGTGTTGGGATTACAGGCGCAAGCCACCACATGTGGCTCTGCAGTCCTTTTTAAGTGTTTTTTTTCTCAGCATGCTTCTCCTGAACGCCCAGGTTCAGACTCTCTGGTCCATTCAAAATCTATCACTAATCCAGGCGGTTCATTCAGTCCAGGGAAACCAAGCAAAGTCAAATATGTGACGCTCAAAATCTCAGAAAAGACACAGGTCTTATAAAAGATGCCAACAACGTTAAAAACTAGACCATGGCAGAAGAAATGTTTGGTAGTTTATACTAGGGCCATGATTTTCATTGTTTTATGAGATTTCTTGAAGCAAGAATATGAACTTATGGGAGAGCTTTGTAGAGTCAATAAAAGTGTTTCCTTTCTCCCTCTCACATCTCTCTTGAATTCACTGGATGGCCATAAAGAAAGAGATGTTGGTCAAATGAACCTGAGCACTATCTTTAAAATCCTGTATTTATTAAGATGACCACATCATTCTCCCACTTTCAGCCTCTAATCTCTCCTCCATGAAGCAAACAAAACAGTCGTTCTGAAACATTTGATGCTCCAATCAAAGCAAACCACTCCTTTTCCCCAGACATACCTTCTGCTCAAAATGTCCTTTTCCTATCTTCTCCCGCAATACCTTCTCCAGGAAGCCTCCGCATGCCCCTACCCCCAACCCCGGCTACACATACTACATGCCCACAGAATAGCTTCTGATGTACCTTGTCTCTCTCTCTACATTTACCACCTTGTGCCAGCACAATTAATTTGGGGCTGTGTATCCCTCAGTGCACACATAGTTACAGCAACTTGTCTCAGAGTACAGTAAAACCTGTCACTGTTGGCTACTCTAGGCTTCCTTTATGGGACAGGTGTGAGGAGGGGACAACCAGATTGAAAGGGTGGATGAGGGATTTTTTTCTTGCTTGTACATGAAGCACATTGTTTTCACACAGGGTTTACATTATAGATCAATAAGATAGCAGTATTTTCAAAAACGCACGTGACCAAGATTGAGGAAACTTTCATCAGCCACATAAAAGTTAATAATGAGATTAATGGTGAAATCAAATGCATTTGGAAGAGGTTGATGATATGAGCAAGTAACACTCTTCCCAAGAAACCTTAGAACTATCTCTACTGGTTGTAATCATTCACCAAACTGTAAGTTCCCACGGGCGGAGTCCACATCTTATTCACTGTTACACTTCTAAGGCCAAGTAGTTCGCACTCAGTGGACGATTCATAAATGTTTGCAGAAGTAATTAATTAGTAAATTGACTTAGAATTAATTATGCTTAAAACATTTGCTAACTTCTCTAACCTGCATGACAAAACTTAACTCCTTATAATTACATAAAAGGCTTTTAACACATTTACCCATTCTTTCCACCTTCATCTTTTGCTATCTTCTCTACCTTATCCCAAGGTATGCCCTATGAACTAGCCACACAACTATTCACCATTCCCTAAACATCTCCCCCAGATGCTGTTTCCTCTACCAAGTAAACCGTTTATCATTCTTTGTTAAGCCCTCCCTTCCCACTCGAAAAAGAAAGTCTCTCCTTAGCTAAACTCCAATTGCATTTTGCAAATGCCTCCACTATAGCTTTTGGTGCAAGGAGATTATTTTATGTCTGTCTTCTTATGAACCTGTGAGTGTCCACCTTACTAATCGGGGCATAGTGCCTTGCAAATACTAGGCACAAAATTGATCTTAGTTAAATCACAAGTCAATAATTGAACAAATAAAAACCAAGCAGCCACCGGGGAGTTATGAAAAGATCACATGCTCTGTCTCAGCTATGTTCTGTCATCTGTGGTTCTTGGGGCTTAAAAAAAAGGTAGATCATAAATTTTCTTTTCTTTTCTTTTTTTTTTTTTTGAAATGAAGTCTCACTCTTGTTCCCCAGGCTGGAGTGCAATGGTGCGATCTCGGCTCCCTGCAACCTCCGCCTCCCAGGTTCAAGCGATTCTCCTGCCTCAGCCTCCCGAGTAGCTGGGATTACAGGTGTCTGCCACCACTCCTGGCTAATTTTTGTATCTTTAGTAGAGATGGGGGTTCACCATGTTGGCCAGGCTGGTCTTGAATTCCTGACCTCAGGTGATCTGCCTGCCTCGGCCTCCCAAAAGTGCTGGGATTACAGGTGTGAGCCACCTCACCCGGCAGATCATAAATTTTCACAATAGTACTCTAGAAATGTCTTCAATTTTAAAATTTGATGAATTGTAACATTTCATTATAAGATTTCAATTCCCCACCCATTGCCTTTCAAGAAATGATCCAAGCTTAAAAATCATTTTCAAGCTTATAAATACAACCTTTAAAGTTGGAGTGCTCTTTAAGGTCTTCTATTGTGTGGAAAAGGTACATGATCATTAACTCTGGTTGGCAGGGTGTGATGGCTCACACCTGTAATCCCAGCACTTTGGGAGGCCGAGGCAGGCGGATCACCAGAGGTCAGGAGTTCGACTAAAAAAACAAAAACTAAAATACTAAAAATACAAAAACTAGCTGGGTGTGTTGGTGCATACCTGTGATCCCAACTACTTGGGAGGCTGAGGCAGGAGGATCACTTGAACTCAGGAAACGGAGGTTGAAGTGAGCTGAGATGACACCACTGCACTCCTGGGCAACAGAGCAAGACTCCACCTCAAACCCCAAAAAAACAAACAAACAAAAAAACTCTCTTTAAAAAATTTAGTCAATTACCATCTCTTACGTATATCCAAGCTTTCCACTTCCATATTAGGTCTTACCATGGTGAAAATTTACAGTGATCATGGCCATTCAGTATAGGAAATGAATAAACATTCTCCACATACAAATGAGGACCCTCATTTGTATGGTATATTAATAGGATCCTTATGTAAATTTCTGCTTTTACCTCACGGCCTATTTGCCTGCTAGCTGGTTGTATACAACCTAGAAAGGAGGACAAGAAATGTTTGATTTCACATGATGTTGCTTAGAGGGATGGGGAGGCAGAGGGTACAGATAGGTGTCAAGCAGCAAGAGGACAGTTACAATGGGAATATTTTATAGCTGTCAAAAACCAACAGTACTCAATAAAGCCACTCTCATTACAATTAGATTTTACTTCCTGGATCCAACAGATTTGGCCATTATAAATGAATTATGAGAAAATAAAAGGGAATATGTCTGATGAGATTTTGAAGATGCCTGGTGCAAGAAGACATGGAGAGCTAGTAGAAAGGGTACCATGTTCCAACTAAGAAAAACTCTGTGTTAGGTACTTCTGTATAAAGAAAAAAACCCACTTGGAAAAGCCATCCCCAAAAAAACTCCAACTTCCAGAGCTACACACAATGAAATGAAGAATTAGACCAGAATAGGTAATCCTTAATTTGGCAGAGATTGCTAACCATTCATTAAAATCATTTTTCTCTTTTTCTTGGACACACTGCTAGAAGGCATTTTTGTGGGTGGGCATGGCCTTCTGATTGAGGTCTAGCCAGTGGTATGTGAACAAAAGGATATGTACCACTTCTAGGGCTGGCCCTTAAAATTTCTCGTGTGTGTTCCTCCATGTTCTTTTCCTCTTCAGGTGACTGGGCTGAGAAACCCCAGGGTTACCTTGAGATCCATCTGTTGAAGATGGCAGAACCCTGTCAGCCTGGATCCCAGAAAGACTGTGTGGAGCAGAGAACCCAATGACTTGCCACTGCCCTGGACTTTTAAGTAGGCAAGAAATAACTACTCACTGTGTTAAGTCTTCACATTTCGGTGCCTATTTATTATGTTGCCTAGTCCACATCATAGAGAACCATTTCAATACTGACATTCTAATATCTATGTCATGAACTATTTAGTCTTTGAAAAAGAGAAGCAGCTCCAGCTTTACCAATCTTGGATTTGAGATAGCTTTGGTGATTAAAAAATAACTTAAATAATAATTCATAATTTGGAAATAAAATTATTCATAACATGACATTTTTCATAATTTCCCATCATGCCTATTTGCGTGCCAGACACTGTACCAAGTGCCTTATGTACATCATCCCTAATTCTAGCAATAATCCTGCTTGTTAGACATTAAGTTACACAGATGAATTTGCTCTATAACACTCTGTCGCAAGAAATGGCACACTACCTTATTTGTCTAAATCTAGACATAGGCCCCCTCTGTAAATGATGAGAGAATTACTGTCAGTCAAATTTGGGTGAGGACAAAGGTAGTTCACAGGAGGCCTGGAAGATATGGGAGGTCTTCTCACCTTTAAGTCATCAGGCCTACGGTTTAGAGCCCTGTAGTTGATTCCCAGGCAAGTGACTCCATCTGCTCCATGATTGGCATGGACATTATTACTTCCTATGACTTCTTAGGCTATAGCTATGGTCAGTCCTCCTGATATCTATGCACTAGCCTACACTTCTTACCAAAAACATCATCGTCTTCCCTATCTCCATAAATGAATCTCTCTTCTCTTTACCACAGGAAGGCACCTTCTGCCTCAGCAACTCCAATAACAGCTCCATTCCATTTCCAGAAGTCTTGGAGGGAGGTTGTCATACTGGGGACTTGCCAGCTCTGTGGTATGCCATTAACGTCCTGAGGCATGACCATCCACTACCTTGTTGGGATAGGAAATAGCAAGAAGGAATAACAATTCGGTATATTTACAGATTTTCCTGCCATGTTCAGATAACAGATTGAGGTTCAGAGAGGTGAAACGAGTTGCCCAAGACCACAAACTACTCAGCGGCAGAGCTTCATTTCCAACCCAAATCCATCTGGCTCCAAGGCCTAGAGAATTTTCTATAATCCCAGTTTTTCCCTAGAAAAATTCAAGGCACCACAAGCCTAATAGGTTTTTTTTAATGACAATGGAAAATAATTATAAATTATTTAAATAAAATGAAATATTTGAAATCCAAATCTTACAGGGTTTTTTCACTTGAAAAATCATCCAGATAGTTTACCTTTTATTTATATATACACATACACACACACACACACACACACACACAGAGGCACATACAAATAAGCAAAGAGAATTGGTAAAAATCATTAATTTGTAATAATATTTTGCAACTAGAGTTCTGAAATCACATATCTAATGAATTATCCTCATTAAAAGACATAGACAACTAAAATATCACTTCGCTCATCTTAATGACAGTCTTAAAAAGATCTCCAAGTTTAAAATTTAACTATATACATATCTGAATGTTTTTCAGGAAAACTAAAATTTTAACACAAGAGAAAATTATTTGCTTTAACATACAAATGAGGCTATTATTAGACTAAATAAGGGTGACTTAGGAGGCCCGAGTTATAGTCTGTCTTCTAACAATAGTTACAGAAATTAACTTTGGGTGAAGCACAATTTCTTTGGATTTAATTTTTCTTATTTATCCTTTTAGCTCTCACATTTTCTAATTTTACATTTTTGGGAAAATTGGTATCTCTTAAAATCAGTGATGTTTATTGATCCACATTTGTAGCCAATAAGTGTAAAAAGAGGTAACATAAAGAGGGCATCAGAGAAAGAATAAAGGAATAAAGAAGGGAGGAGAAAGAGAAAAAAAAGAGAAAGAGAGAGAGAGAGGGAGAAAGGTGAGAGAGGGTGGAAAAAGAGAAAATAAATATTTTCTTATCATGGTCCATGTTTCTCAAGGCTGATCTAAGAGTTGCTTGAAATTCTGTTGCATCCTTTGGAATCAGTCTGAAGTATTCCACTCCCACTGGCAGGCCCATCCTTCCAGAGAAGATGAGATGAAACAGGATGTCTTAGCCTGACACCAGTAAAAATTTGATTTATCTACCTCTCTTTGTTCTGATTCCATGCACTTCAAGCAACCTCTTGATTATAATCCAGCTTCCATGGCCTCCAGGGACACCGTATGATGGTCAGGCTGATAAAAGTTTTGTAACTTGCATAGGTTCTATTTCTCACTATAAATTGATACACTGCAGGTCACTAAATGCTTTCAAATGGTAAGTATTATTGTGTTGACCAACAAATTGTCTAAGGAGCCAAAAAAAGGAGGGGAGGGGCAGACATACAAATGGAGGCAGAAAAATTCACCAGTTGACAGCACCAGACTCGAAAGAACCCACCCATTCTCTCATGACATGCCAAGAGGGACTGGCTTTCCCATGGACTCACGGGGTCCACAGATGGCCATTAACTGTGCAAGAAAGATTTTCCGGACATGACAGGAGCAGAGAAGACATCAGGAAACATTCTATAGACTTCATTTTGTTTTTTCTCTTCTGATAGCCTAAGTTAGGTCCTGATTTTCAAATCTTATCTTTCAAACCATCATAGGGATTCATGCTCTAGTACTTTTAAGTGTGCTGGCTAGCATTGCATACAATTCTACGTCATCAATTTGATCTAGCTTCAAATCCCAGCTCTCCCTTTGGTAGCTGATTTAATCAAGTTACTTAATTCATAAGCAGTATTTTAAAATATTTATAATGGGAATAATAGTCCTGGCCCATTAAGTCATTATTCAGATTAAATGAAATTATGTACAGTGCACATTTAGCACAATGCCTAAGACATAATGACTGCTCAATACGTATTACAACCATTATAATGACCATGGCTGAGCAATGATGAATCAGCATATTGTAAACTCCTTATTTGCTTTAGAGATCCTTAAAGACAGAAGTGGATCTTATCTAATAAGTTTAATCTTAGTGTCAGTGAATAACATGTGGTAATGCCCAAAAAATATTTCTTAAGTAGGATATACAGTGAACAGTTGCACAAAACTAAGGACCTAATCACAGATCACCACCACACCTTTCTTTCCACTCCACCTTTTAAGATATCCCCAGAAGCCCTTTCGTGGTAGGCAAACACCCCATCCCATGAAGCCCAGCCCGTATTTGTTTTAATGTGCAAGATACATGTGATCTTCCAGAACACACCACTCCCTACTTTCTCAGTAAAATACTTCACCAATCCTGCCACCATCTATGACACTCTCTAACCTCACCCATAATAGACACACACATCTGATGATCATTTCTCCTCCTCCTCTTCATCATTTTTACCAGCACCTCTGCTCCCCAAGTCCTTATCGACAAAATTTCCAGGCTGACTAGGGAGTTCTAAAACATGGTAACATACCAAGGGTTTCTTTTGGTTACCAAAGCATCCTGAAGTCCTGTGACCTCCTGGGGGTGACCATTAGGATACAGAAGAAAAGAATTATTCAAAGCCAAAGTGCAGTCATGTGACATCACTGCTGCTTTCCCCAAATCCCTCCAACCAAAGGCAACTGTTATGTCCATACTGGGAGAGGCATTAGCAAAAGAGTCTCCACCATAATATTTGGAAGAACTTTGTGACTAATTTAGCAGATGGAATTTTTTAAAATTACAAAGAAAAAATGCACTATAAGATGAAAATCCTAAAGAAAGTCAGTTGCTAAAAGTAGATGCTGGTAACTTATAGACCAGGATTTTCTTATTCCTAAACAACCCAATACTGACAAAATTTAAATCACCATTAAAATTAATTTTTTGTTTTTTTTTTTGAGATGGAGTCTCACGTTGTCACCCAGGCAGAGTGCAGTGGTGTGATCTCGGCTCACTGCAACCTCCGCCTCCCAGGTTCAAGCAATTCTCCTGCCTCAGCCTCCCAAGTAGCTGGGATTACTGGTGCCCACCACCACACCCAGCTGATTTTTGTATTTTTGGTAGAGACAGGGTTTCATCATTTTGGCCAGGATGGTCTCGGCCTCCTGACCTCCTGATCCGCCTGCCTCGGCCTCCCAAAGTGCTGGGATTACAGGCGTGTGCCACTGCACCCGGTCAACTTTTTTTAAACCTTCAAGTTTTATAAGTATCAAGATTCTAAACCTACTCTCTTTTCATGCCTCAAAATGCCACCAATGATGGTGCCAGCGTGGCGCTTTACTTTTTCTCCTGGAACACTTTCTTTGGGCAAAGGATGGCAAAAGAAATTAGCTGAGTAAACCCAAATCCATCAAAAAGCAAAATAAATAAGACATACTGTGAAATGGTGAGTTTTCTCATCTTGAACTATTTAATTAAGTTTTAAAACAAAAAGGCAGCAATGAGTTCTTTCCTCCGGGAAAGGGAGAAATAGCAGAAATCACTTGGGTTCATGCTGAAATAGGTCCACTGAGCATCCTCTGTAAACATTAAATCACTATCACGTAATATCAAAAATG
This sequence comes from Colobus angolensis palliatus, assembly GCF_000951035.1. NCBI lineage: Eukaryota > Metazoa > Chordata > Mammalia > Primates > Cercopithecidae > Colobus > Colobus angolensis. Next base: position 2,816,125 of record NW_012115788.1, on the reverse strand, counting down.
AAAACCCCTTATTATTTATTGAACTGAATTCCATGCTCACAAGAAGCCTTTTAAATGAGATTCTCAGAGAACTTCATAAATGATCTCTCATTATCACTCACCTTCATTTGAAGAAGTATCTTCATCTCCATTTCAGCGTTAGGGGTTAACAGAAAGGTTAAATGAATTATATAAAGTTATATTAAATGCTTGAGAACAAGAGACCAAGGTTTATTATCCTTTGAGAACTAAAAGTCTTTCTTTGAAAAATTAAGCAACTTATCTAATTATTTTTAGGAGGATGTTTCATAAAAATACAGTACTTTATGTCTACATCATGGTCTATAAAGAAAAGTCACAAAATAATAACCATGCTAAATGAAAAATCAGTGTGGTTTCCAGAATCCTTTCTGTTCTGTGTACCCACCCATGTGGCTAGAGATTCGAAATGCTATTTAAGTCTCATTTTCCTTCAGAAGCTAACCTCTGTGGAATAAAATGCTGTTAAGGGGGAAAAATCCTTTCTGTCATTTGACTTTAACTTATGATAAATTAGCTTCAACTAGTTTCTTAGAAAATTGCCCAAGAAATGACTACAGAAAATTAAATACCAGGACTTCAAAGAGGCAAACACACAGCCTTCAAATTCCGACCTCAGAGAATAATCCTCCCTTTCTCATGCTTTAGAGAGATGTGAGTAAAGAAATCATACTAGGGTATGGTAATGAACCATCTTTCAAATGACTTTTCTATCAATCTTCTTTTCAAAAGGTAATAAAGTGATGATTATTTCTAGGCAGTTTCTGGAAAGTTATCATCTCATTTCAATAGTCACCAGTGAAGGACCACACTCTGGTATTCTCACCAACGGTGATAAGGGCAAGAACTGGGTGAGAATTCCATAGACAAGGTGTAGGTTGTTAAAAGCTATTTCCTAGAAAATTAAAACAGAGAAAGATCAAAAGAATTGTGTTGGGTCTTAAGGAATTGGTAATTACTTCCTTCTAGATTAAAAGTGCAAATCTGGTTTATTACCTAGTGAATGAAATCCACTATTATTTGAAGATTTTTTTCTTTCAACAAATATTGTCAAAAGCATATTATGTGCTTTCCTTTGTGCTCGATGTTGGTGACTAATTGAGAAGGACAACGAGAGACAACAAGGGAATCTGTGTCATGATTTCTAGAACCAGAGCAATAGATCTCATCTAAAACTACAGTAACAAACAACAACAACTCAAAAAAATTCTTTGAAAGCATTGACTAAATGGTTGCTGGGAATTCTTAGTCACCTGGTATTTGTTTTGCAAAACTGCAGAAAATAATAACAGGGCAAAAAACACCCAAAATTATATCTGATTCCATTCCCCAGAGCTCTAAGAAGCTTTAAGATGGCAGGGGGCAGGAGTCACTCCAGGACCATATGGCTTTGTGCAAAGAAAATCCTATGCACTGGATGCCTTCAGGAGAAGTCTCTCTGGAACGTGGCTGCTTCTCTGGTTGCCAAAGTCAAATTCAGATCCCGTCTGTGATATGGCCTTTGTGCTCAGACAAGGATTATGCGGTCTGCTTTTCCTCAGTAGATCCTAAAACCAGCCCCAGCCATGGCTTCTTATTTGTCCTAATTCTCTTACCCAGTCCAAACCTACTGCCCACTGGCAGATAGGATATGAAACACATTTCTGAATTTGACATTTGGCCAGAAGTTAAATTTCTTTGCTTAGAAATCCAAACGTGGAACAAAACAAACAAACAAAAAGAAACATGAGACAAAGCTTTCTGAGGACAAAAACATGCCATGTGCACCACCACATCCTCATCACTAACGCAGTACGGAGAAGGCACTTAATATCTGTTGAATAAAATTGACTGACTGAATGAATACTCCACCCTTTTGTGGTCATGGACCACTCAAAGTCAAGACTGCTGCACTGGTATTTGCATCCATGTATTCCCACAATGACTTTTGCTCAGCAGTTCATCTTTTAAAAATGTTATTCTGTTGATTTTTCTTAAACCAAACAAAAGAAAAAGCACACCACAGAAATGTGAAATCCAAATGTATTTGCTTTCAAGTTCCATTCCAGATAACAAATATTTGACCAATGAACTGATGTCTTTACTTTGGCCATTGGGCAAGCAAACTCTGCCTTTTTTCATAGTTGAGTGCTGCACTGAGGTGAGTACCAATTGTTCCTTTACTGATTTGTAGAATAAGATAAAGTTGTTAAGCCCCCAAAAAAGTATTAACATTTTATCCTCATTGCCAATCAATAAATCACCCAAATTTCCCACCTTCCACCAACCAAAAACCCAAGTAAAAGGGGTATAAAGTAACCCTTCTGGAACTCAAACTTACAAGAATCAGAGACAATCACTGGCATACTAAATTCTTGGTTTTCCACCCTCCTATTCAACATTTCCCCTGTATACCTAAGAATGTAGGAGTATAGCTTTTTAAAGCAAGCTCAGTAGCAAGTCAGCTAATGTCAGGATTAAAGATAAAAATAAGTTGGAATTTTTCAAACCCAGGAGGTTTGCTGCCGGTGGACTGGGGCACCTTATAATAAGAAAGGGGATGCAATAGGATGGGGAGAGGACTCCCAGCCCCCAATCTCTCCTTATGTGAAAAGCTGGTGCTTGTTCGAGGTAGGGCAACCAGGCCCAGCATACAAAAGGGATGACTGATCCCTCAAATACGCTACAGTGTGGCTTCCAGGAGTCCTTCACCTTGGGCCTCATAAACCAATGACATGTTCTCAGCCATATTTCAAAATATATATACATTCTTTACTCCAGGGGAATAGGGAACTCTGCCCTGGAAGGAAGCAAACACCTGTGTGTTTTCAGTCTGAAACCATATCTTTCTTCATAGGACCTAACATAAAGTAATTTAACCTTCAATATTACATATACAACTTTAGAAAGAGGAGTGGTGTTTTACAGGCTGAGCTAGTCAACTCCTAACTAATAGTACCCCTGCGCTTAAAGGAAGGGAAACTCTTTTTTAGTAATTTCCAGTTCTTCATATTCTTGCTCTCTTGTTTAAAAAAAAAAAAAA
>NW_012115788.1:2807754-2813035 GCF_000951035.1 Colobus angolensis palliatus | reverse complement strand
GTGAATGAGCCGGACTCCAGCCTGCCATCAAGGAATGACTCTGATCGTTGTCAGCTCCTGCCTTCCAGAGGGCCCTTACCTGGAGCTCCTGATGACTCTCAGTCCAGTCCCAGCCCCTTCCTGAGCTCCTTTTGACCAGAGAAGCCAGCGGGCAGCTCGGTTGTGCACAATCTCTTTGCCACGTCAGGTACGTGATTTGTGAGAGTGAGTCCTGGCCAGTTGTGAGAGCTATGGCCCTCCCCTCTCTGACTGCTGCATTTTGATCTCCCCACCACTGACTGACCACTATATTCCCAGTGGAACTGGAAGCCTGCTCCAGCCCTGTCTCTCTATGCCTTCACCACAGGAGCTCCCCCTACCTCTAACTCCAACAAGATTAGAAATCACCCTTGTGGCTGGGCGCAGTGGCTCATACCTGTAATCCCAGCACTTTGGGAAGCCAAGGCAGGCGGATCACCTAAGGTCAGGAGTTTGAGACTAGCCTGGCCAACGTGGTGAAACCCCGTCTCTACTAAAAATACAAAATTAGCCAGGCATAGTGGTGCACACCTGTAGTGTGCACACTCGGGAGGCTGAGGCACAAGAATCACTTAAGCCTGGGAGGCAGAGGTTGAAGTGAGCCGAGATCGCACCATTGCACTCTAGCCTGGGCCAAAAGAGCAAAACTTCATCTCAAAAAAAATAGAAATATATATTGTATATATTATATATGGAAGAGTATTTGTTTTAAATTTCCCTTTCTTTTACAGAAACCTGAAATATCCAGGCATTATATGATTCACTGACAATATCTGAAACCCATATAGATTTTGCCAGTATACTTGGTAGTTTGTGCAGGAATGTGCTCCAATCTGTGCAAATCCACCCTCATTCCACTGTTTTTCCTATCACTGCTATTCAAAGTCCTGTGCCATCGAAAAGACAGAGGAGGAAATCACATAACTTTTTATGAACATATATATAGACATAAATACAATCTGTGGGTGAGGTGACAAACAGCAGTAGGGGGTCCGGTCTGCACACATAGTAAGAAAATAAAATAAATGTATCTCCCCCTCACCATCCTTTAATGTGCAGGATTCTGCTCCAAGGCTCCAAGTGACCAGCTAAAGCAATGAGGTATACAAGAACAATATTCCCAGCTGACTCATCCAAGCGTCTTCATGTGGAACTTGAGGATGGAGCTGCAAAGTGCCCTGGACAGAGGTCAGTGTCTAGGAGAACCCATTGATCATATACCAATGAGGCCTTTGGACAGAAGGAGATGTGAGGCTCAGAAGGCGTGTTCCAAGGAGATGCTGATGTAATCAATGTCACATCAATCAATCTATATTATCACAGAGTTCCTGGCAGGCAGGGCAAGCACTGGGATCTTCTTGCTCCTCCCTTTTTATAGTTGCATATCATCTTCTGGGGAATTTCTACCCCTCTCCCTTGCTGGAGGCTCCTCAGCTGATTCTATTTTTATCCCAAGTCCAAAGGTAGAATTTATCCTTTCAGGGGAATAGTCATTTCTTTTTAAATCTGCAAGGAGGACAAGTAAAAAGGTTATAGTGGAACTCCAATAACCTACTGTTCATGAAGACAAATGGGACTTTAGGCTTTGCCAAGTGTTCAGAGAGATCTCCTCTTCCTCAGACCATAGATATGTGGAACTCAAACCCTCGACCATGTCTAAATTAAGCCTCCTTTCCCACCCCAATATCCCCTCTCCCTTCCCTATGCTGTTTGGGCGCTGTTTATGGGGGCAGGGAAGATAGACGTGGTTGCTTGCTTCAATACACAGTGCCCTATAAGGCATAATCTGAACAGAGTTAAGTGAGACCAAATGGGAAACGGGGCATTTTACTGTTGAATGACAGGCAGAGGCAGAGAGGTCAGCCAAGAAGGCTGACTCCTCATCTCAGTGGTCAGTTTTCTGTGACAAAACCTGCACCTCAGGTTTGGTACAGCCAATAAACGTTCCATCCAGTTATCAGATCCTATGCTTCCTAAGCCCTCCTTCCATCTGAAAAGAAAAAAGTTAAAAGAAAATATTAAGAGGCATAACCTTTGTAAGATAGGTATGGAGGAAAATGGGGTTAAAATGTTTGTGACCTTTTTGTGCTATACTGATTGTATTTGCTAGCCTAGAATATGTATTTCTTGTATTATTTTTAATGCTAAATGAGGATTATGTGGATATAAAACTAATACATATTATATATTAATAATAAAACAATCAACGTTTATTGAACATGTATGTTGATATGGTTTGGCTGTGTCCCCTCCCCAGATTTCATCTTGACTTGTAACTCCCGCAATTCCCACATGTCATGGGGGGAATCCAGTGGGAGGTGACTGAATTATGGGGATGGATCTTTCCTGCACTCTTTTTGTGATAGTGAATGAGTCTCACAAGATCTGATAGTTTTAAAAACGAGAGTTTCCCTACACAAGCTCTCTGTCTGCCTGCTGCCATCCACGTGAGAAGAGACTTGCTCCTCCTTGTCTTCTGCCATGATTGTGAGGCCTCCCCAGCCATGCGAAACTGTAAGCTCATTAAACCTCTTTCTCTTATAAACTGCCCAGTCTCACGTATTTTCTTTATCAATAGCATAAAAACAGACTAATACGTATACTACATAATTCAATCTTCACACAAACCTTATGAAACAGGTGCTATTATGCCTGTTTTACAGATGAGGAACTGAAGCCCAAGGTCATACAGCTGGTAAAAAGCAGAACTGAAATGTGAGTTCAGCCTCTCTGGCTACAGGGCCTATGCCCTTTATACTATCCTAAACTGCCTCTCATATAAAAAAAATATGAAGGGAAATGTAATCAAACAAAAATGAAAAATCACCTCTAATCCTATTTTCCAGACAAAACTCTTTTTTATTTAGATTACCAAATGTCTGAATAAACAAGGATATTTCTTATTTCCACTTAAATGTTGGTCAAAAACTAAGGTTTTGAAAGAAAAGATGAATTAGGACTAGAGATGGTGGAATTGCTGAATTACTCAAAACCTACCAGTCTGTCATGCTTGTAATCCCAGCACTTTGGGAGGCCGAGGCAGGTGGATAACCTGATGTCAAGAGTTCGAGACCAGCCTGGCCAACATGGTGAAACCCCATCTCTACTAAAATACAAAAATTAACTGGGCGTGGCAGCAGGCACCTGTAATTCCAGCTACTCGGGAGGCTGAGGCAGGAGAATCACTTGAACCCGGGAGGTGGAGGTTGCAGTGAGCCGAGATTGCCCCACTACACTCCAGCCTGGGCGACAAGGGCAAAACTCTGTCTCAAACAAACAAACAAAACACCTACCAGTGTAATGTAAAAAAATTATCTCAAGCTTAATCCTACAGGACTACTAACTGAGCTCAAGGATTGGAAGCAGTGAGTTCTGTCTCAAGTCTCCCTGTGTCCTGGCTCCTTAGATGTATGTAGTCCTTGTATCTTCAAGAATGCAGGCTACCCTTCCAGGGTAAGAATGAATCAGACCTGGGAAAAGGACAGTACTGGAGGATGCTGAGTGAATGAGCCGGACTCCAGCCTGCCATCAAGGAATGACTCTGATCGTTGTCAGCTCCTGCCTTCCAGAGGGCCCTTACCTGGAGCTCCTGATGACTCTCAGTCCAGTCCCAGCCCCTTCCTGAGCTCCTTTTGACCAGAGAAGCCAGCGGGCAGCTCGGTTGTGCACAATCTCTTTGCCACGTCAGGTACGTGATTTGTGAGAGTGAGTCCTGGCCAGTTGTGAGAGCTATGGCCCTCCCCTCTCTGACTGCTGCATTTTGATCTCCCCACCACTGACTGACCACTATATTCCCAGTGGAACTGGAAGCCTGCTCCAGCCCTGTCTCTCTATGCCTTCACCACAGGAGCTCCCCCTACCTCTAACTCCAACAAGATTAGAAATCACCCTTGTGGCTGGGCGCAGTGGCTCATACCTGTAATCCCAGCACTTTGGGAAGCCAAGGCAGGCGGATCACCTAAGGTCAGGAGTTTGAGACTAGCCTGGCCAACGTGGTGAAACCCCGTCTCTACTAAAAATACAAAATTAGCCAGGCATAGTGGTGCACACCTGTAGTGTGCACACTCGGGAGGCTGAGGCACAAGAATCACTTAAGCCTGGGAGGCAGAGGTTGAAGTGAGCCGAGATCGCACCATTGCACTCTAGCCTGGGCCAAAAGAGCAAAACTTCATCTCAAAAAAAATAGAAATATATATTGTATATATTATATATGGAAGAGTATTTGTTTTAAATTTCCCTTTCTTTTACAGAAACCTGAAATATCCAGGCATTATATGATTCACTGACAATATCTGAAACCCATATAGATTTTGCCAGTATACTTGGTAGTTTGTGCAGGAATGTGCTCCAATCTGTGCAAATCCACCCTCATTCCACTGTTTTTCCTATCACTGCTATTCAAAGTCCTGTGCCATCGAAAAGACAGAGGAGGAAATCACATAACTTTTTATGAACATATATATAGACATAAATACAATCTGTGGGTGAGGTGACAAACAGCAGTAGGGGGTCCGGTCTGCACACATAGTAAGAAAATAAAATAAATGTATCTCCCCCTCACCATCCTTTAATGTGCAGGATTCTGCTCCAAGGCTCCAAGTGACCAGCTAAAGCAATGAGGTATACAAGAACAATATTCCCAGCTGACTCATCCAAGCGTCTTCATGTGGAACTTGAGGATGGAGCTGCAAAGTGCCCTGGACAGAGGTCAGTGTCTAGGAGAACCCATTGATCATATACCAATGAGGCCTTTGGACAGAAGGAGATGTGAGGCTCAGAAGGCGTGTTCCAAGGAGATGCTGATGTAATCAATGTCACATCAATCAATCTATATTATCACAGAGTTCCTGGCAGGCAGGGCAAGCACTGGGATCTTCTTGCTCCTCCCTTTTTATAGTTGCATATCATCTTCTGGGGAATTTCTACCCCTCTCCCTTGCTGGAGGCTCCTCAGCTGATTCTATTTTTATCCCAAGTCCAAAGGTAGAATTTATCCTTTCAGGGGAATAGTCATTTCTTTTTAAATCTGCAAGGAGGACAAGTAAAAAGGTTATAGTGGAACTCCAATAACCTACTGTTCATGAAGACAAATGGGACTTTAGGCTTTGCCAAGTGTTCAGAGAGATCTCCTCTTCCTCAGACCATAGATATGTGGAACTCAAACCCTCGACCATGTCTAAATTAAGCCTCCTTTCCCACCCCAATATCCCCTCTCCCTTCCCTATGCTGTTTGGGCGCTGTTTATGGGGGCAGGGAAGATAGAC
>NW_012115788.1:2768829-2805689 GCF_000951035.1 Colobus angolensis palliatus | reverse complement strand
GGTTGCAGTGAGCCGAGACTGCGATACTGCACTCCAGCCTGGGCGACATAGTGAGACTCTGTCTCAAAAAAAAAAAAATCACCTTTGTTTGTTGTGAATTTACACCTGCCCCATCCCAGGTTACGATGGATGGTGCTCTTTCACTGACTTCAAATTCAGGGTATGATCATTTATTATAAGGCAAGAAGAGCTACTCGCTTAAGATATGTGAAATCCCGCTGTAAGGACAAGTTTGGTGTGACTAAAAGTAGTGGGCAAGCTGAGGCACACATGATGCTTCCCTTCTGGGACAAAAGAAAGGAATGCAACAGGGCTGGGACTGCCCATTTGGAGGGCACAGGCCTCCAGCTGCTTGCTTTTATAGTAGGAATTTTTAAGTATGTCATGTTATCAAATCAGATTTTTAAAAATACATGTTGCAATGCGTGTTTAAACTAGCAGATTTTTACAGTAAAAAGCACTACTTTGATTGAGGGTGTCATTTCCCTCCATACCACACCCTCCCAAGTACCCAATGGGTAAATTAGAATAGAATAGAAATAGAAACGCTGTGGACAACACCCTGAGGCCACCGGCAGCTGGCAGGACCCAAAGTTGGGGGTGGGGAGGGCAAAGACCTGCCTCGGTCAGATTTCATCCCATTTAAAGTCAGTGGAACTTTTCCTTTGGAGTGACTGTGACAACTATTGGGCCCCATGTTGTTTTATCACATTTTGGCAGAACCCAAAGTAAATCCCTGTCCTTTTAATCCCTTTAGATACTTGAAAATTTTGCAGTCAGAAAGTCAGGCCCTGCAAATGACTGTGAATGAGATAAAAATGTGATTACAATTTTCTACTTTATCCCAGGTTACAAAGGATGTTGTTCTACGAGAGATTTACTTAGAGAAAAACAGAACTGTTAGTGGCATACCCGGGAGTTTGAGCTTCCGGCAGCAGGAGTTACAATTATGTTTTGCAATGAAGTTTCTAATTGCATCTTCCCCCAAATTGGCCGGTCCAAACACCATTCCTCTTGATCTAGAGGAAATATCAGAATATCAATTAGATCACAACTAAGAAAAAAGAGCTCAACTAGGATTCTCTGAGATACCGAACAGTATCCCATAGTAACCCAGTAAACTTAAAGGAGCCAACAAAGAACAGAGCACTTTGGGGAAACAACAATGTTAGGTTTGCAAATTTAAAATTCAAATGCACTTAAATCTTTGTTCCCAACTCCAAGACCTACTGTGAAACGCATTTCAACGCTAATCTGATAGAAGAGTGAATTTTCTACGTACCACATTAAAACAAAATACAGTGAAATCCTTTTTAATGCGCACGGGGTGAAAGAGTGACATTCATTACCAAATGTTTTACTAGAATACCCCAAAGGTAAGGTATAAAGTAAAATACATTTGCTTTTGGGACACGCCTTCTAAAACGATGCATAGACATTGCTCCCAACCCAAATAGTTTTCCGAAAATAACCATCCTCAAAAGCAAATAAATACCCGAGTAAACCCTAGATCCGTACTCATGGCTTTTTCAAAGCCACTTGCTCTCCGGCAAACTGCTCTAGCTGGGCTTTTTGTGGAAAGACAAGACTATGACACAATGTGTTGGTGGAAGTAAAGTACATATGCTCGATGTAGGTGACAGAGTTACAAATAGAATCAGTATATATAAGGCACCTTTTGAATACTCTATAATCATAACAAATTCCCAGCAGATTCTAAGATCAGTGTTCATCCATTATCATATCAAAGGCGACCATCAATCTTTGGATGTTGACACAGCACACCACAGAGCAGAGCACACCAGAAACATTTCCCAAGAAACTTTATGAAAGCTAATATTTTATTTTAATGACAAGCAGAGTGGAAACAGCACATTTTAAAATCTGAACTCAATTACCGCTCTTAAATACCACGTCTTAAGAAAAAAGAAAAGCAAACTATCACAAAAGGAAACAATAAACTTCGCTTCTAAGGAATGCGGTTTTTCAAAAAGGACGTGGTGTAAAAATGGACTTTTTTCCATCCAAGGATTGAAACATTTATCTCAATTTCCACTTCCTTTTGGCAGAATAACAGTAGCTGCTCTGAAGATGTGCCAAGCTCAGAATGAGGGCTGATGTCAGTTTGATCTCAGATTGCCTCTTTGCTCCGAGGCGAGTAGGTGGAGGAACTCTCTCGGGAAGACCAAGTGAACAGACACCCAGGATTAACTTTCCTGGTCACTCAATCGCTCTTACAGAGCACAGCTCTGGTGGTATTTACCCGGCTGCATAAGCTGCCTCTTGTTAACTATTCCTCTCTCTCTGTCCATCTGGTAAGGTACCACTTCAATAAGGTGAAACTGAAGGTGGCAAAAAAGTCAAAGCACTCAGCATTTAGACCGGGATTCCACGATGCCAATAAAGTGAAACACAGTGTTATTTTAGTCGTCTAAATTGAAGAATGCCTTTTCATAGTCTCTCCAACATGACCCTGTTAGAATATTTCATTCATTTGCTTTCAATACCTGCCATTTCTTTCTCCCAGTAAAACACAAAAATCCCCAACTTAGAGATGCAACACCAAATCTCAGATAAAAGCTGTAAGTTAAATGATCTCCCTCTATGAGCTCTGGGAAAGTTAAGACAAAAGAATCAAAATTACTACAAAATGCATATAGCAGGAATTCGACCACTCCCAGTGCAGGGGAGAATGAAAGGGAGTTGTAGGGAAATTCATTTGCATCTACCCGCTACAGCACGCCTAGAGCCTTGCAGTCTTAGATAACCAGGTTTTAAAAAAAATACAAGTAGCTGTTTTCCAGATTTTTCACAACACAGGAAAAGCAGGTGGTAGCTTGGTTCCACATGCGAGGAAACGCTAATTAGTGCCATCTATACATAGATTTACTAAAGAACATCTCATCATCATTTCGTACTTGTCAAATGCCCAAAACTATCAAAGCAGCAAGCTAAAAAACTAATCCCAAATGACCAATAACCAAGGCAGAAGGTTAGGGAAAGTTAAGAGACAATAAGCATTAGAAACGATATGAGAATTTACACCACAAGAATATCTTCTCTTTTGGTAGAGGGTTGTCCTCTCATTGACCCCTTCTCCTCATAGGAAAGTCACCATCTTCACTGAACCTAAGTTTTCTCATTTGTGAACTGGGATTGAAAATGCTTCCTTTCATTGTTGTTGCAAAGGTTAAAATAAATAACCTGTGAAAGCACTTGCTTAAATCAGTGCTTCCCAAACTTTAATTCACACCGGATCACCTGAGGATCTTGTGGAAATTCAGATTTTGATTCAGTATGTCTGGGCAGGGTCCTGAGATTCTGCATGTCTAACCCTCTTCCCGATGATGCTGACCTTGTTGGTCCATGTCCCATGATTCGTGTAGCAAGTGCTTCAGACACATAAGGCATTCGAAATGTGAGCCCCATGGAACTAATCGGACATAATTCCTCATGAGCATGAGAAAATAGTAGTTCTTGTTATCTTGACCATGAAGGCCAACTGCATCCAAAATTGGGTCACCCCACAAAACCAGGCAGGCCACAACGAAGCCGTCCTATCAGTTTCCAGAGTTACTATCCTTAAGTCATAAAAAAATAAAGTTGCCATAAGACAGAGTTTCTCAACCCTGGTTGCCCATAGAATCACATGAGGAACTTTAAAAAAATACAGATATCAGGGCCCTATCTTCAGAGATTCTAATTTGATGCCAATTCTTGGCAATTTTTTTTAAGTTCCCCAGGTGACTTTAACAGAAATTGAGGCCCACTGGCCTATAGCATGCAATTAAATACCTACCTGTCAAGGAGGATAATATAATCTTAGAATTCTAAATGATAGAATATTCAGGTCTTATTAAGTGACATATGCCAAGGTCAAAATTTAATAAATGATAGATGGGGTATACATAAACTTGGTTCATTATATATGCAAAAAATTTCCCCTGCAAAATTATAAAGTACTTCCAGTGTAAGATTCTTACTACTAACCCTTAGGCATACAGGGCTACTGAAGAAATAATATTCTTAGCTAAAAACACCTTAGCAGAGCTTAAGTGAAAAATAATAAAGTCTTTATGTACATAGCGTGGTAACATGGATGCCACAGTCAAATAAATATCATGGGAATGAAATGTGTACGTCCAATACGGATCACCTTTATGTTCTCTAGTTCACCTAGTCCAATTAAATATCTAATACACTTTTAGATGGGCCTCTTTGCATAGAAGCCTACATATTTAGATTAAATCACTCAGTAAAATAACAGAGCACTAAAGCAGTGAATATTTATGAGTTCTTGGGGAGGGAAAGTAAAAATTTCCGATTTTATTGATTGCCCACTTATGTAGTTATATACATATAACTACTACCCAGGGGCCAAGTGTACACAATTATGACAACTAAGAAGTAAAAATGTATGCTGGCAGTTCTCAAGAGTGGTCTCTGGACCAGCAGCATCATAATTCCCTGGGAACTTGTAAGAAATGCAGATTATTTGGCCCTACCCCAAACCTACTGAAGCAGAAACTCTGGGAGTAAGGCCCAGCAATCTGTGTTTTCACAGGCTCTCCTGGTGATTGTGATGTAAGCTCTTATTTGAGAACCATTGCCGCCTGCCATATTGATCAGTGTTTAACCCTCATCATCACTTCTTTCTACCCCACCTTTAATACAAGAATACAACCTGAGATCCTTTACTGCCAAGTCTTCCCAAAAGCCTGCTTTCTGGGATAAAATACCCATGGGAATTCAAGGGACAGGTTGAGTCATCTCTCTATAGAATTTAAAATTCAGCTCTTAATTAAGTCAGATTATCTGATGGTTCATATTTAAACTCCATGTTTTGTCCTCTCATAAGATTTGCTGTTACTAAATAGCACACTTTATGCCCTCAGCTTTCATTTTATAAGCATATGAATGAAGATGCTGCCCACGATAAGATGCAATGACTCCACTGTGAAGACAACAAAGGAAACTGTGCTTCCGCTATGACATTGTTCTCATATCAAACCCACAGAAGCTAAACTTACACGTTGGAAACCCAGTCGAATTTGCATTAGTCCTTATAATTTCCATTTATGTGTACAAATCTAACTGCAGATTTAATATCATTTTACATATTTCTGTATTTTCTTTTTACCCCCATTTCCTAATCTATGCTTTTTTATAATCATATTGTTTTTGGTCTATATACATAAGCTACCTAAAAATCTTTCTAGAATCTAGGCAGGGAACATATATGTTTGTAAATTATTTTTAAAACCATTTACTATGTGTTAAATGCAATTTTCTAAATGATAACATATAAATTAACTTACTGTTTGACTTCAGGTTTTATAACAGATGGATCTGTCAAATTTTCTCCAACACCTCAAAAGAAGAAACAAAATTCATTTAGCAAACAGAGATTTCATTTTCTTAGAAATTCACGAAAATAATAATTAAATTCTAATTTCTTAATTTAAAACTCACAGTCACTCTGTAGTAAATCAAACATCATGAGCCCATACTTCACCACTAAGCAACACTGGCATGTAAGAAATTTGGCTGGGCACGGTGGCTCACGCCTGTAATCCCAGCTCTTTGGGAGGTGCAGGCGGGCAGATGACCTGAGATTAAGAGTTTGAGACCAGCCTGGCCAACATGGTGAAACCCCATCTCTACTAAAAGTACAAAAATTAGCCGGGTTTGATGGCGCTTGCCTGTAATCTCAGCTACTCGGGAGACTGAGGCAGAAGAATCATTTGAACCAGAGAGGCAGAGGTTGCAGTGAGTTGAGATCATGCCACTGCACTCAAGCCTGGGCAGCAGAGCTTAACTCCACCTCAAAGAAAAAAAAAAAAGCATGTAAAAAAAATCTGTGCTTGTACCCCTTAAATATATAAAGATATATAAAAACTAAATATAAAAAAATTAAGGCTTTTAATTCTTAAAAAAATCATGTAAATTAAATGCACTATAAAAATTGTTCAGAAATGTTTGAAAATTTTAGTTAATGCGCGGTTTCCCACAAACCCTCTGTTATAATAAACTTCTAGGCCGTAAATGATTGTTCTAATGGTGTGTTCACAGTTACTGATAGTGGCATCTGTCATTCATTTACCACTTGCATATATCAGATATTCTAATTTTATTTTCTCTAATTCTCAGCAATTATAAAAGTGTTATCCTCATAGCCTCATTTTACATTTTATTCTCATTTACATCAGTGAGTACACCGATGTTCAAACCAATTATGTCATCTGTCAGAGGTTGCACAGTCCATACATGGTCATACCAGGATTAACGCTGAGCCAACGTTTGTGTTCCTAACATTGGTCTCTGGTCTCCTTGGATGGATTCCATCGGTGCTCAGCAAGGTGCATGGTGCTGCATGGTTTTGCAGGTACAACCTCTGCTCCATCAAAGAGACACATACTTATACTTTTTTTTTTTTTTGAGATGGAGTTTTGCTCTTGTTGCCCAGGCTGGAGTGCAGTGGCACGATCTTGGCTCACCACAACCTCCGCCTCCCGGGTTCAAGCGATTCTCCTGCCTCAGCCTCCTGAGTAGCTGGACTACAGGCATACGCCACCACATCCAGCTAATTTTGCATTTTTAGTAGAGACAGGGCTTCTCCATGTTGGTCAAGCTGGTCTCGATCTCCCAACCTTAGATGATCTGCCCACCTCGACCTTCCAAAGTGCTGGGATTATAAGCCTGAGCCACCACGCCTGGTCACATACTTATACTTTTATTCTACCTATAAACAGTAGAACAGAAACCACTAAATTATTGATCTCAGTGATGGTTACAACTGTGTATTCAGTTGTGAAAATTCTTTGAGATGTATGCTTATGCTATGCGAATTTTCTAAATGTATATAAGTCTTCAACAAAATTTACCTTTGAAAAAAAGATGACACTAAAGCCTAAAAAGGTAACATAGGTGCAATGTAAAGCTAAAATTTATCAAAACAGGAATCAGCACCTAAAGTGAATCTCTTATAAAATACTAGTGGTGAGAAGGCTGATTTCCACTGGTGGAAATATTCCAAGCCAGCCAGTAAGATTTGGGCACAATCCAGTGATTTCTGAGATCATTCTCTAGTCAGCTCTGCTTCTCTTTGCTTGAAAGCAACTAACCTTGTGGGAAGATTATTTTAACATTATATAAAATTTGTAAATTTTAGTGTATTTCTACTTGTTGAGAAAACTCATGTTTTCCAGCCAATATGTTTTAAAAAGATTTTTGCTATTGTCTGTATGTTTTACAATACACTAAACCTTTCATAAGAAAATGTAATCCTTATAGACTTTTACCCTATGAAACTGACTTCCTTAGAAAAATAACCTAGAGCTTGAAATTGGGTGACCTAGATAGCTCCCTTAATCTCTCTGAACCTCAGTTTTGTCATCTGAAATTGTGAATAATAATGGGCCTTATCTTAAAGGGTTACTGAGAGGATTAAATGAACTACTGGACACAAACTGCTTAGCAAAGTGTCTGCCCCCTAGGAAGCTGAAAAAATGTTCACTGTTACTTGTATCATTCTTCTACTATCAAGAACTTCTTGTGAAGTGAAATTTTATTTCCTTACCACTAGTAAAATCATGTTTCTGATTGATTATCTCATTTCCCTAAAGTACTATATTCCCTAAGGAACAGAACTCCTTATAAGAACGAGGGTAAAGAGTATCCACAAACCTTTATACCCCTAAACCCATTCTGACAGTCCAAAGATTAATATATACATATTTTGGGGCACACAAATGGCAGAAGGACCTTTCAATGTGTGAAAATAGAGAATAGGCCAGGCACAGTGGCTCATACCTGTAATCCCAGCACTTGGGGAGGTAGAGGCAGGCAGATCTCTTGAGCCCAGGAGTTTGAGACTGGCCTGGCCAACATAGTGAAACCCCATCACTACACATACAAAAATTGGCCAGGTATGGCAGCACGCGCCTGTGGTCCCAGCTACTCGGGAAGCTGAGGTGGAGTATTGTTTGAGCCCAGGAAGGCTGAAGCTGCAGTGAGCCATGATTGTCCGACTGCACTCCAGCCAGCCTTGGCTACGCAGGGAGACCTTGTCACCCCCCAAAAAAAAAAGAAAGAAAGAAAAAAGAAAAGAAAAGAAAAGAAGGTAAGGAAAGAGAAGAGAAAAGAAAAAAGAAAAGAAGGAAGAAAAGAAAAAAGAAAAGAAAAGAAAAGAAAAGAAAAGAAAAGAAAAGAAAAGAAAAGAAAAGAAAAGAAAAGAAAAGAAAAGAAAAAAGAGCAGCCCCAAATACCAATCTGACTTAAAGAGAGTAAATGCTCATGTCAGGTAATATGCGGCATGCCTTTATGAGGAAATCAGAGATTGACATTCTGATCCCAACCACTTTTGAGTACACCAATGAACTTGTACATTGGTAGAAAGGAGCTACCTTTTTTGTAGTAGCAGAATTTATGATGATGATGACGTCGATGCCAATGCTGCCGTTCTGGAAATTGCTTTGTTGAATAAAAAATTAATAACTCTAAAACTTAGTATCTCCAAATTAATGTTGAAAAATACAATGAGCTAAAAAATGCTATAAACCACTGGAATTTGAAATACAATTGTTTTTGATTTCTGTTGCTGGGAACTAATTGTTGGATTTTAATGATGATGATTCAGGCCCTCACATGTAGGATTTTTTTAAGTGGAAAGAGACCAAAAAACTTCAGCGTAATTACAAGTGATTGGAAATTGGTCAAGTCTCTCCTTAGAGTACAGTTTCTGGCCTGGTGTGGCAGCTTCTGGGGTTAGTTATTGGTACTCCCTTGGAAGAAAGCAAAGAGGAGAGGAAAAGAAACTGAAAGAATAAACTCCTCGAGTGTTTTACACTCCTTCTCTCTCTCAAAGCGGTAGGGAACCACAGCACACCCAGCAGAGCCTTCTTCTATAGAAGCAGAGGCTGCAGTCTCTCTGCAGCACCAACAGGACCACAGACTGCCTGCAACTGCAGATTAACCTCCATATTAAAGAGTCACACAGAGACTAATGCTAACAGCAACAATGACTAAAGTTTACTGAAGGCTGTGTATCAGGAACTTGTCTCAATTCTTGCCCTTAACAACTCTACGGCTTAAGTGCCTAATATTATTTTCCCCATTTACAAATGAGGGAAGTGGGACTCAAAGTGGTTGCTCCTCCGTGTTATGCAGCTAATTCACAGTGGAGCCAGAAGTCAGACTCCGGCATTGCAACTCTAGAGCTCCTCCTCCTAACTGCTGCTGGTGAGCCTCTGTCTCCACTTACACCACCCAGACAAGGTGCATCATCTCTCCAAAGACTAGAAATACAAATAAATTAAAGACAATATAAAACTGAACCAAAAACCATTAAGAGATTTTAAAAATTACATTCTATTTTCCCTTTCCAACCTGGTTTGGATTAAATATAATAATGCACATAAATAAGCCTTTAGCCAAGTGCCTGGCACAAACATAGTAAATGTTAGCTAGTAGTAGTAGTGTAACTGTTCATAATTACTATTATAGGATTCACATTCTTCCATAAATCCAGGTCTAACCAATTGACCAAAACTCTCCGATAAGTATCTCAAATTTCATCACACTCATATTATGATGTCCACTCCTCCCTTCTCTGAAGGTCAATGTTTTGACATTGTTTATTTGGAGTGGCCTATTTCTGCAATTCACATAATTGCCCAGTAAAAGAATAAAGTTAATTCTCTTTTTCCCTCAAGACTGTCAACACAGCATTTGTTCTGTTTAATGTTACTTCAGATTACTAAGAGACATAAAAATCCCCAAACATAAACATCATTAAACAAAAACCTATTCAAGTGGAATACAAAACACACTGAAGAGTCATCATTAATTCCTTAAAGTTTTTCTTTGGTTGTTTTGTTTTGTGTTTCTGTTTTTCTTTTTTAAACAACTCCACCCAAAACTCAAAGCACAGTCAAATACAGATGAAAACAATCAACCTCTCTCCAATTTGAGCTACAAAAATAGATGCCTTGGGCATCAATGCTCTGGGTTTATATGGATCAAGTACTTGCTGGTTTAAAAGCTGAATCAACTTGGTCATTTTAACTTTGTTTATATTGCTTCCTAAAATATTGGGTTTGAATTGTATTAGAAATATAATTCAACTCTGTGAGCAGCATCGATCTGAAAGGACAGAAGCACTTATATGTCATTTAAAAAATGCACTTATATGTAGTTTAAAAATTTGTGTCACACCCCTGAGCATGTGACAGAAGTTTCAATCAAAGTGACTTTGCAGTCTTAGCAGACATGGCTCACGATGCCCCAGGACTGTCTGCTTATCTCTACATTCTCCAACCTCCAAACCCAGCTTTCAGCATAGAATCCCAGAACCAGAGGCTGGGAAAGTCAGATAGGACAAGAAAAAGGCCCAAGTTGTTCAAACAAACCGTAAGATGGTTATACCCTCTACATATGAAACTCTTAAAAGAAATAAAAGAGCAGTGAAAAGAAAAGAACAGGGATGTGTTAAGAACAGCTTAAGTCTGCATCCTGGCTCCCCCTTAAGTAGCTGTGCAACTCTGGGCAAGTCATTAAACTTTCTGGGCCTAAATTCCCATAATATTTACCTCAAGGTGCTGCTTCTAGGATTAAAATGAGGTAACTTCTAGGAAACTTCCTGGACTAAATCTCCTATTTAAAACCAAAGCCCCAGTCAGTGAGCCTAAGGACTAAACTTTGACCTCAATACATATTTTGTTCTGTCCCTGCTAGGCAAGCCTGCTGGAGACACTCTGTTTTGTGCCGCAGGATTGTAAGTCACATGTGAGGTGTTGATAGTCAGGAGATGTGCTGATCAAAGGCTTCCATTAAATAAGAGTATGCTGCATTGCCTCTCTCAGTCTGTGTATTTTCATGAACTGTTATAACAAGGGACACAGCAAAGAGAGCAAGCTAAATTATAAATTGCTAAAGCAATGAGCTCAAAATCATGAAAAACACTCAGAATTTAAATGCTCCTATGCATATAAATGCATGCCTAAATATTAACATAAGACTAAGGTGAGGTCATAAAACTGAAAAATTTGTTACAAAAATCATTTGTCATTTTGCTCAAAAATTTGGATGTCTTTGCATTTTAAACAGGTAATCATCTGCCTACATTTTTCCCTCTACCTAAGTGGGAAATAAATAACATACCAGATTCCATGATTATCACTTTACAATGTCTGGAAATAAATGTGCCCACCTCCCTTCAAAGCTAAACAGAGCAACTCCATATATTACCCATCCTTGCTCTTGCAAGATCTCTTTACACTTTGCCTCATGCTTGTTGTATCAAATCCTACATCATCAATCACCTTGCAAATCTAAAACCAGCAGCTCTCCCCGAGTGTACTCATAGGTCCAGTGAGAGAAAGCTAACATCAGCTCCTCCAGGGTGTTGGTGGGGGTGATTTCATCACCGTTGTTGTTGTTGTACTTCCGGAACTCCCCTGTCATATACTTCTCAATGGTCAACCACTGATTGGCTGAATGGCAGTAGATTAAGAAAACTTCCAGGAACCTGTCAGGGAAAAAGAGGCCATTGATCCCCGACAATACAGCAAAAGTGGGACTTACCTTACTGAACAGTCATCAGCAGGAAAGATTACCTAACCCTGGTATGATGCAGCCTTAATGCACATGCCCTTGCCCTTTCTATGGAAGGGATAGGATGCAAATATTGTTAATTTTTCTTTCCATGCTTACCCACCTCCCTTCACTTTGAGGCAACTTTCCAACTCTTTCATGAGTACCAGACCCAACTTTTCTTGCTGTGCTCTATAAAGTTCCTTGTAAATGAAAGAATGAAGCTTTACTCTAAGTCCAGCACCAAATTATGATCTCTGTCTCAATAAATGAATCCAAGTGTATGAAGACACTCAAGTGAAAGTAACAAGAGTTTATTCTTACAAAATTCTTACTTTCTATAAGATATTGGGGGAAGAGACCATGCTTACAATAAGAATAATTTTTCTGCCATAATGCCCCTGCACATTAATAGTAACACCCAAGATCTGTCTGTTTCCCATAACTGAAATCTTAGTTATAGCCTCTGAATCTCTTTTTTCCACTCATGTTTAAGTCCAATGATCAACATCAAGGTATCTCTGGGGTCTCTAATTCTCCTTTTGCCAGTCTCTGAAATTATGGAAGGAAGAATCCAAAAATAAGATCATGGGGAATTTCCCCATGGATAAGATTTCTCATGAGTAATGGGCTGAGATGAGATAGAGAGAAATTCCTACTTAAAATAAAGGGCCAAGATGCCCAGATTTTCTTACCTTGGTGTGTAGGGAATGGTTTGTGGTTTCACTTGGTTGAAGATATAGATCAATTTTTGAGCAGCTCTTTGTTGCTGAATTTCCTACAAAATAGGGAGCACTGATAAAAATATTGGTTTACTGTTGTACAGCTCTGATCATGAAATTACGATAGGCTACCCAAATGTGATTTTTAGCCTTATTCAACTCCCACCACTGCCTGTCCCAGAAGCAAAAGTCCTACAAAGCAATACTACCTCTAAAAACTAATAGGTTCCCCTTTGGGTTGAAGATAATGCCTCAGATAAGGATGTAACCAGATCTCTTTTCTTTGACCTGTCCCTCTAGGCTATGGGTCTCCGAGTTTCAGACTTACCCTGAGGCAAAGATGAAGCACAGTGCTCTCCTGGAAGATTTTATGCCATGTCCTCACAACCTCAGGAAGAAAGGACTTGACAATGAAAACCTGTCCTGGCTTGAGAATGTCATCCTCAGACCAAGTGCTGATGACTCTCATAGCTTTACGGAGGCCCCCATCCATCTCTTCTCGGGACAACACCTGTATCATTGCAGCTCTCCCACGCTGAGACCAAGAGGACATGCTTTTATCAAGGTTTAAAGGGGAACTCTCCTCCAACCTGTAGACAGTTATTTCTTCCCCTGCTGCAAAGAGAAGTGAAGGCAAGGAATTCAGTAAGATCGCCATGTCTGTGACATGGATAGTATCCTAAATATCAATGCAGAATCAGTTCAGTTACCCAAACGACCAGAGGAGGATGGGACTAGCAGGGAACAGAACAGAATAAAGGACATGGATCTGGCCATGTTTCTATGTTATTTATTGTCTAGTAGATGTGGGGAAGGGGAGAAGGGACAAGTATCAGAGGATACAAAAGAATTAAGCTGTTCATACTGCAGACTATAACTGGACAAAAGCAAAGCAGTAAGGATATGCTTCTTCTGTTAAAGATAAATCCTTCTAAAGAGATGGTTTAACCTGATGGTGTTGCTCATTATCATCCCCCTAAGGAGCCTAATTAGACATTCTTTTCTAATTGTTCTTCTCACGACCTATTAATACAGGTTGCATATCCTTTATCCAAAATGCTTAGGACCAGAAGTGTTTCAAATTTCAGGTTTTTTCAGATTTTTGGAATATGTGTGTATATATAATGACATATCTTGGGGATGGGGCCCAATCCCAAACACAAAATTCATTTGTTTCACATACACCTTATACATATAGCCTCATAGTAATGGTATACAGTGTTTTTAATAATCTTGTGCACGAAACAAAGTTTTGAAAGTGTCTTGACTCTGACCTGTCACAGGAGGTCAGGTGTGGGAGTTTTCCACTTGTGGCATCACATTAGCATTCAAAAAGTTTCAGACTTTGGAGCATTTTAGATTTCAGATGCATTTCAACTTGAATTTAATACAAGCTCAACTTGTATTAAAAAATTCTGTATATCTGCTTATGTGTACTCTATGTAGATCTGTGCTTTATATCATTAAAAAAAAAAAAACTTATTTTTTTTCTAGGGGTGATAATACTCCATTGAAAATGCATGGTTTAACTCAGCTGGAGTCAAATAGTATCAACGTCATATCCCAGAGCCTCTCCTTCCTTCCTTTGTGCCTTTGGACAAGTTACTTAAAACCTCAATTTCCCCATCAGAAAAATGGGGATGAAAATACTGTTTTCATTGGGCTGTTGTAAAGGTTAAATAGGCTAACATGGCCAAAGTGAATTACAACCTCAGATACAAACTCAATCCCACTTAAAGGATTTTAGACACAAAATACTACTTAACAGCTACATAGCTTCCACTTTTAGGCTGTTGAAGAGGGAAAAATTCCTATTGAACCTAAACGCTACCAAGTCAGTGTTTAATGTTTCTTAACAGAGCAACATACTCTATACACAACTTCTGTCCAGTTTCAGCTGGTGTTTCATTTCCCCCTTACACCTTTGCTTCATTTTTTTTTTTTTTTTATGAACATGGTACTGGTTTACCAAGAAAGGAATCCAATCCCTCACTCTTGCATCTAATTCTTCACCAATCAACACATGTAGGTAATGCTCAGTAACAACTTTTCAAACCTTTCAAATATTTATTCTTGGTGCCCAGATAAATGCCACTGAAGATCTCTTTGAAGTTCTAAATCCTTAGAGGCTTTAGAGCAGAGCTATTGATTTGCAAAGCCAGCCATGGGGCCAAATGGAAGGGGAAGGCATCTGCATTAACAGTCAGAAGCCAGGCCGAGTGTGGTGGCTCACACCTGTAATCCCAGCACTTTGGGAGGCTGGGCCGGGTGGATCACCTGAGGTTAGGAGTTTGAGACCAGCCTGACTAACATGGTGAAACCCCATCTCTACTAAAAATACAAAAATTAGCTGGGCATGGTGGTGCATGCCTGTAATACCAGCTGCATGGGAGGCTGAGGCAGGAGAATCACTTGAACCCAGGAGGCAGAGGTTGCAGTGAGCCAAGATCCCACCATTGCACTCCAGCCTGGGCAACGAGAGCGAAACTCCATCTCAAAAAAAATATTAAAATAAAAATAAATAAATAAATACAAACAATCAAAAGTCAACCTAGTCTGTGCCCATGTGAACAGTGTGAGAAGAATCAAGCTCAAGGACACTTTGGGGACCCTTGCTATATTGTCAACTTGCTCATGCCTTATCCTGCCAGACAGAGAAATTTTGGTAGGCTTCGCCAGTGTGAGCTTGTTTTTCTTTACTACTCTAGACTTTTAAAATGACATTTACAGTCTGAGGTAAGAGCAATTAGTGTACACAAAACAAAATAAACAAAAAACAATACACAAAACATTTCTCTTCAGATGCCAGTTGGCTTTCACCATATTGACATTTATCGCTTTCTCCTGTGCTTATTATAAATGGTTGGTTTGTTCTTTTCTTTCCTACTTACTTCCAGTCTTGAGTCAGTGAATGCCAGGTGCAATATTACTGCTTTCTTCCCAACTGCTGCTCATTATAGGTCTTATTCCCATAGTATTAGATTTTGTCCCTGAATGCTGGCCATGACAGTTAACAAGAGTTTCCATTTTAGGAAATGAATCTCACTAAACTACAACCATAGACAAAACGAAATGTTCAACTGAAATAATGCAATGTGGTTTCTCCTGTGATTCACTCAGATTTTATGCCTCTGTCCTGGCATAACCTCAAGAAGGTAGAAATGCTACTCACCAAACAGTTGGATTGGTGTAAATGGTATGGTCTGAGAAAGCCTCATTAAATTATTCCTTTCAATGGCTGCAAACAAAAACAGATTTTCTATTTTAAGTATGCATCAATGGGCCGAATTTACAGAAAGCCTCTCCACATCAATATATTCATATAATGCTATTTAATTTCAAAGACTTCTTATTTCTTCCATTATCAAAAATATAATCTATAATATAGTCTAAAAAATAAACTATGCCTTAAACAGGAAAGAAATCCCAATTTTAGAGGCATTTAATGTGAGATTATGTCACATGGTCTGAGGTAGGACTGTCACCTCCACTCTCCTGAATACCACATCACATACTGATCCACACATATGTGGAACTTTCTTTTAAATGGCATTTTAATCTGTGAACTTTGGTTTTCCTTTCCAAAGCAAATCCAAAGCACAGTGGACTGTGGGGACACCTATTGTTCACTTTGCACAGTTCATCTTCTTTTTCCAGAGAGAGCTGAAGACCGATTTTAATTAGAAGCGAGTGATCTGCATTTTCCTGTTAAGAGCTATAGCCTAACAGATCAGAGTCAACATGAGTTACAGTATTCCTCACTAGAGACTTTCTTAAGTTGACGGCTGGAGTCAAAATAATAGATTACTGCGGAGCTGAAAGACTCAGTTGTAAGAGCCCAGATTGAGGAGTCTGGAATCTACTGCAACTCCATTCACTACAAAGGAGAATTCAGGATAAGGCAATCTATTACTAGACCCTGAACAAACAACCTCATATAATTATAACAGTAATTATCACACCAATAAGTTCTTACTCATGTATTGAGCTTTAGATTTGTAAAAGGCTTACCCATGTATTATCTCATCCAACGCTGAGAGCAATGACTCCCAAGAAACCACCCAGTGGCACCAGTCCAGTTGGTTTTTATATTGCTTTGCATTTCAAAGTGTTTTCCTCTTAATTCTCAACTAGCCCTTTGGCAGACTGTTCCTCAGGAAGGGCAAGTACAATTATTCCCACTTTGAAAGAAAGACAACTGAAGCACTGTGAAGTGATGTTGCTTAAGAGAGTCAAGACCCTTGACATCTTTGTTTAATAACATCTTTGTTGAACTCACTCCGTGGGGTTGGCATTCATTCAGTGATCATACCCACTGAGGCCCCATTGAGGGTACAAAACCCTCCCTCAAGGAACTACTTTCAGGTCTGCCTTTTCCCCAGTCCAAAACATTGAGATCTCTGGTTTGGGGCTGGCTTTGAGCTTGCAAAGAAATTTTAGATCTCAAGGTCATCTTTCTACTTCGCAATCTGGGACTTGAGAATGCAAACATTTTGCAAAAATCCAAATTCTCTTAAATTCTGAAAACTTGTTTTCCCAAGTCAATGGCAAAGTTAGACATTGGAATGTTCTTCCCATCAAAGCAAACAATAACTTTTCAAGTTGGGAGCCATGTCAGTAACACGGAATTTGTCAATGTTTCTGTTTACAAATGCAGAAGCACAGATGTTTAGCTCAGCTGACATGTCTATGTGCACATGCATCCTACCTGAATAATGATGGTGAGGCTCTTGAGGGCTTTTTAAGGAGGCTGAGATCTCTGAAATTAGAGAGAAGACTGGCATTTTAATTATGTGGCTGGAGATAAATACATGCTTATGAATATACTGCCTTCAAAGTTATTATTGAACAGGTTAATCAGAATGGCTTCTCAGTATTAGAAAAAGCTTGCCTAATATCTTTTAACCACATTATTGTGCATGGTATCCTGACAGCTTCCAATCATCAATGTAATATCTCCAAACATATTTATATAGGGAATTGAAGAAACACAGGTAATATTAGCCTCAAAGATGTATTTCCTCTGAACCAATTACACCTCTGGGTTGCAGAAGGCACTCAGCTGCCCATCATACTTCACGACATCCCAGAAGCATGATTCTCTGAGCTCCCTACCAAGATGCAGTACCCATAGAAAGACAGTATTAATACCAAGTTATTAACAGACTACTTCACTGACCTAAAATAACAACAAAATGCTGAAAACACATTAAGAGCTATATACTGGAAACAAAGAAGAGGGTGGATAATATAGCACCAAGAGATTTGTTTGGTTACACAAGGACTATGTGTTGGGAACACCTCTTCCAAGTTTAACTCATTCTCTTCTGTCTGCTTCACTCCTAAATTACAAGGCTCTAGAGAAATCCCCTGCAACAGTTTTGCTATTTCATAAAATCAAAATTAAAGTGGAGAACTTTGGTCTCATGATGGCAACTGCTTTATACCTAGTAGAGTAAGCAGCATAATGAGCCCAATTTTGCACATCTCTCTGGATTTTTGTTGCTGCATAAGGAAAGGAATGAAAATCACTTCCTTTGGGGAGTGTTGGCAAAAAGTAAGATCAGCAGGAAAGATGGCTCCTTTCTGAAGTCATCACTAAAAACAAAAAGTATTCCACTCCCACTATGGATCATATTAGGCGTGAGAGATATGGGTAAGATGTGGTTCCCACCTTACAGAAAAGCAAATGTATTAGGACAGAGAGACAGGTAACTATAATCACAACACAGTTAAAGTAATATATGTAATAAAGGTATATACAGAGGTTTATGGAACACATTAATTCCACCTGGAAGGTAGGGCCTTCATAAACAGTGTGAAATGCTTAAAGTGTATGGGCATCTGAGTCTGATAAAACTGAGTTTCAGTCTTGGCTTCACTACTTAAGGAGTTGTGAGGCTATATTTATATTTACTCATTATACATTTATTGAGTACCTACTATGTGCCAGGCACTGGTCTATGCTCAAGAGGAAGAGCGGTAATCAGAACAGATAAAGTTTCTAGTTACATTCTAGTAAAAGGAAATAGAAAATAAATATACAGTACATATAGTATAGCATTGTGTGTGTGTGTGTGTGTGTGTGTAGGCATCAACTTAAGAGTCAGAAAGCATTGGGAATAGGAAAGTTCCTGTTTTATATAGGATGGTTAGGCAAAGTCTCTCTCATAAGGTGAAATTTGAGCACAGAGTTGAAGGAAGAGAGGGGCAGCAATATGAATAAATGAAGAGTATTCCAGTGATAGGTAACAGCAAGTGCCAATGTCCTGGGGCAGGTCCATGCTTGTCATGTTTAAGGAGGAGGGTGTAGCCACAGTGAAATGCACTGAGAGAAATGAGGTTGGGGGGTGGCTGGAGAGCAGAACAGGGTGTTGTAGACTCTGTTTGGACTTTGCTTTTGCAAAGTGAGGAGGAATGCCATTTAAGCAAGAGTGACTCAGTTCAACTTTCAGTTTAAAAGGATTATTCTGGCTGTTTCTGGAAAAAGACTACTAGAGAGCAATAGTTTGGAGCCACACTATAATCCAAGGAAGAGATTATGATTGCTTAAAAACGGTGTTATGTGGAAGTAGCAAAACATGATCAGAGTCTTGATATATTTTGAAAGATTTACTGATAGATGGGATGTAGGGATATGAAAAAATGGAGGACAAGTATTGCAAGACTTTAGCCTCAGGAACTGGGAGGACAGAGTTGCCATTTCCTGAGATGAGAGAGGACAGTGTTGGAACATTTTGTTTGAGACACCTTTTAGACCTCCACAGGGAGGTGTTACTATGTGGTCAGTCACATTCTGCAAGGCAGAAATAGTGAATGAAAGAGATCATGCTTATGAGCCTGGAAATTTGAATTGAGATCCAGCTTTCAAGAGCATTGAGGAAAAACTCAAGGGGTTTGCAGTCTGTCTTTGGGTAACAGGAAGTCATTGAAGGCTTCTACCTGAGTGACGATTTAGCATTCATAAAGATAATTCTGATAGAAACATAGGAAAGTTTAAAAGGAGACAACCCAATCAGAATGCTAAGACAAACTCAAGGGTAAATGAAAGTATACACTTTTGTTTTGGAAAATAAATAATGGTGGTTTTAAGGTAGGAGCAGTAGGGTAGACCAAACAGATCGCTTTGAAGACGTGGGGGTGGGGAATGGCTGGGGAGGGACGGAGTTAGAAGGCAAGGTTAATAGCTAAGAGCAATGGGGTGGGAAGGAGATTGTAAATGACTAAGATTTCCAGCTTGCATGAAGGAACAAGAGGCTCTCAGAAAGACCAAAAGTAAGTCGACAAAGAAGTAGAACGGCCAAAGAAGAAGAGTCTTAAGGAAACGTAGAAAAGAGAGGGTGCCATGAAGGAAAAATGGTCAATATCAAATGCCACGAGTTCAGTGAGAACTGAGAAGAGTCAAGCAAGTTGGTAGTCGTAGTGGAGTTTCAGGAAAGTGATGGGGCACACTCCATGGGCTGAAGATCAAATGTTAATTGCTCTTTCAATTAATCTGGAGGTGAAGGGTTAGAGTGGCAGCTTGAAAGCTAGGTAAATCAAGAAAAAGACTATTTGTTTCTTTTGTATAGAAAACAATCTAAATTTGTTAGTAGGCTGAGGAGAAGGAATCAACTGCAAAGCAGGTGGGGGAGTACTGGAAACCCAAGAAAGTGTGATGGAACAAGAATACAGAAGATGAAGGTGCCTTTACCTCAAGGAGTCAAGAATATGGAAAGGAGTCTGTAAATTGTAGTCAAGTTTGAGAGTAAGTGTAGTGGCTTTACCAGGGAGCTATCTCACATGACCTAGTTCTATTTAGCCATGTGGGGCCCCAGATCCTACTAAAACCCTATAGGAAAAGGCACTCATGTAACAATCTTATAAATGGCTCTGAATGAGTAATGCGTGAAAAAACAAAAGGACAGTAAGAGTTGGTGAGCAAAATGAGCTCAGTGGTTATACTCTCATTCACACAGAAAATGGGGAAATGACAGTCAGAAACACGTCATTCAAAAAGTTTTAAACAAGACATCAATCCCAATTTGTCTGAAGAAAGATATTCAAATTTCTACTCTTCTACTAAACTTTCTACATTGCATGGTGGACAGAAATCATAAACAAAGTTTCAAGAATGACAAAAATATCAGCAGGACAGTGAACCCCAGCATTAAAAAGATGAAAAAATAAAAAATTAAATGTTTAAATAGAAAAACTTACTGTCAACTCCATTTGAACTTTTCAGCCTGTTTGGAAAAAAAAAATGAAGTTGTTTAGATAATGCTGCCTTAAATCTTACAATTACCAAAAAAAAAAAAGAAGGAAACAGCACATGAAACAGTAACAACACAGAGTGTATATTTTATATACATGTAAAATACATATACAGTCAAGCACTGCATAATGATATTTTGGTCAATGACAGACAGCATATATTTCAGTGGTCCCATAGATTATAATGGAGCTGAAAAATTCCCAACACCTAGTGACATCTTAGCCATCGTAATGTCACAGTGCAATGCATTACTTATGTGTTTGTGATTATGCTGGTGTAAATAAGCCTGCTGTGCTGCCAGTCACATAAAAATAAGTACATGCAACTGTGTACAGCACATAATACCTGATGATCATGATGGATGACTATGTTACTAGTTTATGTATTTATTGTATTATGCTCTTTTTCATTCTTTTAGCATGTACTCCTTCTACTTGTGTTTTTTTTAAGTTAAATGTAAACACCCTTTGGCAGGTCCTTCAGGAGGTATCCAGAAAAGGTATTGTTATCATAGAAGGTGATAGCTCCATGCATGTTATTGCCCCTGAAGACCTTCCAGTGGGACAAGATGAGGAGGTAGGAGACAGTGACATTGATGATCCTAATCCTGTGTAGGTCTAGGCTAATGTGTGTATTTGTGTCTTCATATTTTTAAAAAGTTTAAGAAGTAGAAATAAATAAATAAATAATTTAAAAACAGAAAATGGCTTCTAGAAGAAGGATATAAAAAAAGATATTTTTGTACAGCCGTACAATGTATTCGTGTTTTAAGCTAAATGTTATTGTAAAAGAGTCAAAAAGATTTTTAAATTTTTTAAAGTTATAAAGTTACAGTAAAGCTAAGGTTAATTATTTAAAAAAGAAAAAAATTGTATAAATTTAGTATAGCCTACGTGTATGCATAAAGTCTCCAGTCATGTAATGTCCGAGGCCTTCACATTCTTTCACCACTCATTCACTCTGACACCCAGAGCCAGCTTCCAGTCCTGCAAGCTCCATTCATTGTAAGCGTCCTATACAGGTGTACCATTTTCTATCTTCTACACTGTATTTTTACTGTACCCTTTTTGTGTTTAGATACACAAATACCATAGTTTACAGTAGTCACTACGGTAACATACTGTACAGGTTTGTAGCCTAGGAACAATAAGCTAGACCATATAGCCTAGGTGTGTAGTAGGCTAGACCATCTAGGTTTGTGTAAATGCACTCGATGATGTTTGTACAAGGATGAAATCACCTAATGACACATTTCTCAGGATGTATACTGTCGTTAATTGATGCATGACTGTATATATATTTGAAAGAGAAGTATTAGTTACATCTAATCCTTATTGTATCAGTAAAGAAGTACGTTTTCAGCGCTGCGAGTGTTTTTATAGAAAAATGAGCACCAGATCTGTATGTAAGTCATTTACTGTGTGCACCCTAAGCTAATTGAAAAGCAGTTGTTTTTTAATTAGCTTTGTGATCACACAATATATATAAGATGTAACTGTGTTTGTATTCTTCTGGATCAATTAAACTAAAAGGTTCCTGAACTATGCAAAGCAGATGCCTACAAATGAGTCTGTGAATGTCTCTGGACAAGCCTACAAATCAGTTTCATTAGCCCACATGGCCCCTAAATGTTCACAGGCTGAAATTAGTTCTCTTTAAATTGTTACTTGCCCTGCTCAAATGCACAAGTGGCCACAGGCGAGTCTGAATAAATACATTCAAATAATATCTTCAGTATTTAAGGTCCTTAAGAAAGAAAGTACAATTACGATTATTGTTCAATTTCATGCTGCAATAACCCACTACTCTGCATGAGCACAAACTACTGAACCTTTGGGAGAAGAAAGTCATGTGTCCTTTAAGTCTGGAGGCAGGCTTGCACAGGGTCCATGATGGGAGGCCTAGAGAAAGACCATCTCTAAACAGAGCTGACTGCAAACTGAAAGTCACCTTCTACCTGCTGGGTATCAACTGGCACTTCCATAGAGTTGATGGTTTTGAATTCTACCTGTATGAATAGTTAATTTGATGATGCAACTAGGAAAATCCAGAAAATACTACAAATAAAATAGGATAATGTTTGCTTGGTTGGTTTACAACTTTCATTTCTCTAAATATATACTAATAAAATTCCAGGAAGATACTCAAGTCTACAACCACGTGAGTTCTCTATATTCTTTCTCCCTCCATCCCGACTTCCTCTCCCTCTCTGTCTCAATCTTTCTCAAAGTTATTGCTTTGGTGATTAGGATGTTACTGAGAAACCAAAAACAAAAAAGATATGCCTTATAAACTAAAAGGAAAAAATAATTACTTTAAAAATTAGAGAATAAACGTGATCAGGTGTTCAGTCTAAGTCTGTTTCTTTAAGCAAGACATATTTATTTCTACTCTTTTATGCAAATTCACAATCTTATCTATCCAAAAAGATATGATAATCATTATTCCATGCGTGTTTTGACACTGAAAAGGCAAATGTTTAATTTGTTATAGGAGTATGTGTTTCATTATATTCTTAAAAGGCACTCAGGTGAGATCTTGTTGCCAGAAACAGGAAAACTTGGAGAAGAAATCATTTTCATTCTGCTAACAAAAGAACAATATTGTCATTTGACACACACTTCTTTTTTCTCCCTTTCTGACTAAATTAAACCTTTGTTTCTAACCAAGTTAAAAAAAAAAAATAGAAGCCAAAGACTCTTAAAGATAAACATTTAGAAATACTCACAGGGAGTTCCTATTGAGGTTGATACTCCTGGAATTCCACAAAGAGTTTTTGCTGAGATCCTAAGCAGAAGGGAAAGGTCATTACGTGTGTGCTCAACATAATCCCACCCTAAGTTTTTAGGAATGACCTGCCAAACACGCTCCTTGGAGAATCTTTCTTTTTTCTTCATCTACCTGAATATTCTTCTTTTAAAAAACATACTAAACCCAAGCTAGAAAGATGCATAATGTTAAGGCAATGTCAGAGAACTCAGTGTGTTGATGGACTTTAACAGAATGAAATTAGCTTTAAGGAGATATCAAACAGAAAATGTAATATATGAAATTTTTTACAGACCAAACATAGAAAATCAGGACTAAACATACACAGTTAATGAGGATTGAACATACACAATCAGCTAATGACATGGAGAAAAAGGAAAGTACAAGTTGACAGACAATACGGATCATCACATTGTTATGTCTTATGAAAAGATTCTCATCTCAGGTCATGATGATTATTTAAAATAACATTACCTTGGATTTATCTCATTTGATTTCCTACTCAAATTCAATTATTTCCCGAGACCTAGTATACTCCAGGCATTACTCTAGGTAGGCCTTTTCATAGTTGTTATTTTTGCTGTCCATTAGCAATTAGTACCACTTTAGAGATACAGTCAGTGAATCTTGTAGGTTAACTGATGTACATAGCTTTGAAACGTAGAAAGTGGCAGAGCCAGAATTCGAACACAGGTCCCTGCTTCCAATTATCCTCAAGTATTCTGACATTTTACTTTGAAAATCTTTCACAGATCCTATTCCTACAAGAATATCTAAGGTTGTTAGTATACAGTCATGTCCCAACAGTTCTCACGTTCAAACAGGTAATATTCAAAGACTTAAAATTAGGTTTCTTGGGTTAAGCTAATTATTCACACTTCCCACATGGCGGATGGCACAAAACAAGGCCCATATTTTTAGACAGCAAGAAAAACAGACTGCAAAACCAGAGAATCTCAGCACTGAAGAAACACTAAGGGTCCTTTATCCTGCAAGGCTTGAATCCCCTCCATCATGTCTGCGAAGAGGTTTGTTCAGCCTGTGCTTGAGTGATCGCACTAGTGAGGGACTCACTACTTCCAGAAATAAATCATTCCATGCTTGGAAAGCTCCAATTGCTAAAAATTTCTCCTCAGATTGGGCTGAAATCTGTCTCCCAGTAGCTTCTATATGTTGATTCTAGATCTACCTCTTAAAAGAGTATAGAGAATAGCTTATTTTTCTTCCACATGACAACTTTCATATATTTGAAAACAGTTGCAAAAACTCCTGAATTCTTTCTCTCTCATGCTAAACATCCCCAGGATAAGTTACTGAGCGGATAGGTAAATTGCATAAAGAAGAATGTCAAAGAAAGAATAACGTGGAGGGGATTGAAAAAATAGAACAGGAATTCAACTGAGCATAGCTTCAAAACAAAGATTAAACAGACTGTCAATAAAAAGTAGGAGCCAATTAAGGGACATAAAGGTAAACTGGGCGTAGTCAAGAGAAGCACTGCATGCTCGAATGTGTTTTTTTAACTCCTAAAACATTTTTTACCTCTTGAGACTGCTTTAGGTAATCACTGATTTGTACAGCACATTGCCCAATGTCTTTAGTTTTCGTTTTCTGATGTATGTAAGGTTTAACACCTTGTAAAGAGGAAGAGAAAGATTAGAAAATACATGAAAATGTGTTACATTCAAATCACAGTTCCCAAATAGAAAAATCTGAACACAGTACATTCATTTAAACTTGGATATAGTTTTCTCTTTCTGTTTTTAGCAAGTTTTACCAAGTTTCCTTTATCCTTTTTTTCCTCAAGAGGTTGAAAACTATATATTCTATTTCTATTCTTCTATAGTTACTTTCACATTTATAACAACTTACACTTCTCTATCGAAGCCGAGAATTAAACGATCCATAAACTGTCCTCTTATAAGACAACACCTTTAGTAATTTTTTATATCTACCTTCTCCCTGCACACTATTGCACATGCTTTATTTAAAATATATGAAATTTAATTCCATTCCTAGTCTAATTAGGAGCCCTTCCTTAGCAACTGCATCAAACATCATAGTAGGCTACTTAAAAAGAACAACAACAAAAGAATGATAGAGACCAGGCGCCATGCCTCACGCCTGTAATCCCAACACTTTGGGAGGCCAAGGCGGATGGATCACCTGAGGTCAGGAGTTTAAGACCAGCCTGACCAACATGGAGAAACCCTGTCTCTACTAAAAATATAAAAATGAGCCAGGTGTGGTGGCGCATAACTGTAATCCCAGCTACTCAGGAGGCTGAGGCAAGAGAATCTCTTGAACCCGGGAGGCAGAGGTTGCAGTGAGCCAAGATTGTACCACTGCTCTCCAGCCTGGGCAACAGAGTAAGACTGTCTCAAAAAAAAAAAAAAAAAAAAAAAAAAGAAAGGAATGCCATCAAATAAATAGATTTAATTTTTAGTCTTTTATTAAAAAGGATGATGAGGATGATTACTGTTATTCTTTTTGTAGCTGATACCTACAGAGTTACTACATATAGTGGATGCATAATAAATATTTAATGAATACTTGGTTGGATTAATTCTGAGAATAATACTTACTAGGAGTCCTGACTAAAAATAGGAGATAATGGTTGCATTTTTCCCTAATGATTTTGTGCTGGGGAAAAAAAAAGTATACAAGAAGTGTAACAAATACTATTTGAAGGCCAAGTGTAGTAACTGGCACATGCCTGTAATCCTAGCACTTTAGGAAGCCAAGACAGGAGCACTGCTTGAGGACAGGAGTTTGAGACCTGCCTGGGTAACATAGCGAGACCCCCATCTCTACAAAAAATAAACAAAATTAGCCAAGCATGGTGGTACACGCTATAGTCCCAGCTACTCGGGAGGCTGAGGTGGAAGGATCGCTTCAGCCCAGGAGGTCAAGGCTGCAGTGAACTGTGATCACGTAACTATACTCCAGCTTGGGTGATGGAGCCAGAATCTGTCTTTAAAAAAAAAAAAAAAAAAAACAGAGAGAGAGAGAGAGAATGCTACCTGACAGGGCATCTGCCTATCCACAAATTTTATTTTTTAAATTCTTTTTCAATTAATTATTAAGCCAGACACGTTTCAAAAAAATAAGGTTCCCAACTCCAAATGTGGTTCAAGGAAGACAGTGGGCCTCAATACTCACTCAGATTAGCCAGGCACTCGGATCAACCTATTTCCCTAGCCTTACCTCCCCGTCTGATCATCTGACTTAATGAGATTCTTTCCCAGAAACCTCCTGCCATTTGCATCTCTCTACGTTGAAATTCATTGGAAAGAACTTAAATGATTTAAGAATGATATATAACATCCTAAACATAAATTGTACTATTTATAAAAAATATAATACCTAATATATATAATATAAATGTATGACATTTATAAATAAAATGAATCTATTTATAATTGGTACTGGAGTCATGTCTTTAGGTGTGGGATTTGATTTATTCAAATTTATGGTCTCTAGTAAACGGTATGATTAAAGTCAAGGCAAATTAAGCTCTCAAGCTAATCTATAAATTGAGGGGGTGCTGACTAATTTAATTTCTAAATGTCTCTTTCAGCTTAGAGTCCACTTGATTCTCAGTGATTTAACAGACAAGTGAGTATTTTTAAACATAAAATCAGGGTTTCTCCACCTTAGCAATGACATTTTGGGCTGAATAATTGTCACGAGGACTTATCTCTCCAATTCATTGTAAGATGTTTAACAGTATCCCTGTCCTCTACTCACTGGGTGGCAAGAGCATTCCCCCCATTTTAGTTATGAAACAAAAATATCTCCAGACATTCCCAAGTGTCCTATGGGGAAAGTGAGGGGAACGTGTAAAATTAGCCCTTGGTTGAGAACCATTTACCATAAGAACAAGCAGATTTTTAGAAAAGTCTGACAGCATAAATTTCAATACAATGTCTACTTATACCTTAAGGTTAGTATTTTAAATATTTTTAAAACCTATGACTCCTTAATCACTTAGTCCTTTCTGTTTAAAAATTGGTAAAGGTCTCTTATCTAATGCAAGAAGTCCAAAGTTCTGATCATTGCTATCTTTTCTGTTCACAATCTGCCCTCATCTTACCTGTCTAGACTTATTTCACTGTCCAGGCCTAGCCCACAGTATTCATTCTTGGCTGGTTGATCCATCGTCTCTCCTCTACAAGCACCATTATTAAGCTTAAGAGATAATTTCAGTGTCACATGTACTTTAAGAATTTATAAAATTAGACAATCCCCTATCCATAAATCAGACTAAATGAATGCTGTCTGGATAAAACACTCTGAGTAAGGTTCAACAGCTTTGAATACAAAAGACTATCTAAATCTTAATTTTTCTTTTCTGGAGTCCTTTAGGCAAATAAAATTGTGTCCCTTTCATAAAAATCAAAAGCAAAAAAATGCTATTTTCCTTACAGAGTGTAACTACCTTCTCTTTCCCTCATCTCCATGTAAAAGAACAGGAGGGACCACCAATGGTCTAAAGACTGTACCCTGAGAAAATTCCACCAGGTATTTTGGGATCCAAGAGTGTAGATGTTACATACTTGTCTGACTGCATTTGGACACTGTGAACCAGTTCTTGCTGTACTCCTCAGAGATGCTGTTTTCTCCTGGCTCTGGATTCAATTGTTCACTCTGAGAGCAGGCATTAACTGTTATGATCTGGAGATAAAGACACTTGTTGGAACACAGTGACATTAATTCAAAAGCACAGTGAGTTACACTAATAGAAGAACCATGGTGAAGGGCAGTGTCTGTTAACACTGGCTGCATATTACAATTGCCTGGGAAGTGCTGACAAATCCCATCACTTAGGCTAGCAAGACACAAGCATCCACGTAATTTCTCTTTGCAGTCATGACTGAGAACCCCTGCTCCACACCTTAGTTCTTAATCTTGAGTGCACATCAGAATCACCCAGGGCTTAGGGGCTGGTTTAAGCTACAGGTCACTGGATCCCACCCCTGGAATCTCTAATGCAACAGGTCTGGAAGGAGGGAGAATTTGAATCTCTAATTCCCAGGTGATGCTCATGCTGCTAATAGGATATCATATTTTGAGAAAATATTTGAATCCAAAGAATTTGTGTTGGAATTCTAGCTCTGTCATTTAGAAGCCATGTGAATTTGGGAAAATCACGTAATGTCTCTAGCCCCTTTTACTTCATCACTAAAACAATAGATAGCCAATAATATGACTGTCCCACATATTTCCGAGCTGCAGAACAAACAGGGTAAATTGGTAACTCAAAAGCAATAAATAAATAAATGTAAGCTTGAATTACTGAACTCAGTTGCAATTTCTAGTTGAACACTGGACATTTGAACTATTCCAAAAATAAATCTGCTTAAGTGCATATTTCTTGGGATTGCAGAAACTCACGGCATTTTCCCTGAAAGAATAGCCTTCCTTATCTCTCCCCTAAAAGGTGCTTTTACATAATTGTCTCAATACTAATCTCTTTGCTTCTGCTTCTCATTCTAAAAAAAGGCTCAGGTATTTTTTTTAATGCATCCAGATTATTATTTAGAAAAATAAGTGTAAAAATTTTTTAAATTAGGCAGAGCATTAAGATCATGAAAGGTGAATTCTTACAGAATTGCTACTTGAGATCTAAAACTTCCTAATGATATATAAAAAGACTCACTGAATGAAAATAAAAACAACACATCAAAATTTGTAGGAAAGAGCTCAAACAGTGCTTAGAGGGAATTTTATAGCACTAAATGACTACATTAGAAAAGAAGGCCGGGCACAGTGGCTCACACCTATAATCCCAGCACTTTGGGAGGCTGAGGCAGGTGCATAGCTTGAGTTTAGGAGTTTAAGAAACAGTCTGGGCAACATGAAGAAATCCCATCTCTACAAAAAAAAAAAAAAAATTAGCCGAATGTGGTGGCACACCTGTGGGCCCAGGTACTCAAGGGGCTGGGGTGAGAGGATCACTTGAGACTGGGAGACAGAGGTTGCAATGAGCCGAAATGACAACTGCACTCCAGCCCGTGTCAAGAGTGAAACCCTGTCTTGAAAAAAAAATGTAAGAAGGAAGTCTCAAATCAATGACCAAAGTTTCTACCTTAACAAACTAGAGGCCAGGCGTGGTGTTTCACACCTGTAATCTCAGTACTTTGGGAGGCTGAGGCAGGCAGATCACCTGAGGTCAGGAGTTTGAGACTAACCTGGCCAAAATGGCAAAACCCCGTCTCTACTGAAAATACAAAAGCTAGCCGAGCGTGGTGGTGTGTGCCTATAGTCCCAGCTACTTAGGAGGCTGAGGCAGGAGAATCACTTGAACCCGGGAGGTGGAGGATACAGTGAGCCAATATCGTGCCACTGCACTCCAGCCTGCGCTACAGAGAGAGACTTTGTCTGAAAAACAAACAAACAAACAAACAAAAAAACCTAGAAAGAGAAGAGCAAAGTTAAACCCAAAGTAAATAGAACAAAAGAAATAATAAAGATAAGAGCAAGCATGAACGAAACAGAAATCAGAGGCTGGGCGTGGTGGCTCATGCCTGTAATCCCAGCACTTTGGGAGGCTGAGGCAGGCGCATCAATTGAGGCCAGCCTGGCCAACATGTCGAAAACCTGTCTCTACTAAAAATACAAACATCAGCTGGGCATGGTGGCACAGGCCTGTAATCCCAGCTACTCAGGAGGCTGAGGCAAGAGAATTGCTTGACCCTGGGAGACAGAGTTTGCAGTGAGCCGACATTGTACCACTGCACTCCAGCCTGGGCGACAGAGAAAGACCCTGTCTCAAAAAAAAAGGAGGGAGGGGGGCGTGCGGGGAAGGGAATCAAAGAAAAATCAGTGAAAACAAGAGCTAGTTATTTGAGATGATCAATAAAACAGATAAACCTGTAGCCAGACTGATTATGAAACAATGAGAGAAAATCCAAGTTTAAAATGTTAGGAACGGGCCGGCCAGCATGGTGGCTTGCCCCTGTAATCCCAGCACTTGGGAAACCAAGGTGGGCAGGTCACCTGAGGTCAGGAGTTCGAGACCAGGCTGGTCAATATGGTCAAACTCCATCTCTACTAAAAATACAAAAATTAGCCAGGCGTGGTGGTAGGCACCTGTAATCCCAGCTACTCGGGAGGCTGAAGTGGAAGAATCGCTTGAACCTGAGACAGAGGATGCAGTGAGCCAGGATCAAGCCATTGTACTCCAGCCTGGGCGACAGAGAAAGATTCCATCTCAAAAATAAATAAATGACTAAATGAAATAAAATGTTAGGAACAAAACAAGTGATGTCACTACCCACAGATCTCAAAGGCAATAAATGAATAATGAGAGAAAATTATGAACATTATGCCAATAAAGTAAACAACTTAAACAGAATGAATAAATTCTTTGACACACACAAAAAAAGCTCATTCAAGAAGAATTACATAACCTAAATAGCTCTATATCTATTACAGAAACTGAATTTGTAGTTAAAAGCTTTCCCACAAAGATGGTTTCATTGGTTAGTTCTACCGAATACTTCAGACTGAAATAATATCAATTCCTTACAAATTCACCCAGAAAACTGAAGAGGAGGGAATATTTCCCAACTCACTAAATAAACCAAGCATCATCCTGATACCAAAACCAGACGAAGATATTACAATAAAAGTGAACTAAAGACAACTATCCCTCAATAATTGATGCAAAAAAACTAATGAAA
Source organism: Colobus angolensis palliatus (assembly GCF_000951035.1). Lineage (NCBI taxonomy): Eukaryota > Metazoa > Chordata > Mammalia > Primates > Cercopithecidae > Colobus > Colobus angolensis. The sequence continues at coordinate 2,774,664 of NW_012115788.1, read as the reverse complement.
ATTTTAGCAAAATGAAACAATATGAAAAAAAAAAATCATGATCAAGTGGGATTCATCCCAGCAAGGTAATTTAATATTCTAAGAATTCTAACATTATAAAATTAATTAATGAAATTCACTATAAAATAACACAATCAAAAGGAGAAATAGCTGATCACTTAAGTAGATACAGAAAAAGCATTTGACAAAGGCTTATATCCATGAATGATAAAAATTCTCTGAAAACTAAAAACAGAAGGAAAGTTTTCAGCCTGATAAAGCGCATCTATAGAAAAACCTATAACTCACCTCATTCTTAATGGTAAAGGATTAAATGCTTTTCCCCGAAGAACAGATACAGGAAAAGATATCTGCTTTTATCACTTCTAGTCAATATCATACCAGAGGTTCTGGTCAGTGTAATCAGGCAAGAAAAGGAAATACAACGTGTCCAGATTGAAAGGAAGAAGTAAAACTATCTATGTTTGTACATGACATGGTCATGTATATAGAAAATTCTTAAAAAGTTACACAAAAACTACTCCAGTAAGGAAGCTTATCAAGGTTGCAAAATATAAGACCGGTATCAAAAAACTTCCATATACCATAAACAAATAATCAGATATTAAAATTGTTAACTAATTACAGTTATAATAAAATCAAAAATATGAAATAGGGATGCATTTAACAAAACATGTGCAAGATCTGTACTCTAAAAACTATAAAATATTACTTCAAGAAATCAAAGACCTAAATGGAGAAACATATCATGTTCGTGAATCAGAAGATTCATTATTGTTAAGATGTCAACTTTCCCGACATTGACATATACATTTATGGCAATTCCATTCATAATCCTAGCCCACTTCTCTATAAAAATTGACAAGCTGATTCTAAACTTATAAGGAAATGCAAAGAACACAAAATAGCCAAACTTCTTGAAAAAGAAAAAAATTGACCTTTAATATATGACTCAAAAATTATCATAAAGTTGTATTCAAAATAGGATAATATTGGCATAGAGATAGAAATTGATCCATACATATTGTGATCTATATGGTCAACTAATTTTTGACAAAGATGTCAAGGCAACTCAATAGAGAAAAGATATCTTCTATTATTGTTAATATGGTCAAGAACAGAATTGAAAAAGATATCTTTTTACCAAAAAGTAGTAGAAAATTTTGATACTCATATTCAAGAAAGAAAGAGGACAGAAGAAACTCAACTCTTAGCTATCTTCATATACAAAAATTACCTCAAAATGGGCTATAGACCTACATGCAAGAGCTAAAACTATAAAATTCCTACAAGAAAACATGAGAATAAGTCTTAGTGATCCTGGCAAAAATATTTTAAACGTGATACAAAAATCACAGACTATAACAGAAAAGAATCAAACACTTCATCAAAAAAAAATATGGCTTCAAAGGACATTTACGAAAATTAAAAGGCAAACCACTGAGACAAAATATTTGCAAAAACGTCTACTCAAAAAAGGATTTGAACATATATTTTTAAATGCTCACAACTTTATAATAAGACAACAACCCAATTTTTTAAATGGGCAAAGATCTGAACAAACATGTCACCAAAAAAGATATACTGCCATGCCCCTCATAACAGTATTTCAGCCAATGACAGACCACTAATAATAATGGTGGTCCTATAAGATTATAACGGAACTGAAAAATGCCTGTCACCTAGTGACACCACAGCTGTGATAACATCGTAGCACATTTTGTTTTTTTATAAATTTAGTGTAGCCTAAGTGTACAGTGTTTATAAAGTCTACAGTAGTGTACAGTAATGTCCTAGGCCTTTGCATTCACTCACCGCTCACTCACTGACACTCCTAGAGCAACCTCCAAGTCCTGCAAGTAAGTGCCCTATACAGGTGTACCAATTTTTGTACTTTATACTGTGCTGTGTGATGGCCTTGGTAGGTGCTTTCTCGGACAACATCACGTCACCACTGGTATATTGTTAGTAGGTTAGTTGATAGTCCTAATGTTAGTAGGGTAGTAGAATAAAAGTGGAATCATATAATTAAGCCAGATGTTATCAGGCTTTTACTGACTTTTACTGACTCTTTCTATGTTTACATACGCTTAGATACACAAATATCATTGCATTACAATTACCTAAAGTGTTCAGTACAGTAACATGCTGTACAAGTTTATAACCTAGGAGCAACAGGCTACATGGTACAGCCTAGGCACGTGGTAGCTTAGACCATCTAGGTTTGTGTAAGTACATTCCATGATGTTTGTGCCATGATGAAATCACCTAATGACACCTTTCTCAGAAAGTATCCCCATCATTAAGCAATGCAAGACTGTACAGAAAGCAAAGAAACACATGAAAAGATGTCTAGTAGCATTCGTCACTATGGAAATACAAATGAAATCGTACCATAAGATACCACTACACATTCACTAATATGGCTAAAATTTAAAAGATTGAGTATGCTGAATTGGTGACTGCCATGATTTGAATGTTTTTTCCTTCCAAAACTCATGTTAAAACTTAATTCCCAGTGTAATCGTATTAAGAGATGGAGCCTTTAAGAGGTGACTGGATCATGAGGGCTCTGGCTCACGAATAGATTAATTCATTCATGAGTTAATGGATTATGGAGGGGAAGGGTTATTTATCATGAGAATGGATCTGTTATAAAAGCCTGTTTGGCTCTCTCAGGAGCCCCCCACGCCATGTGCCACCTAGGATTCTGCAGAGAGTCTCTACCAGCAAGAAGTCCCTACCAGATGTGTTCCCTCCACCTTGGACTACCCAGCCTCCAGAACTGTAAGAAATAAACTTCTTTTCTTTATTAACCATGCAGTCTTGGGGTTTCTATTATAGCAACACAAAACAAACTAAGACAGTGAGGATGTGGAACAGCTGAAATGCTCACAAATTACTGGTGGGCATGTAAAATATTATGATAACCTTGGAAAGCAGTTTGGAAGTTTCTTCAAAAATTAAAAAACACTTACCATATGACTCTGACATTCCATTCCTAAGTATTTTACCAAGGAGAAATTAAAACATATGTCCACAAAAAGACTTGTACACAAATGTTCATGATAGTTTTTTTGGAAGAGCCAAAAATTGAAAACAACCCAAATGTCCTTCAACATGTTAGCAGATAAATAAATTGCAGTATATCCACTCTAATGACTCTTAAATTTATATCTGGGTGTGATTGTGTACACCTGTAGTTCCAGTTACTTGGAAGGCTGAGGTGGAAGGATTAATTGTGCCCAGACGTTCAAGATCAGCCTGGACAACGTAGCAAGACCCCATCTCTTAAAAAGAGGAACAAATTATATCTTCAAACCTTTCAATACAATGTTATTTTGTGTAGATGACACTTTACAATAAAGATAAATCAAACTAAGACCACTACCTTGACTGCTCAAAACCTAAAAGATGGAATAACAGTACACTTACTGGCACCTGGAGTCCTTGAGTATTCTTCTTTTTCTTGGACAGTCTCCTGTCTTTGGTTAGCATTTTTGCTTTGACCCATGCTCCCTGCCCTATTTCTGAAGAGCTTGAAAGATCTGTAAGGGAAATGGTCTACATGAGAAAGTTGACAACAGTAAGGAGGGGCCATTTTGTTTTACAGAAAAAGCTGACAGAACGGGGAGAATGACAATGTGGTTAAGAGTCATAGATAAAAAAAAAAAAAAAAAAAAAAAAAAAAACTGGTAGCAATGCAAAGGACTTAATGCTGTTTTTTTAATGTTTATTCCTTACTTTTAATCTTACAGATCTTCAACAATTTCTCCTCCTTATGGAATCTAAAACTATGACTCCTAGCGAAGGGTCTGTCTCTGCGGAGAGGATTGATCCAAAAGGATGTGTTTGGCTGAAGCCATGGTCCCACCTCTGAGCATTCACTATTCTGGGCCGATCTCATTGAGTTATCAGATAGGGAGCTGCCCTGGGTCTGTTTCTGGTGCTGTTCACTCCGAGCGGAATCACTGTCACAAGCGGAGGGCAAGGAGGTTTGCCATTTTTTCTTGATGCTAAACACACCAGTTTCATCACCTTCTGAAAATGCCCAGTTTACATATCCACCTCCAGTTTGCATGATCTTGGCTTGGGAAAGAGGGGAGGTTACTGTCATGGGTTCAGGTGTGCAACTCAAAGTGGGTAGCATTTGCTCCAACTTGTCTTGTCTATCCACTAAGTGAGCAATTGGCTCGTGCTGTTCCTTGGGTTCATCCACTGATGCCTGGTCAGAGACAACTGGGGTCTGCCCAGTCAGATGAACAAGAACCTCAGTATGGATGTCCTGTTTATTTGCCAGCACATCTGTATCTGCTTCCACAGAGGGTCTGGATAGAGGCAAGACAGTTTCTGCTGAAAAAGGAACTCGCTTTAGATTAGAAGGGACCAGAAGAAATTGGCCATACTTTGAGTGTGCTTGCTTGTTAGGAGACACCCCAGGAGCCACTATACTACTTTCTGTTTTTTGCTTTTCCTGGTCATTTCTTACATTTGCAGCCTCTCTTTTACTGTCTGTAATCTCAAGAAGTGCCCCACTCTGCACTCTTGGGGGATGCCGGCCTCCAGCCAGGCTCCTCAGCAAAGAAGAAGGCATGCTATAATACTGGTATTTCTTCTCTCCAGCGATCTCCATGCTGCCTAGAACCTCTGCACAGATGACATTGCTCCAGCTGTGGGAAAGTTTTTTGCAAGTAGAATGCTTTCTCTTGGCCAGGAGAGTCTCATCCTCTTGCAAGGTGTCAACAGCAGAAAGGACTTTTAGGGTATCCACAGTCAGGGCAGAGAGATCCTGCAGGTGTCCCACCTGGCTATCCAAAGACAGTAAGGAGTCCTTTATAAAAGACACCTTTTCATTCATTTCTTTCAGTTGGAAGTACATCTCTGTAACCCTAGTGGTGAAGGGAGGGAGAAAACCAACAAGCACATTAAGCCAGTAGGAATTTGCTCTCTTCCTACCCTACTTCCATCCTTAAATGGCTCCTGAGTCTCAGCTGCTTCCCTAGGTTAAGTCTGTCTTTTGCCTTCTTCTTCCCCCAATACGTAACTCTCATCTCAGGTGATCTCATCCACTCCTATAATGCCCACTACTACCCATAGGAGAGGACAAATCACAAATCTACATTTCTAGCCCTTCTTTCTTTTTAATATTTCAGAACCACATTTCCAGTTCCAGCTAATGATTCCTTCAATTGTGATCAATCATCCCATTTTTATTCATTAATATATTTATTCATTTACATAACAAACACTTGAATACTTCCTAATAGCAAGCATCGTACAATTTTAATGTGTATAGGAGATCCTGAGGAAGAAAGAAGAATGATAGAAACAGAATCAATAATCAAATATGTAATTAAGAAGAAAAAAACACGGATCTTTAAAATTAAAAAAAAAAAAATCTCTAACTCTACTGTTCAAACAGGCTTCCCAAGTTTCAAACAAAATCCATTTTGGAAGACCTATATTCAGAAAAAGCCTAATGCAAATTTTTAAAGTTGTTTGAATACTTTAACCAAAGTTTATGATGTTCAGTCACTGATTCATGTAAAAGCAACACAAGGCATCTTCACCTATTCAAATGTAAATATAAGTTGCAAGCAAATTGAATTAAATGTAACAATTAGTCCAGGTGCAATGGCTCAGGCCTATAATCCCAGCACTGTAGGAGGCGGGTGGATCACTTGAAGTCAAGAGTTTGTGACCAGCCTGGCCAACATGGTGAAACCCCATCTCTACTAAAAATACAAAAATTAGCTTGGCATGGTGGCCGGCACCTATAATCCCTGCTACTCAGGAGACTGAGGCGGAGGTTGCAGTGAGCCCAGATCATGCCAC
>NW_012115788.1:2759823-2768779 GCF_000951035.1 Colobus angolensis palliatus | reverse complement strand
GGAGGTTGCAGTGAGCCATAATCACAGCACTGCACTCCAGCTTGGGCCACAGGAAAAGATTCCATCTCAAAAAAAAAAAAAAAAAAGTAAAAATTAATTTAATTGAGAGATGTTTACTATATGTCTGTACATTTCCTTGTAATTATCTCTGTATATGGATGAGGTTGGTTTTGTATCCCCCAAAAAGGATATGTTGAAGCCTTAACCCCAGAACCATAGAATGTGACCTGATTTGGAAATCAGATATTGATAGAGTAATCAAGTTAAAATGTGATAATCAGGCTGAACCCTAATCCAGTATGACTGGTGTCCTTATAATGTGAAATTCTGACACGGACACACACAGAAGGAAGACGATGTGAAGACACACAGGGATAAGATGGCCATATGACTGGAGCGATGCATCTACAAGCCAAGGAACACCCATGGTTGCCAGCAAACACCACCAGAAGCTAGAAGAGGCAAGGAAGGATAGCGACACCTTGATTTTGGACTTCTAGCTTCCAGAAGTATGAGACAATAAAGTTCTGTTATTCTAAGACACCCAGTTTTTGGTATTTTGCTGCAGCAGCCCTGGGAAACTAATGCAGCTATCTAAACTTCACTAGCAACGGAATAAATTACAACAGGTATGAGTTGATTACATAAAAAGAAACTTGTATGCGAAAATGGAATACAAAAGTTTAAAACAAAAATAAATTGGAAAACTAATATTCTAATAAATTTGATGAGGCATTGATATCCCTTGATTAAGCAAAAACTTTCATACTTACTGAGGGAAAAAAAATTACAAGACTCCCAAGGACACGAACAGATTAAAAGATAAAACAGAAAAGGTAAGGAAACCCAGTAAAACAGTCAACCTCATTAGGCAATCAGAGATGAAAATTAAGATAATAACGAATTCATCTATATCATAACAGCATTCGTTTTATTTAAAAAACAAAAAGTGAAACAACTCCGTGATAGCAAGGATGGAACACAGGGACACAATAAATATAAAGCAAATGTAATCTTACTATGCTAAAACAGACAGATATTTGTTATATTATGAGACAGAATATTATGCAGCCATTAAAAATCATACATTATTGATAATTATTTTATAAGGCTATTTCTGGTGGTAGAGGCAGGGCTGGGGATGTCTACTATGTTTGGCATTATGTTTTTAAAATTGGTATAAAATGTTTACGTTCAGAAACAACAGTTAAAATATATTTACAAAGTATATGTAATTAATTGGAGAAAATATTTTTGATGCGTAAGAGCAGAAAAAAAACAGGATACAATATAGTATCGTTTTAACTGGAAATATGTAGAAGACTAAATTTTAAAAAGCCAAAATTTTCACAGTGAACTCCGGCATATCACGTTGTTTGTTTCTTTCTTTTCTTCCCTTGTTCTATTGTTTGGGGGAGAGGAGGTATGGTTTCAGTTTCTCAATAATGAAAATCTTCGATAAACAAGATTAAAGTAAAAAACAGTGTGGGAGGGAATGTAACCAACTGTGTCATGGCTGACATGACCATTGCAGAAATGAAAAATGATTCCCGCTTTTATCTGGGGGCAGGGAGAAGTCGTGATTATGCCATGAAGAGTTTAACACTCAGCTGTAACAAGTACTTCCCAAAATAGTGTTACACTTCCCATCTTTAGAACACATCTCAAGTCACAGGGATTGAAAGAAAGATTTTCCACTTTCTCTTTCTGGGACCTTTGTAAATAGAAATTAAAGAATAAAAAGAGTGGTATCTTCAATTTTTATTATATTCTATGTGAGTAGAACCCTCTTTTTCTTCCTTCTGCTATATAATTCAACTTCTATAACTCAATAGAGGCTTAACAAATGCTTCCTGACCTTCTGGAATCTGCAAAATTAGAACTGGCAAGGATGATGTGGGAAACAGCACAAAATATATGTATACTCCCTTCCAAATATGCTTAATTAGAGCCTCTCCATCCAGTGCACTGTTTCATCTAATTCAAAAACAGTACAATCTGAACACCAGTAATGGAGACTCATTAAGTTCCATTAGCAGCAGTCACATCGAATGATACAATAGAAACCAGCAACTATTCACAGCCACAGGTAACACGCTACAATAGAAACCTGTTAGACAAATAACCTGGTCTCCCTCAAATCAGGTCCCTTGCTTTTATAGGTACTTAATTTCTAAAACTTGATGTCCTGTGAAACATATTTTGATTATATTGCTGGACCACTAGCGACATTAATTTAATCTAGTCTTTCAGTCATTCTGACACATAAAATTTATAATTTTAGTTTCTCCCATGCAAGGTACGAGGAGGACGGAAGAAAGATGAGAATGGTAATTGTTTTATTATGGGCCTTTAGGCAAGATGCCTTAAAATCAGATAACAGCAAGTACAATTACAGTCATCATGAAAATCACCATATTCACTGAGTGCTCACTATGAGCCAAGCATTTTATAAAGATCTACCTGTACTATTTTATTTAATCCATGTAACAACTCTATAAGGTAGGCATTACTATTATCCTTTCATAGAAAAGAGCTTGGGTCGGCCAGGCACGGTGGCTCATGCCTGTAATCCCAGCACTTTGGGAGGCTGAGGCAGGTGGATCATCTAAGGTCAGGAGTTCAAGACCAGCCTGGCCAATATGGTGAAACCTCGTCTCTACAAAAAAAAAAAAAAAAAATTAGCCAGGCATGGTGCCAGGCACCTGTAATCCCAGCTACAGGGGAGGCTGAGGCAGGAGAATCACCTGAACCCAGGGGGCAGAGGTTGCAGTGAGCTGAGATCATGCCATTTGCACTCCAGCCTGGGCAACAAGAGCGAAACTCTGTCTTAAAAAAAAAAAAAAGGGTTAGGTCACATAGCCAGAGTCACATGGCCCATGAAACCATCAGGCATCGAACCCAGACAGGCCGACCCCATATTCAGTGGCATCGACCACCGCCTTCTGGTACCTCTCAGCAACTCACCTAGGTAGGATCTAGGCAAATTCTTTTGGGGATTTCGAGAGCACCATGAAGTACTACATGAACTACACCAACAATTCCCATGCTGGGAGGTGTCACAGATGTTCCTCAGTAAGGTTTCACGGTCATATAGTGGTAGGACCTGCTTAAGCTATAACTCTGTGCTGACGAATTACAATGCACATTATGTTACAGTGTTTATACTTTTTAAAACCACAGTATTTCCCAAATATAATGTACCAAGACATGCTTAATGTGGAAAAATACCTAAAAGCATCTTACTCCACAGAACAGAGAAAGGGAAAAGCTGACTTACACTACTAGGATCAAAAAAGAAGTTAAGAGTCCCAAATAGGGAAAGTAAGATTTAAAACAGCCTCGTTATGTTCTCTTTTTCCACTGTCACAACTCACTTGATTCTAGGAGGATATAGCAATCTCTTCTTCAGAGGTAGGCTAACATGCAAAATCCACCGAATCTTCTTCCCCTCCCTCTTCACACCATTGCTTAGTTACCTCAGGAAATATTCTCCCCTCTTTCCCATACCTCATTTATGAGGTCCCCACAAATGACCTCAACAAAGATGACAGTATAAAAACAGTGCCACTGAGATAGCTCCATCAAGAGGGAAAATGGATTGCATTTTGAAGTTTAATTAGAGCTGCAGGCTCAGATGCAGTAACTCATGCCTGTAATCCCAGCACTTTGGGAGACTGAGGCAGATGGGTTGCTTGAGGCCAGGAGTTCAAGACCAGCCTGGGCAGCATTAGCAAGACCCTACCTCTACAAAAATTAAAAAATTAAAAATTAGCTCAGCGTGGTAGCATGTGCCTATAGTCCTAGCTACTTGGAAGGCTGAGGCAGGAGGATCGCTTGAGCCCAGGAGTTCAAGACTGCATAAGCTCTGATCACTCCACTGCATATCAGCCTGGGCGACAGAGCAAGACTCTACCAATAATAACAATAATAATAATAATAATAATAATAAATTAGAGCTTCATAACCAAATTCTAAACCTCTTGGAAGTACCCATAATTTTCAGAAGGTACATATCCATTTAACTTCTAACCCTCTACTCAAATCCCAAGAAAAGAATCCAAGAGAAATACAATGCTTTATGATGGTTAATGTTTTTAGAATTTTATCATTGAATTACTGGTTTATAAATGTCTGGTTCTCAATTTTCACTCTGTGCTCGCTTAGCTTATGATACCACCTTCTTCTAGTTCTCTTTATACTCCTCTGAATGGTTATTTATGGTCTTCTCCATGAGTTTCTCTTTCTTTGCCCATTACAGGTGTTGGTGCCTCCCAGGATTTAACTCTCAGCTCACTAGGTTCCCTCACTCTTGCTTCCTGGGCATAATTGCTTCCTCTGTCATACTTTTAGTTTCCTACAGTAGGCAGGTGACTCCTACAGTTGACTGTCCCAATAAGCAGATGAGCTCCTCCACTAGTGCAAATGCTCCCCAGGGCCTTCAGATGCACACATCCAAAGCCTCCTGAATATCTCTGGCTAAATATACTGCAAGAATCTCAGCTCAAGAAATCTAAACCTCATTGCTTTCTCCTCATACCTCCTGTGCCTTCTTTATCTCGGTGGTGCCAGCTTTTACCTGATTACCTTACTCTGGTCTGAAAGTCGTTGTGGACTCTATGCTCTCCCTTAGCTCCACATCTGATCCTTAACACGCCTAATGAATTGTTCTTTCTAAATGTCATATTCACCCCTTCCTTTCAATCCCACCACCACCAACCTTGGCAAGGCTGTGGACACATCACTGTGCTGCACTGTTCTCTCAAATGGTCTTCCTGGTTCCCATTCCGACCTCTCAAATCCACACCGTTACTGAAGGTCAATCCGTCCATATCTCTGACCACATAAAATCCTTCCTTAGTTTATAGTTTAGAGGAACCAGCTCTCCATAAACTTATCCCAGTTCATAACCTTATCTGTTCATTCCCCTTTCCTTAAGGGTTGGAGGGGAATTTGTATTTAAAAAGAAATTATACTCACAATTTTGAGAGGCCCATTTTTACTTAATAATAGATAACTTTCATTGTACCCTGTCTATGAGTCAGCACTCTGCCACACAGTTCATCTATATTATCTCATTTAATCATCACAACATTTCTAAGAGGTAGGGCTATTTCCACGGTTTGTTTATTTGTTTGTTTGTTTGAGATACAGTCTCGTTCTCTTGCCCAGGCTGGAGTGCAGTGGTGCGATTTCAGCTCACTGCAACCTCCGCCTCCTGGGTTCAAACGATTGTCCTGCCTCAGCCTCCTGAGTAGCTGGGACTACAGGCATGTGCCACCACACCCAGCTAATTTTCTTTGTATTTTTAGTAGAGACGGGGTTTTGCCATGTTGGCCAGGCTAGTGTTGAGCTCCTGATGTCAAGGGATTCACCTGCCTTGGCCTCCAAAAGTGTTGGGATTACAGGAGTGGGCCACCTTGTCCAGCCTCCATGTCTATTTTACAAATAAGAAAACGGCCGAGCACGGTGGATTACGCCTGTAATCCCAGCATTTGGGAGGCTGAGGTGGGCAGGTCAGGAGATCGAGAGCATCCTGGCTAACACTGTGAAACTCCGTCTCTAATAAAAATGCAAAAAATTAGCCAGGTGTGGTGGCGCACATCTGTAATCTCAGTTACTTGGGAGGCTGAGGCAGGAGACTCACTTGAACCTGGGAGGCAGAGGTTGCAGTGAGCCAAGATCACGCCACTGCACTCCAGCCTGGCGACAGAGTGAGACTCCGTCTCAAAAAAGAAAGTAAAGAAAAAAGAAAACCAAGACTCAAAGGGGTTCAGCAAATTTGCCCATGTCCACATAACTAGTAAGTGCCTGAAGTAGGACTTCATCCCAGCTCCGTAAGCTCCTAATATGGGTCTCTGCTTCACACAAAACGGAGAACCAAGCTTGCCTGTTGCAATCAGTGAGCATAGCTATAAAGGGGGGCAGAACGTGTAGAAGAAGGAAAGAGAAATTCATATAACTATGGACTAAAGATATTATGTAGGTGAAATCAAATTTTGTGGGCTCAAGCTTTGATACTCAATTTTTTCTCAATATTAAATTTGATCTGAAATTCAGTCAAGCACAGAAACACAGATTTATATAAATATGGTACCAAGAGAGAAGTCCAGGTTTATATAAACACGACTTATGCCCATCGTGAACCATTTAGAAAGTTCTTCATGTGATTCAGTTTAACTAAAGCCATATTTAAGGATTCACATCTATCTGATATATGCACATCAGAAAAAAACATGCATAATTAGGTATAAAAGTCATAGTCAGTTCCATGTATGTTCAAAAATGAAGGAACACATTTAACTTCTGTCAATTTGCTTCCATTTACAAGAACCATTCTGTGTTTTAAAAAAGTGCATTTCATCACATGTAGCCTTCCGTATTTTCACACAATGCCATGCACCCACAATTCGTAATAAATCCACAGTAACTCAGATCACATTATAGCTTCCTAATGTGTTCACTCTCTCCAATACATCTCCTCCTCTTTCCTCAAACCTCTGAATGCCCCCCATACCGCCTGCCCCCGTCAAAATCCCACCCACAGGCACACCCAGTCGACGACTTTGCCTCAAGACCTGGATGCCCCCCAACCCTGTCTGCATTTCCATCTATTCTGGCCATATCGCGTCCCATTCCCCCGCTTCGGGGAAAAGCCGAGACCGTCCATTTTCCCAGTTTCTCAGGGACTTCTCTTCAGCACATGGCCTCCTCCCTCGTGCTCCTGAGTTTCTCCCTTGCTGGTGGATCATTTCCAGGACCATGCTGTTTCATTTATCGCCACATGAAACAAAATCCAACAAAAAAACCTCACCAGGTCCCCATACCTCATCATGCTTCCCTGCACAATAACACTTCTCCCAAAAGCCACCTGTAATTGCAGTCTCTGCTTCTCTTATTGTCTCTTCACCCACTTCAGTGAAGCAGCCGCCAACTCCACTGTACAACCACCTTCGGTCAGACACCCTGAGAACCCCACGACTCCCCATCCAACCAGCACCCTCCATCTACCTCCTCCTCCTCCCCTCTGGCTGCGTGCGGCCCGACACAACGTGCTGCCTCAGGCGGCTGCGCTTGCTGTTCCTTCCGCCAGGGGCGCTATTCCACCAGACGCCCCTGCCTGGCCCACTGCCTCACTTCCTCCAGGCCTCTACTCCAATCCCTCAGAGCGGCCTTCTAGGACCAGACCATCTGAACAGTCCACTCAACCCCTAACTCCGCTGGATTTCACACCACCATCATCTCCTATTCTCTCCAACTACTTTATTTTTCTTCATAGCTCTTTTACTGCCTGATATTAAATTACAAATTTATTTTTGTGTTTCCTTGCTTAGGTTTTGTTCTCCACCCACTTCATTTCTCTCACCACCTACATACATGCCACACACACGCATACGCATGAAGGTAAGTCCCATAAGGACAAGGATTATTGTGTCTTATTAACCACTTACTCCTAGTAACTAAAAGAGTGCCTGGAATATAGTAGATGCTCAATAAATATACTTTGATTACATGAATATTCTATGTTATTAAATATTTCAAATTATAAAGAACTCAAACCTCTGGGATTTGAAAGTATATCTTTCTACTCCTTTAGATATTCTAGTAGAATCACGTTTTGGTAGTAGTTTCAGAATGGAAAAGATTTATATATTTTACCTTTCTGATGTCACTCGGATTCGTTCCTCACAACTACAGTTCACAACTTCCATCTTCTCATGGAAGTATTTTTCCACACACTGCTCCTCAAAATCATGAAGTTTTTTCAGATCCTCCTTACTCAGGTAGAGTTCTATAGAAATAAGTATGAAACACAGAAAGAATCATTATTCATCTCAGGGCATGAGTGGCTTTTTTTCCACTTGTATTGAAAATGAGAAACGGTAGCCTGTTGTGATAAAAGTTCGTCACCTTGTCAAACTATTTCTAATATTAATGCAGAAACAGCACCAATAAACAACTGGAAGCCGGGCGCAGTGGCTCACACCTGTAATCCCAACACTTTAGGAGGCTGAGGGGGGCAGATCCCTTGAGCTCAGGAATTAGAAACCAGCCTGGACAACATAGGCAGACTCTCTCTCTACAAAATAATTTAAAAATTAGCTAGGCGCCTGTGGTCCCAGCTACGCAGGAAGTTGAGGAAGGAGGACGGCTTGAGCCTGGGAGGTCAAGGCTGCAGGAGCCGTGATCATGCCACTATACTCCAGCATGGGCTACAAAGCGAGACCCCGTCTCAAAAAAGGAAAAGAAAAGAAAGAACTAGAAACACTAGCCTGGGTCTCTCCTAATCATTCTTTGAAAATGACTCATATGTAGAATTCTTTCTCTTCAATATTTTCACAGGTAGGAATGTTTCACATTTAACAAAAATTCACTGCATTTATATGAAAATGGGGAATCTGATTGTCCTCTTTTCTCTCTGCCAACACTTTCTAAAATTAATTAAATTTCAATTGATTCATATTAGATGTACATATTTTCAAGATACATGTGATAATTTGATACATTCATATAATCAAATCAGGGTAATTGGTGGCATAAGCCTATAGTCACAGTTACTCAGGAGGCTGAAGTAGATCACCTTAAATATTTACCTGTCCTTTAAGATAGAAACATTTGAATTATTCTCTTCTAGCTATTTTGAAATGTATAATCAATTAATTTTAACTGTAGTCAAACTACTGATGGCAGGGCATGGTGGCTCATGCCTGTAATCCCAGCACTTTGGGAGGCTGAAGCAGGTGGATCACTTGAGACCAGGAGTTCAAGACCAGTCTGACCAACATGGTGAAACCCCACCTCGATCAAAAATACAAAAATTGGGGGTTTCCTTTCTTGGCTTTGGAGTCCCCCTCCTTCTGTCTCTGTATGGGGGAGCTTCCTCCTTCTTATTTGCCTATTAAACTCTCTGCTCCTTTAATCCCAGCACTTTGGGAGGCTGAAGCAGGTGGATCAC
>NW_012115788.1:2730767-2759773 GCF_000951035.1 Colobus angolensis palliatus | reverse complement strand
GTGGATCACTTGAGACCAGGAGTTCAAGACCAGTCTGACCAACATGGTGAAACCCCACCTCGATCAAAAATACAAAAATTGGGGGTTTCCTTTCTCGGCTTTGGAGTCCCCCTCCTTCTGTCTCTGTATGGGGGAGCTTCCTCCTTCTTATTTGCCTATTAAACTCTCTGCTCCTTAAAACAAACAAACAAACAAAAAAAAAATTAGCTGGGTGTGGTGGTCCATGCCTATAATCCCAGCTATTCAGGAGGCTGAGGTGGGAGAAACATTTGAACCCAGGAGGCAGAGGTTACAGTGAGCTGAGATCGCTCCACTGCACTCCAGCCTGGGCAACAGAGATGGCAACCCCATCTCTAAAAACAACAACAATAACAACAAAAACCCTACCGAACTATTGAACACTAGGTCTTATTTCTTCTATCAAAGTGCATATTTGTACTCACTAATTAACCTCTCTTCCAACTCTTTTAGCTATTACAATGACAGTAAATAACCAATAGGTTAAATGCAAGATTAGAAGGCAGTCTGTTGAAATTAATCCAGTAAGTATAAGAAAGTTTTACCTTGTTACACAGAGTTTGTGCATACTAAGTCCTTCTACTGAAGAATGGGATGTTATTATTACCATTCAATGGCCAATCACGGCTGTATACCTTCTCTGACACAATCATAAATAACTCATTAAAAAGACACATTACTAAGTGATATTATAAGGCTAACGCAATTCTTCATCAAACTCCAGCATTCACATTTGGTCTATTACCTTGGCTTTCACTCCTGCCTAATAGAATAATATACCATCTTTTAAGCAAGTTTATAATGCTTAGAAAATATATAAATGAAATGATGCTGCTAAATGGATTAAATTGGAAAGTTCTCTTTCTTGAATGGTTTTGCTTACATTAGGACAAAAAGAACTAACATGGTTCTCCAGAATTTATTTAAAATGCAATTGTTACATTATTTTCTGAAAAAAATGACAAAAAAATCTTAATTTTAAATTGAAAACATGGCTAAAAGTATTAGTCAGCTGTAAAATGTATTCACAACTCAGATATACAGTGCTTTCTGATTTAAATGGCAGGAAAAATTTTTTCAGACACTGAAAAGATTTGGTATCTCCCATCCCCTACCCAACTCTAAAGTCTTCTTTCATTGAAGAATCTCCCATGAGCAAGAAACTTCACAGGTGTCATGATGTGAACCTTATGTGGGTCCCTGAGAGCAAACAATCCAGAGTAATTCCAATGACAGGTGCAGCTTGCAGTATGTGGCGCTTTCCTGTAATTGTCCGCAAGGTGGCACTGCTGCCCCTTGTGTAAATGTCTTTATCCTCAATATAAAGGATCAGAAGCAATGTTACGAAAATTCAAGAATGTTCCAGAAAGCTCAGGGTGAATTCATTGTAAACTTTACTCGAGTTTTTATGAAATCATCCTATAAGCACAGACCAAGGTGGACCCAGGAAACGTTCTTTCATGTGGTACTAGGAAGTCTGGGCAAATCCTAGTCAATTCCAGGATTTATCAAGCAATTCACACTCTGCTATTAGGTTGCAATGGTTCTGCAGCCAAAGCCTGGGACGTCTCTCTACTAGCAGCCTGAAATTTACAGTATAATTATAAGCCTTCAAGTTAACTTCAGTTATGCTTTGGCTTTCGTACAAAGGCTGAATCTCTTGATCAGGGAGTGGGGTATGAAAAAGAAAAGAAAAAATCTTCAAAGTGACTTAGGAGGAGAAAAAATACGTCACAGAGTCACCTACCACCAGCAAAAGCATATCACCCTGTCAACCCCATAATATACTGCAGGGGATGACCTGTCCCCCTAAGGACCCACCTAAACACATAAACAGCCCACTGTCCCTTAGCTGAAACTCCTGGAATCCAGAGTATTTTAGAATTCAGAACTGTTCTTTTCTAGTTTCAGAAAGTTAATATAGTGAATATATAATAAATGAAGTGAAATCCCTAGTTAAGGTTACAGCAATCCCTAAAATCAAACATATTACTATTTTCTTCAGCAACATCAATGAATATTCATACTCCAAGAAATAAAGAAAATAAATGGCTTCACATCAATTCTTATCAGCCTTTTTTTTTTTTTTGCCAAATAAGTCTTTCCTCAATTTATGAAGAAAAAAGGCTTTCAGTTTTCAGAGGTATTTCAGATTTAGGAACTGGGAAAAGGATTGTGTATTTATGCCACCTGCTTCCTGTATTTCTGGGAACTATCTAGAAATGGCCTGGTACCAACTGTGGAATTGCTTGATAGCAACTACAGAAGATTTGTAAAACCACCAAACGCAATGTTCTCTGACAACAATTAGTATGATAGTCATATCATGCAGTGAAGATCTGGCTAAACAAGATGAATTAGGAAAACCTCAAAATATATACGCTTATGCTTTGAAAAAACAGAAGTCAGAATCTCTATTTCCGCATCCTGACTCACAACGTTGCCCAGGCTGAAGTGCAGTGGCTATTCACAGGCATGATCATGGCGCACCCCAGCTTTAAACTTCTGAGCTCAAGCAATTCTTGTGCCTCAGCCTCCTGAGTAGCTAGGACTACAGGCATGCACTACCGCATTCTGAGTTCAGGTTCTTGAAAATAAGAAACATCCATTTCAGAATCACCTCCATGCTCAGTAGATTAGAGAATCAGAGGACCATGACTCCGGTTAGTAAGTTAAGCCCAGCTTTGCTTATCTTTTCTCTCAGACCCCAAGGCTTTCTGTAACTCCATTCTGTCTGAATTCCATCTTCCACAACAAGGAGAACAGTACAGGTCACATGACTACTCTCTAGGAGTTATTCTGATGAGTTCTCTGGTCAGCAGAGAAAACACAGGTTTTCCATGTAACCTAAAGCCTTTACACAATCGAGCAGAGATTCTCCTCCTACCTATTCCTTTCTAAGTATCCGTTCATCTTGGCAAAAGGCACTGCGACCTCATAATGAGGTCAATATATTTACTTAGACCCAGGGCATCAGCTGATATTCTATTGTCAGGGAACTCCCAGAGCCCCCCAGTGCCCTGAACTTAACTTAATACTCCGGTGCATCTTCACTTTGAATCTCTACTTTTTGCTCTCTTCCTCCTGCCTCACACAGAACAACTTACTTAATCCAACGTCACCTTCTTCTTGGTCGTGAGGAGCTCGATGAGAGCACAGGCGGCGGAGGAGAAGGCCCACGTGGCTCAGCAGGATGAGAGGTGGGGGCAGCCAGGGCTTCTCCAGATAAGTCATGATATAGCGATAGCGGTTGTATTTCCACAGGTTATTTGAAATGGATTCCATATCTAAGTAAACGTTGCTGTAAGATGAAGTAAGGGAGGGACAATGTTTTAATATGAAGTCTTGAAAGGTAACAGATTCTATATTTTCCAGCATTTATGATTGGTTCACCTGACATTACTGGCAGTTACCCAATACAAATACTATCCACTGTGTTTACGATTCTTCTTCCACCAAACAAAATATATTAGCTACCTTCTACAATCAAACATGCTAATCAGAATAACAGGCAAAAGGCAGACATTACAATCAGAGGAAAGAAAATGTCAACATTTTCAGTGTAATGAGCAGAAAATCCGTTCTGGAACTCTACACTATTCTCAAGTCACCATCTCTTCTCACATAAAAGCTCTTTTTCAGTCCATAATTCATCATTTATGGGAAACAGATTTAATGTTCCTCTGTATCATCTATCTAATGTCAAATGTGAGAACTGCTAGAAAAATCCCAGTTAAAACACTCAAACAGAATAGTGTAAATGAAGAAATGGAAGAAGAATCAATTCATCTTAAATCAAAAAGCAGAGCTTCTATGAAAATCCAGACAAATTATTTAGATTAACTTTACAATAAAAGTAACTCCTTATTGGTAGGTCACTTTGTAGCTGTAACATGGAGATAGAATGGTGAATATTGATATTATAGAACTTGTCATGGGGGTAATGATTGGGGCTACAGTTATTCTGAAACAATAGATCATCCTTAACTACTTAAGTATATAATATGATATAAGAGTAACACAGTAAAATGTCCATCTTAATATTGTGCATAGACTAACAAAATTTAGTTTCTTTTTAAAAAAATTCTTCTTGCAATGTCAAAATTTTAGTTTCTTTAGAGAAAGATAGCAGAGTAGAACTTGAGGAAGGCAGCCAAATTTAGCAAATAAAAACACAGATAACCCTAAACTTGAACAGTGATAAAGGAAAGGAACCAGGATTATCCTAGAGAACGCCATTTTTGGGTAAGAATAGAAGTTTCTCAGAATCCATACAGAAGGTGATTGAAACATAGATGACTGGGTTATCTCAGTAGTTCTCAAGCATGTTCTCTGAACCAGCAGCGTCAGCATCACCTAAGAACATGTCAGAAATGCACATTTTGGGGTCCTGGTCAATGAGTGAGAAACTCTAGGGTTGCACATGCTATTAATAGTTGTTTCACTCCAACATGACAACAGCCTTCCACCAGCAGGTGGCGACCTTCACAGTGTATTTAATTTTGTTTGTTTGTTTGTTTTTGTTTTTTTCAATTATTTTATAAAGAATTGTCTGTAACCGGCTCCCGGAGAAGTAGTCAGATCTGGGGTTGGTCAGTCTGTATTGTCTTCAGTGTGTTCATCTCTAACATGAGAAATTTGTCCTATGCGAGGATTTCTCAACTTCTTTTTTGACACTGGATGTTTGTTTTTGTTGTTGTTGCTGGCCAGGAGGCTCAAAAAGAGGCCTTTATTTATCTAGCTCAAAGTATACACTATCAGAGTCTTGTTTGGTACTCCTTCTACTAAAATAGTTCAAATCAATGTTTCTACCACTCTATCAAAAAGTTCTATTTCTTTTTGTCTCCCCACATCAGAGTGGTTGAATAGAAGGGAGAAACAGGCCGAGAGTCCATAGGGTCCCAGCTCTAAACAGCGCCAGGGCAGGAAGGGGTGGCTCCAGGTCTCACTGTGGCACCTTCTACAGAAAATAGACATAGCTGCCGGGCCCGGGGACAGAAACCAGACATTCCAGTCCATCTCCAAAAAGCAGCACAAATACTTTCCCCCCACTGTATGACAAATACACACCTCTAGCACTCTGCAGTTATGCGTTTAGTTTTCTTTAAGGAAAAAACAAATCAGTAGTACGTATCCTGTTTCCTTAAGTTTCAAGAAAAAAAAATGAAAGGTCACTTTTTTCTCTTTAAACATTGATGTGTAGCTAGTAACTTGGATAAAGAGGTGCCACCCTACAAAATGTGCTCAGCATGTTCTGATGCCAGGATGGGCTTGGCCGCCTGGGCTAGGGCTAGAAAGGAGACCTCCATCCATCCCAGTGGAAACGGAAATCAAGTGTCCGTGCTGCATTTGGTTTCAAGATCGAGAATCAGAGCCTTTGAAATGGAGAGGGGGCATCTGAAAGGGCACCCCCACTGGGGGCTTTCAGAGCAAAGACTCCAGAATGAAGGGGTCACCCTGCCAGTGACAGAGCTGGGAGTCACTCTGAGCTGCAGTGCCCCCAGGATCCCCCTGTGGGAGGCCCCATCTGACCCTCTCCAGCCCATGGCTCTCTGCAACTGCCACCTGTACTCAGGTATATGGCTTCGTTGCTGCTGGCTTTTAAAATCAGCTATTATATTTGAGATGTGACTGTCACCAACAGAGTTCTCTCCTAAAAAGCCATCCCAGTGCCGTGTTGGCTCAGGGGGCACCGGCTTTGTGCTGCCTCTGTAACAGGCAGGAGAGTTCTCAAAGCAATGTTCCCCTGATCCCTGGACGCCACTGCAGCATTAGGGACAGGATCAGTCCCCTGGAGGGGAAAGGTGGCTTCAAGGCTGTTCTCTGTGCCATTTGCAGGAGATCTGCAGGTACCAGGAGCCCGTACTTATTGCTTCTTTCAGTGGTGGCCAAGTCAACCAGACCCGAACATGAGGCACATGGGCTCCCTGACTTGGCCGCCACTCAAAATTGACCCACACCCCTTGGGCTGCTCTGCAGTTCTTTGGACTCCAAGACCCAGAGGGGCCTCTGCTCAGCTGCCCACTTGGGCAAGACTCACTGGGTACCATGACCAGCAGGTGTTCACCCAACCTCGAGTGTACACCCCTAGTGACTGGGAGCACACCACCTGACCGGGTGACACTCCTTCCCAAAGAGTCCAAAGAGCCTCCTGGTGACACCCACAGCAGGATCGTCACGCCATCCCATCACCAGCACGCACTTACCTTCCTGGGGCTAAGATGGGGGGTGTGAGCCTTTCCCCTGAGAGCAAACGGGCGATGAGACACTGGACATTTTTTAAATCCCAGACTACCAGCCTGGGCAACATGGCGAAACCCCGTCTCTACCAAAAATACAAAATTCAGCTGGGCATGATGGCACGCACCTGTGGCCCCAGCTACTCGGGAGGCTGAGGTGGGAGGATCGCTTGAACCAGGTGAACTGAGATCACACCATTGTACCACTCCAGCCTGAGTGACAGAGTGAGACCCTGTCTCCCCTCACGCCCCCGCAAAAAACTCAGACCCTTTTATTATTTGATATATAAAAATAGCTATTATAACTAAACACCAGCAAATATTCTAAGTTCCTAAAATGGTTGGGCTAAGAGAACTGATGACTATCATATAACAAGCAGGAAGGTATGTCTTCCCCATGTATAGGTAACAACACAGCAGTCACTTTTTTTTTTTTTAAGAATTCTGATTTACTTTGCCTAACTCTCAACCCATGTCTTCCCTACTTTCGTTACTTATACTGCATAAATTGATTTTCTCTTTTCTTATCTTTTTCTCTTCGGTAAGGTAAACAAGGAATCAAATACCTAGCACAGTGTCTGACATTTAAGAGGCATCTAGAAAATATGAGTTTCTCCCCATTGCTTCACTTGGTTTCTTTTGTCTACAAAACAAATACATGTCAGGCACTCTTTTCAGTGTTTGAGATAAATTGCTTGCTTCTGAGCAAGACAAGAAGAGGTGAGGAAGTGGGCCATACCGGTAGCTGTAGGAAGAGCATTCTAGGCAGAGGGACTAGCAAGCACAAAGGCACCTGTGTGGTCTGAAAAACTGAGGGGCCAATGTGGTTGGAGAGGAATGGGTCAGGGGAAGAGTAGTGCGATGCATGATTTAGGAAGTGACAGCCAGGCGTGGTGGCTCACGTCTCTAAGCCCAACACTTTGGGAGGCCAAGGCAGGTGGATCACGAGGTCAGGAGTTCGAGACCAGCCTGGCCAACATGGTGAAACCCTGTCTCTGCTAAAAATACAAAAATTAGCCCGGTGTGGTGGCGTGCACCTGTAGTCCCAGCTACTGAGGAGGCTGAGGCAGAAGAATCACTTGAACCCGGGAGGCAAAGGTTGCAGTAAGCCGAGATCACACCTCTGCAGTCCAGCCCGGGCAACAGAGAGTCTCCATCAAAAAAAAAAAAAAGAAGTGACAGGGGTCATGCGTGGTGGCTCACACCTGTAATCCCAGCACTTTGGGAGGCTGAGGTGGGTGGAGGAATTCAAGACCAGCCTGGCCAACAGGGTGAAACCTTGTCTGTACTAAAAGTACAAAAATTAGCCAGGTGTGTGGCACACACCTGTAATCCCAGCTACTCAGGAGGCTGAGGTAGGAGACCTGCTTGAACCTAGGAGGCAGAGGTTGCAGCGAGCTGAGATCACACCATTGCACTCCAGCTTGGGTGACAAAAGTGAAACTCCATCTCAAAAAAAAGAGAAGAAGTGACAGGAAAGCCAACTCACATGGGGCCATATAAGTCATTGTAGTGACTTAAACTTTTACCCAGAAGTAAAATGGGAGGCATTGAAGAGTTTGGAGCAGAAGAGTAATATCCTCTGATGTCTGCTTTTAAAGGGTCATTTGGACTACTGTGTTGAGAAAAGAATATAGGGAGTCAAAGACAGAAGCAGAGAGATAAATTAGAGACTCTGTGATAATAGTGGGGTAGTGAAAGGTAGTTAAATCAGTTACCTACTTGAAGGTTGAGTTAACAGAAGTTCCTGGGAGTTTAGAGGGAGAGGTTCAAGAGAAATTAAGAATGACTCTATGTACAGAATCATGGTGTGGAGTAGAGAAAAAGTAAGAATGACTACTCAGTTTTTGGTGTAAACAAAACCGTTTACTGTTTGGTGTAAACAAAACTGTTTATGTTGATGTTTGGAACATCAACATAAACTCATGTTCTTCCTCGCAGATTTGGGAAAGACTACATTAAATAGTATAAATAAAAGTATGTTGGGAAAGAGGGGAGATGAAGAGTTTGGGTGTTCTAAATTTTAGAAATCTATTAAATTTCTAACTGGTGAAGGAAGGGGCCAGTTGGATCTCCATGGCTGGAGTTTAAGAAAGCAAGCTGGCGGCCGGGCGTGGTGGCTCAAGCCTGTAATCCCAGCACTTTGGGAGGCTGAGACGGGCAGATCACGAGGTCAGGAAATCGAGACCATCCTGGCTAACACAGTGAAACCCCGTCTCTACTAAAAAAATACAAAAAACTAGCCGGGCGTGGTGGCGGGCGCCTGTAGTCCCAGCTACTCGGGAGGCTGAGGCGAGAGAATGGCGTGAACCCAGGAGGGGGAGCTTGCAGCTCACTGAGATCCGGCCACTGCACTCCAGCCTGGGCAACAGAGCAAGACTCCGTCTCAAAAAAAAAAAAAAAAAAGCGAGCTGGGCTGGAGATATTAATCAGGTGTGCTCAGGATATAGAGGAAACTGAAAGAGATCACGAAAAGCATAAATGAAGGAAGAGGCAGGTCCGGGCTCAGGGACATTCCAATGTTAAAAGGCTGGGGAGAAGATGATCCAGAACTGAAGACTGAGAAACAGTGAGAAGTGACAGAGAAGAAAACAGAGGGCCTGGTGCAGTGGCTCACTCCCATAATCCCAGCACTTAGGGAGGCAGAGGCAGGTGGATCACTTGAGGTCAGGAGTTTGAGACCAGCCTGGTCAATATGGTGAAACCTCATCTCTGCTAAAAACACAAAAATTAGCCAGGCATGGTGGCAGGCTCCTGTAATCCCAGCTACTTGGGAGGCTGAGGCAGGAGAATTGCCTCAGAGGCAGAGGTTGTGGTGAGCTGGGGTCACACCACTGCACTCCAGCCTGGGCAACAGAGCGAGATTCCACCTCAAAAAGAAAAAAGAAAGAAAGGAAAAGGAAAAGGAAAAGGAAAAGGAAAGGAAAGGAAAGGAAAGGAAAGGAAAGGAAAGGAAAGGAAAAGAAGAAAGGAAGAGAGAGAGAGAAAGAGAAAACAGAACAGGGGAAGCTGGGAGCAAGTGAAGAAAGCATATCAAGAACTCCTTTGCCAACCTGCAATTCCATCATTTGCTATCCTTTCATAATTCGAACTTACTGCCTAATCACAACTCAAGATCTCCTCGCATTTTGATGTTGTTACATTGTACTTTCCCTCCACAGTCAGTCCTCCATATCTGTGGGTTCTGCATCTGTGGATTCAAACAACCACAGATTGAAAATACTTGGGGAAAAGAAAAGGATGATTGTGTCTGTGCTGAACATGCAGAGACATTTTATCTTTGTCATTATTCCCTCAACAATACAATATAGCAACCATTTGCATTGCATTTACACTATATTAGGTATCATAGATAATGTAGAGATGTTTTAAAGTATACAGAAGGATGTGCATAGGTTATATGAAACACTACACCATTTTCTATAAGGGACTGGAGCATCCATAGAATTTAGCATCCGCAGGGGGTCCTGGAACCAGCCCTCCACAGATAACGATGGATGACTGCATTTATTATTTCACCATTTCCCACACTCTGCATCCTTCTTACCAGTAGTTTTATGCACATATTTCAAAACAATAATAATAAAACATAGAACACACAAAAATCAAAGGTTACATACTCAAAGTACATGTGAATCTACTCAACATATCTGCCCACATTTCTTATTTAAATAAAATAATCATATTTAATTGAAATAACCTACTTGAAGAAAGCAATCAACAGGTTCACCATGATGATGTATTGCACGAAGAGGTAGACAGCTTGCAAGAATGGAGTAAGAAAAGAACCAGGAGGGCAGGATGGCTGGCTTGAACAAACTACAAATAAAGAATTTTAAAAGAATGAGAGATAAGATGAATCACAGTCCTGCCACTCTAGACAAACATTTAGCACATTAACTGCACAGAATATCATAAATTCAAACATTTTTAGATTTAGAGGATTGTTTTTCAGATTTATTTTACTCTTGTTAACTATGAAGGCACAATTTCTGCATGATGGCAAAATCCCATACATACCATCTATGTCTCCAGCATAGACTTCTCCGTATATCATCCAGTATGGCTCAAATACAATATCTCGAGCTAGGCTCCAAGATGGTGGCTCCTTTGGTGAAAGGATGGCCTTGCGTGCCACTCCAAAGCTCAGCAAGACTATGGCCATGATGATCACAATATAGAACATGTTTGCTGTCTGCAAAAGAGCATAGCACAACCAGAATTTTACCACAGATTTGAAGTTCAAAAGAAACCAAACACCAGCAACTATCACAATTATACCTGCAAATAATAAGATTGTCTAGTCATTGACTAAAACACCCTTGCCCACGAACAGCTAGACCTTCTTTGGCTAAACTGTTTTGTTTTCTCACACAGTATGTATTTCAAGTCAACGTGGTCTATGGAATAACATAAATGTGCTGAGAGGAGAGAATCTGTTCTTCTTTGTTTAAGCAGTAATGAATTGTGAACATCTTTTGATTAGCTAATATCCAACTTTGCCCCCACTTGGACCAGAGGTTAGGAAAATAAAAAAAAAAAAAAATAGGATATTGTTGAATTCATCCATTCATCCTAGGAAGACATTCATCCTAGAATTGTCTTCAGGAATTGATTAGAGTCTAAGAAACTGATCAAGCCAGTTTAATTCCATCTATTAAATGTACATCAACTCAATCCATTAGTTTACTGTAACAGAGAGAGCGTTCACCACAATTCCCATCAGTATTTCAAGAGGTGCTCTACGTCTCTTAGCTTCCCTTCCATTAGGCTGGGGCTGTGAAACCTGTTCCAACCAGTAGGCTGTGGTCTGATGGTGACTTGGGCACTTCTTCTCCAGAGCAGTTAAAAGCCATTAGACTTTCTCCATCCCTCTCACTCCCTGCCATAGACCTCAGGAGCCAAATGTTCACATAGCTATGTCACAAGACAAAGGGATCCCAGATTCCTGAGTCACTGCATAGAGGACAGCCCCCATGAGCTCTCACCAAACCTTGCATTAGGGAGAAATACCTTTGTGCTAAGTCACTGAAATATATTGGTTATCTCGGCATAGCCTGTCTCATAAATACTAATTGTCACCAAGACAAGAGAAAACCTTTCTGGTCTAAGAGAAAAATGTCAAATACGAAAAATCTTTGGAGTTCTGGAGGTTGTCTCTTTTCTGTCTTCTTTGTTTGTTTGTCTTAGCACTACCCTTCATGCTCCAGAACTTGCTCCTTCCCTGCCAGTAAGTATTCTAGAAGGAAAAGCCAAAGCTGATCTTGAGACACTGTACTTATTAAAGGGTAGGTCTTAGGTCCTTGTGAATAGCCAGATGGAAAAAGCCAGCCAGGCTCAGCAGCTCACGCCTGTAATCCCAGCACTTTGGGAGGTGGAGGTAAGCGGATCACTTGAGGTCAAGAGTTTGAGACTAGCCTGGCCAACATGGTGAAACCTTGTTTCTACTAAAAAATAAAAAATTAACTGGGCATGGTGGCAAGCACCTGTGGTCCCTACTATAGGCTACTTGGGAGGCCAAGGCAGGAGAATCGCTTGAACACAGGAGGCGGAGGTTGCAGTGAGCGGAGATCACACCACCGCACTCCATCCTCGACAACAGAGCAAGGCTCCATCTCAGAAAAAAAAAAATAAAGAAAAAAGAAAAAGTTGACACAACTGTACGGCAAGCTCAGTTGACAGATTGGCGCTAGGTAGCCCAATTTTGAATCTCGGCTCCCCATATATTCCTTTGAGGAATTTACTTAACCTCCATTACCTTGTATGTAAATGTGTGTAATAATACTACCTGTCTCCTAAAGCTGTTGCTAAGATGAAATGAGTTAATATACACTAAGTACCTAGAACAGTGTGTGGCCTATAGTAAGCACAATTTAAGAGCGTGATGGTAGGGGAGAGTCAGTGAGCCATACAAGAATAAACGGATATTTTAGCAGAAAATATCATTGGTAGTAGCCTCACATGAATCTGGTCCTCAGGAATTACTGTGCTCAGAGACAGATTTGACTCAATGTCATACCATCTGGCCCTAATCAAA
This sequence comes from Colobus angolensis palliatus, assembly GCF_000951035.1. Classification (NCBI taxonomy): domain Eukaryota; kingdom Metazoa; phylum Chordata; class Mammalia; order Primates; family Cercopithecidae; genus Colobus; species Colobus angolensis. Next base: position 2,747,479 of record NW_012115788.1, on the reverse strand, counting down.
AGGGTAAGCTGAGTGTCCCAATCAACTAACTATGCAATATACTATCCTAGGTCGTTTGCTAAATACTAGTTTGTGGTTACGTGGAAGGCAGTGGTGACATGATCTTGCTCGCTGTGCTTCTATAAATAATTCCAAAATGACCAGGCACAATGGCTCATGCCTGTAATCCCAGCACTTCAGGAGGCTGAGGCAGGAGGATCATTTGAGCTCAGGAGTTTGAAACCAGCCTGGGCAACATAGTGAGACCCTGTCTATATAAATAACGAAAAAGAATTAACTTGGCACGATGGTGTGTGCCTCTGGTCCCAGCTACTCAGGAGGTTGAGGATTTCTTGAGCCCGGGAGGGTGAGGCTGCAGTGACCCGTGATCACACCACTGCACTCCAGTCTAGGTGACAGAGCAAGACCCTGTCTCAATAATGATGATAATAATAATAATTTCAAAAGTTAAACTACTGGATATAAACCATGAAGAACCATTAAAAAGAAGCCAGACATGGTGGTGTATGCTTATAGTCTCAGGTACTCAGGAGGCTGAGATGGGAGGATCCCTTGAGCCCAGCAGTACAAATCTAGCCTGCACAACATAGCATGTTTACAAAGAACACTAGAACAACAGGGTGACTATAGCTAATAATTAATGGTACATTTAAAAATAACTGAAAGAGTATATGTGAGTTGTTTGTAACACAAAGGATTAACGCTTGAGGTGATGAAAACCCCATTTACCCTGATGTGATTATTACGCATTGTATACCTGTATCAAAATATTCCATATACCTCATAAATACACCTACTTATGTACCCATAAGAATTCTTTTAAAAACAATTTTAAAAAAGAATACCAGGATATAAAACTAGACTGTACTCACCATTTTTGCAATCATGGTCACATATGGACCTGCATGTTGATTCACAGCAAAGAAGTCCAGGAGCCGTGAGAACCAGAATATGATGTCTATGCAGTAGATCAGTCTTCCCGCTGTGTGAAAAGGAGGGTCACCCCATCGAAGGGCGAAGCCAACTGAAAACAGGCCAATGGCCACAGTTTCTGTTAAGTTCCAGTACTCACTAATCCATACCTTCACCTTTTGAGTAAACTTCCCGGGCTCTGAAGTACAGATCTAAAAGAAGGAAGAAGGAAACTTAAAAAAGGAGGTACAACCAAAGAATCCTGTTAATATGATCTTCTTAAATACACAAACTATTCATTTAAAGAGTAATCTAAACCATGCCAAATCTTAAATCACTCGGGGATTTCAGAGACTTAAGTTATCAGTAATGATTTAAAACAATGCTATAAAGATATAATTTAATGCATTTGATAATGCTAGATTGTCACTTGAAACCCCAACTGGAACTAAAAAAAAAATAGAAAGCACTTTTTCTAGCTTTCAACAATCCTGAAATAGCATGAGGAAACACCAAGACATTTTAAAACTCATATTGCAGTGGATCTGTATAGCTACGATTTCATTTCAGGAGGCACAGCAGGGTGCAAAGAACACTGGATGGAGCAAGGAATCCTGTAATCCAGTCTGATTACTGCTGTTTAGTGAGATTCTACTAAGAATGTGATATTGGGCTGGGTGCGGTGGCATACGCCTGTCATCCCAACACTTTGGGAGGCCGAGGCAGGAGGATCACTTGAGGTCAGGAGTTCGAGACCATCCTGGTCAACATGGTGAAACCGTCTCTGCTAAAAATACAAAAATTAGCCAGGTGTGGTGGCAGGCACCTGTAATCCCAGCTACTCCGGAGGCTGAGGCAGGAGAATTGCCTGAACCTGGGAGGCACAGGTTGCAGTGAGCCAAGATCTCACCACTGCACTCCAGCCTCGGTGACAGAGCAAGACTCCATCTCAAAAAAAAAAAGAATGTGATATTGATTGGAACTCACTAAGAAAAGAAAATACTCCTGAAACACCATATCAGACAAACGGAAATGTAAAATAGTACACCTATTTTCCCTGAAGCATTAAAAAAGTGGTACAATTCAGATAACTATCTGTTTCTCTCTTGACTTATTTTCTATAATCTATAAACTCCACATAGGAATTAGCAGGCAACATAGGTATAATTACAAAGAATATAACTATATAATGTTAGTTATATTACCTCTAGGAGAAAATAAATATAGGTAAATACACAGACACAGAGACATATATTGACATCTAAAACAGTCTAAGTCATAAATATTTATGATTGCAGTTATAACTTACAGGAATGTTAGTTTTTGGTTTTGGTATTGTTTTTGTTTGAGACGGAGTCTTGCTCTGTCACCCAGGTTGGAGGGCAGTGGCGCAATCTCGGCTCACTGCAACCTCCACTTCCTGGATTCAAGCAATTCTCCTGCCTTAGCCTCCCAAGTAGCTGGAATTACAGGTGCATGCCACCATGCTTGGCTAATTTTCTGTATTTTTAGTAGAGACGGGGTTTCACCATGTTAGCCAAGATAGTCTTGATCTCCTGACCTCATGATCTGCCTGCCTCGGCCTCCCAAAGTGCTGGGATTACAAGCATGAGCCACCACACCCAGACCCCCCCTTTTTTTTTAAAGTAAGTCATTACAAACTAGAAATTTTTACAAGTTTTGTTTTTTTGCTTCTTGGATTATCTGCCTCGGAGAGATTTCCAGCTTCAATTTTCAAAGTGCTTGGTAGGAGCTTTCAAAAGCTATAAACACATTCCTTACACATTGCACAACTTCAGCCATTTATGCCACTCATTAGATGAAACTGATAATATGAAAGTAATGCAAGGCAATAAAAATCAACCCCACCAAAAAAAAAACCCTCAGGGAAATCAAATAGTTGGAGGGTTTAATACAATTCTATGTCATCCTTTGGGATTGGTAAACACACCAAGATATCTGCTTCAAAGATAACTGCTTCCAAAGTGCACCAATCAACAGAAAGCAGCTGACAAGATAAAGGGCTAGAATCAAGGATTCTCCCCCAAATAAACTTCTTGCAGCATGTAAGTCAAGGTCAGTGTTTCCTGTCTTCCCCCATCCTTGACGTGTCCATTTTCATCACCAGAGCCAAGGAGTCTTTTAGTGGACACCTACAGAAGCCGAGGACATATGTGGAAGATAAAGGTAGATGGCAGAACTCACCTCCTTGACCGCCTCAATAGCATTGGTGAAGATGTAAATGCTAACAAGCCACTCCTGCGCGCTGGGCTGGGGCTGCATCTCCACCAACACGGTGTAAGTGAACAGCATGAGGAATGCCAAATACGCCATCTGTGAGGAGGACACACATTCCCCAGACGTGAGTGAGAGCAAGAACAGAGCACGCCAAGCAGAAGCAGATGGAGCAGAAACCCAGGCATGAACTTCAACACGATAACACGAACACATAACTAGGACCACCTTTGGGTTATCGATGACCCAGTATCAAGGAAAGCACAACAATCCATAGTCTTCTAGTCTAGGATTTAGAGGCAGGAATGAAATCACTGTTCTCAGATGCATGGAAGGACACATTGTATTGTTCTGCTGGCTCCTGACTGGCATTTCCAGGACCCTGCATGTCCAACAGGGGTGCTGGCAAGCTAACAGCAAGCCCAGGAGGAATCACAGGCCTTCCCCTCCGTCTCAAACATAGAAAGAAAACGTGTGTGAAGCATGCCAGATCTGTAGTGGCAATAGATGCTTATTTTCAAATACAATGAACTGTGGCATTTACCACTGCTGGGAGTTCTATTTTAAGTTGATTAAAATGCTGTGTAATAGAAAAGTTGTGTCCAACTGTGAGCCCTTTTAATTAAGGACTGTTTGTCAATATTTATATCTTCAGCACTCAGCACTCAGCACTCTGCCTGACACATGGTAGACATTCAATAAATGTTTGTCTAATTACTGTGTATATATCTGTATGCCTAGATTTCCAAAGTCTTGAAAGAATTAAGACATAGTGATCACACATATAGATACATAGTGATTAATAGCTTTGTAGTCTTATCTAATATTCTTATATTCTTAAGATATATTCCCAGAAGCAGAATATCTATCCATGCACATTGAAAACTGTGACAAATATTACTAAATTTTCTGGCAGAAAGGCTTTACCAAAGTCCATGCACATTGAAAACTGTGACAAATATTACTAAATTTTCTGACAGAAAGGCTTTACCAATTTACACTATTATCAACAATGTATGAGACTGCAGTCCTCTAAATAGCCTCAGAGACAACACACAGTCCTCACTGATCAATACTTGCATTTAAAAACCTTGTATCGGCTGGACACGGTGGCTCACGCCTATAATTCCAGCCCTTTGGGAGGCCAAGGTCGGCGGATCACCTGAGGTTAGGACTTCAAGACCAGCCTGGCCAACATGGTGAAACCCCGTCTCTACTAAAAATACAAAAAATTAGCTGGGCATGGTGGTGTGCACCTGAAACCCCAGCCACTCAGGAGGCTGAGGCAAGAGAATCTTTTGAACCCAGAAGGCCAAGGTTGCAGTGAGCTGAGATCACGCCATTGCACCCTAGCCTGGGTGACAGAGAGAGACTCCATCTCAAAAAAAAAAAAAAAAAATCAGTTGAGAGAAAAATGTGTGTGTGTGTGTGTTCATTCTCATAAAAGCATATTATTTTAACCTTAATCCCTATTTCTCATATATTTTTATCTACCTACATGGGTAAGTCTGCTTCTAACTTTAGTTCTGCACAGATAACATAGAGAATAGCTTAAACCATTTCTAACTATATAAGAATGGTATTATTGACAATAGGTGGTCTTTCAGGTAGTCATAATGGATATTAGTGCCTATGATTTAAGGAGGTGTAGAAGAGAAGCATATAAGAAAGTAAAGGTAAATTTCAACAATTGTATACTTCTCTTGATCTATATCTCAAAGTCTGAGTATTTTTGATGACTCCTTAAGGACATACTTTAAGTTAATTTGTTCTATCAAGCATTTAAGTTTTTTTGTCATTGGTTTCAGCATGGCTGGACAATTGACTCCTTAACTTTTACTCTGAGGTTCAGACCTTAGCCCATCTGTCTGTATATATTTTATTATTTGTATTTTACTATCTCCATATACTGATTCCTTATACTGGACTCATTTACATACATAAATGTTCTCCCCTACATAACTGTAAGCTGCTTGAAGTCAGCATTGATGTTTGGCAATGTCTTCTTCTCACTGCCCCCTCTGCTGCCTAGTATACTATGTCTTAAAGACAGCAGTCAACTCTCAGTAAAATCAAATTGAATGATCTGAACCTTAGGTTACCCTCAGCCATAACTTTCTTTCTAATATGTATAGTGTATGAATATCTGAATCTGGAAGATTTATAAGCACAAGACTACAAACAAATTCGATAAGTAGATATTCAGATTGAGAAAGTAGCCCACAATTCCTCTACTTGAGAACAGGTTGGATTCCTAAAGGCTATGTTAAGCCCATTTACTCATTAGTCCAAAGTGGCATTACACAAAGGCTACAAGCAACAGAAGCACTCAAACCTAGGTAAAATTAAGCACTAAACACTCTGGACATTGGCAGTATTGCTTTTGACTCTTTTTGTTTCGTTCCAATTATTAAAAACACCATGGTGAGCAGATCTGGCTGGTTTTGTGCTATTGCTTAGCTTTGTTCCTGTTTCTTAAAGCTCCTGAGCTAGAAATTTCCAAGGGAAGAAATGCCAGAATACGCTTTTCCCAATGGTATGACGATGGTTAAAACTCTCCCAGCACTCCTGTCAGAGTCTTTCGTATATGTTGTTGCACGTTACAAAAATAGCAAAACCTCATTGTTTGAAAGCAGATGTGATTTTTGGAAACAGATAAAAATCATACACAGCTATGTACTTATTCAATAAGTATAGGAAATAAGTGTGTGGTTGGCCAGGTAAATATTTGGAAATACAACACATTTAGATAAATATCCTTTTATAGTCACACTTCAAATGTTTTAGATGTACAAACTCTTGGCCATGAGCTATTTAAGTATAGAGAAGCATTAGAAAAATAAATGCTATGGGAGCACATGTTCTCAGGATCTCCTGAGGGCTGTGTCATGGAAAAAAATATTTAAAAAAAAAGAAAATAAAATTCTATGAAATAAATGTGAAAAGCACTCAACACATCTAAAGCATAGTTCATGCTTTCTCTGTCACTCTACTATCCATAATACATTTAGTATTTGTTCACACAGTTCAGCTTTTAAAATATTTCATTTTCTCTATATATTTATAAGCATATACTACTGAAGGCAAAAGAACAAACACTTGCATCATTTTCTATCTATATAACACATTCCTACGAAGAAAATGCTGATTCAATTGCTGATTTTCTAAGAATCCACCCACCTATTGCTTAATTCTACAAACACTGCTGTTAATTTGGTTGTTCTACAGATCTTTGAATGCTCGGTCTCCCTTCAAATGGTGAGGTTTTACCATTTTGTGAATGTGTAACAACACAACATATTTGAGGGACTCTGATAGGAGCGCCAAGAGAGTTTTAACCACAGTCACATTGTTAAGAAAAGAATATTCCAGTGTTTCTTTCCATGGAAATTCCTAGCTTAGGAGTTTTTAGAGACAGAAGCAACGCTAACCAATAGGGCAAAGCCAGCTAGATCTTCCCACAATAACAGTGCTCTTAGCACTCAAAGAGAGAAGAAAATGCTTGTTCTCAAACTCCAAAAAGTAGGCGAGCTCCACCCTAACCTCTCCCTGCCTTCCTCCAGTCTTCTTTGCTACCTACTTTGTCATGCCCTTACTTTTTTTTAACTAGGTTTCTACATTTTTATTGCAAAGTGGCAAATCAGGCATATTATCAATTTCATCACTAGCTATCAACCATCATTCATCCGACATATATTGTTGTAATGAGACCAACCGTATAAAACCAAAACTTGACAATTGGAGCACTGTAGAACTCATAGACTTTCCTGGTCCATGGAAGGTGCTGGAGCCCACTTTCCAAACCAAAACGCTGATTTTCATCCAGTTTCTCATCATGGCCCCTTTCCAAATCACACTCTTTCTATAAAATAAACAAATAATCATTTTCTTATCAGCAGCTTAACTAAAATAGTGACAAGCATGCACATCCAAAAAATATCATAAATAATATTAGAAATTAATTGGCTGGGCACAGTGGCTCACACCTGTAATCCCAGCACTTTGGGAGGCCGAAGTGGGCAGATCACCTGAGGTCAGGAGTTCGAGACCAGCCTGGCCAACATGGAGAAACCCTGCCTCTACTAAAAATATAAAAATGAGTCGAGTGTGGTGGCACATAACTGTAATCCCAGCTACTTGGGAGGTTGAGGCAGGAGAATCACTTGAACCTGGGAGGCAGAGGTTGCAGTGAGCTGAGATCATGCCACCACACTCCAGCCTGGGTGACAGAACGAGACTCTGTCTCAAAAAAATAATAATAATAATAATTGGGCACCCACATGCCAAATTATAATCTTACCTTTGAAGGGAGAGAAAACTGTAGGTATTGTATAAATTATTGACCAGGTAAAACATATGAGGTATTTCTGAAACGCAAGCTGACTCTATAGTAATTAAATTCAAAGTAAGAGTAGTTCTAAGGATTTAAAAATTGGTCCCTGTTCTCAATCTCCCTTTTTTTTTTTTTTTTTTTGAGATGGAGTCTTGCTCTTGTCACCCAGGCTGGAGTGCAATGGCGCGGTCTCAGTTCACTGCAACCTCCACCTCCCAGGTTCAAGAGATTCTCGTACGTCAGCCTCCCAAGTAACTGGGCTTACAGTCACCTGCCACCACACCTGGCTAAATTTTGTATGTTTTTAAATTTTGGAACCTAAGGATACTCATAAAATCCCTGTGAAATAAGTAATGAACAATACAGTGATTTCCTTAACACATAAGAACAAACTGAGCATACATTAATGATACATGGCCATTCCTTGTCATAGGAAATTCACGCACTGCATTAGTTTTAGGATTCTGACCTTCGATAGCTTCCCCACTGATTTATAGCAGAGGGTCTGTTTGCCTGCAGTTCACGTGCTTTCTGAGCTTCTAGAGTTCCTTGAACAGCCTGCAACCATGTGCAAGTATTTGTGTTGTATATGCATTTTTCTGGGGAAAGAATCAGATTTTTCATCAACTACCCAAAAGGTATGTGTCAGTCCAAGGGAATTAACTCATGTACAGAATTAGCAATGAGTATATGTAAGGCAGAGCAGGTGATGACTGAATGTGACCACACAAACACCCACGTAGAACGAGCTTTCAAAAGAGGAAGGAAAAGAAAAGAGAAGAGAGGAAAAGAAAAGAAAAGAAGCACTTACAAGCTGGCTACCTTTGAGAAGCAGCAATATAAGGGTGCAAAAAGGAAGCAAAAGCGACGTCACTCTACTGTATAGATTTCTAGGTGGTTTTAGTTTTTTAATAGGAAACGTGTACTTTTTAATTTTTTAAAGTAATATTAAAAGAAAGGAATGTTCTCTGCTGCCTCTCAAACTAGTCCATTCTTGTAACCTCGCCACAAAAGTTATCTCTTTAATGTCAGACCTGCAAGATTAGCAAAATTTTTTAAGCCAAGGAATGAATCAAATTGTGCTTGAGCTGTCCATATAATTGCAGAAAAATGTGATGTTTAAGGCCTCGGGCATCTAGATGGGTTATCATTAGTGCCTGATTAATTATTCAGTCATTTATTTCACTTTGGGCAGTGGGGTTGGAATTGTGACTTAGAAATGTAGGAATCGGCCCAGTTCCTAGCAGGTTTGAACCAGCCTAGAATGAAAATGGCGTAAAACCAATTAGAAAAGTCATCACTTATGAGCTTTTAATGACATCAATACCACATCAGAAAGACCCCAGAAAGCAATTTAAGTAATGACTTTATTATTAAATAACTTCTCTTATTATTTCTCTAGGAGTGTTTCATTAGCTCTTAATTGCTCTTGACAGTTTGGAGTGGATTATAAAGTGCTCATGGGGCCTGTCTCTGAGTTGAATTCAAAGACACCAGTTGCTATGATGAAGACAACCTGAGAATACAACAGATATTTTTTTACTGAGAAGAAGGTAAAGACAAAAACGTTTGGCTTGAATAACTTTTATTATATATATATATATAGCTCCCCTTACCCCCACACTCCCTGACCACCCCACACTCTTTTTTTCTAATTGTAATCTGATACCAGCAGGTACACAGATTAAAGTTGTAACTACAACAATAAGTCTACTATAATCCATATCTGTTTTGCATTGTATTGCAGTCATCTTTCCCACTTAATGATGCTCTGATAGAACAGATTTTGTTATACAGCTTTCTTAGTATTTCACTGTGATTTATTAACCTGTCTAAGACCGAGCTCATCTTTCCCCTTCTGAACCCACTCCCTCTCCAATTATCCTTGTGTCCCTTCAAGACGGCTTTGTTTAAAAGACCCTCTTCCTCTCCATGTCCATTGCTACTGACCCTGATTAAAGGACTTATTGTTTCTCACCTGGATGGCTACCCTGGCCTATGTTCCCCCTGCTTCCAGCCAGTCTTCTTGCTAAACCATCCTATGCCCTGGAGGCAGAATAATTTCTCTAATAGTCAGATCATCTCACTACTCTGGCATACACATTCACTGGCTCTCCGTAACCTACAGAATAAAAATCACACTCCTTTACAGGATATACAAGAGTCTACATGATCTAGCCTTAGTCTGCTTTCGTCATTCCTACAAGTACTCCCAGCTTGTCACATAACCCTCATAACCTAGATTCCAGCCGAACCATACCACTTGCGATGCTTTACATATGCCTTGCCACTTTCCAACTCCATGACCCTGCTTATAGTCTCCTTCCCACTGACATGCTCTTTTCCCTCTCCACATCCTCAAGTCAAGCTCAAACACCACCTCAATCATAAAACTGTCACCAAGCCCTAATCCTCACCTACTGACTCCTAATGGGAAGAGTCTTCTTCTGCTGTTGATTAACCCATTCTGCCATCTTACTATAATTTAGTCCTAAGAAAACTCATGTCATCAAAGGTCATGTTTTCAAAAGCTTATCAGCTAAAAAGATCTAAATTTCACATGGCAAAGTTATTCTGCCTGTAGAAATTTCAATAAGGAGTTTATAAAACCTCAGTGAGTAAATGCAGTATTTGATGCTATACAGCTTCAGCTCCAGAATAATGGCTTTGCTTCTCCAATTACCAGAAGTGCCTTCTTTATATTCATTATTACCCACTATTACCACAAGAAGACAACACAGTGACACTCTAAAGAGCATCTATGTATCACCTGCCTTCAGTTTCCTGCCACAATACACAATGCAAATTACATTCCTCAGCTAATAAATTGCATGACTTAATTAGAGTTATAAAATCTTATCTATCCCATCAAAAGTGCTGCCTCCACCCCTTACACCATGCCTAGAAAAATTCTAAAAACATAGCAGCTTATTAATAATTACTGCTTAAGTTAAATTTAAAGGCAAAAGGAAGATTGTTGTTATGATTATAAGCCATTTATAATGAACAGACTTGAAACACTTTTTTTTTTTTTTGAGACAGAGTCTCGCTCTGTCACTCAGGCTGGAGTGCGGTGGCATGATCTTGGCTCACCACAAGCTCCACCTCCCGGGTTCATGCCATTCTCCTGCCTCAGCCTCCCGAGTAGCTGGGACTACAGGCGCCCGCCGCCTCACCTGGCTAATTTTTTTGTATTTTTAGTAGAGACGGGGTTTCACCATGTTAACCAGGATGGTCTCGATCTCCTGACCTTGTGATCCACCCGCCTCGGCCTCCCAAACTGCTGGGATTACAGGGGTGAGCCACCATGCCCAGCCGAAACACTTTTTCAATACTTGTTTTAATTGAACAATGGTGACATATTGTGGATACTCTTCTAATTATAAGCCCCACAGTGGAAGAGGCTGCATCTGCCTTAATTAATTCAGTGTCCACAGAACGTCTAGCACATGTAAAGTGGCCACTAATGAGTCATTGAATTAATAAATTGGTATACGGCTATGTCCAAACCACATCTTTGATTCTGGCTTTGAAGTAGAAATAAGATATTTTGCTTAATTGTATATGGGGGTTAATTAGGTCTATTGTACATAATAAACCTGACCATAGCATAATATGGTTAAGATTATACAAGAGAACTAAATGCTTGATTGATTAGTCAGAGGCATTTTAAGATAACGTATAACCCCAGGACCATCTGTCATCACTGGCCTGAAATAGAGGCAACGTAACTTTTGTTTAAAAAATGGCTATATAAGTAAACTTTAAGGATGTGTATGTTTGCGTGCAGTCAATACAATAAAGTTCAGTTCATTATGATTTTGCACTAACCACAGAAGCACTTTCTTTGGAACTGCTGGCATTCTGGTCACTGTAATACCACATAAATTGGAAGTCCTGGGACTGGGGAACATGTGACATCTCAGCTTTGCTTTTAAATTCCAACGTCAAAATGGTGGGTGGTAAAATAATGCTTATAATAATCTGTAAAAGAAAAAAAAGCAAAACAAAGTAGTAGGGACTATAAAAGCACATACTAGACAAAAAAGAAATTAAGAATTTCAGTGTATAGAAAATGCCAGACTCATCCCAGTTCAATTTTCATCCCATTTCTACAAATAATTTTTTGACTCAGCAACTTCAGTTCTAGTGTCTCCCTCAGAAATACTCATGAGTACAAGCATTTGAGGATAAGAATGTTCACTGCAGGACTATTTGTAAAAGCAAAACACTGGTGTCAACCTAAATGTCTATCTAGAGAGGGACAGCTGGTCTGGAATAACCTTTCCTCCTGTGCAACCATTAAAAAGACAAAGGCAATGTTGAACATAATGAAAAGGTAGCCATGCTATATTGTTAAGTGAAAAAATCAAATGACAGTTATCTCTTGGTATCCAAGAGGGATTGGTGCCAGGACACCCCTGACCTCCGACCCCAAGGATACCAAAATCCAAGGCTGCTCAAGTCCCTGGTATAAAACGGTGTTGTATTTCCATATAACCTGTGCACATCCTACCCCATACTTTAAACCATCTCTAGATTACTTATAATACCTAATACAGTGTAAATGCTATATAAATAGTTGTTATACTGTATTGACTTTTCATTTGTATAACTTTTAATGAATTGTTATTTATTTGGGGGTGTTTTTCCAAATATTTTTTATCTGAAGTTGATTCAATCTGCAGATGTGGAACCCATGGATATGAAGAGCCAACTGTATAGAAGAACATAGAGTGAGCCCATTTTTGTTAAAAAATAAAATTAAAAATCTTACCTATTTATATGCATATATATATGCATTTAAAAGTTTAAAAATATGTATACTACACTGTAATTATTTACCTCTAGCAGCAGCAGGACAGGGCAGTGACAAGTATTATTTTTCAGTGAGCACACTGCTTAAAAATATTTTAAAGCCATTATGTATACATTACCACATAAAACACATTAAAATTTGTTGAGATTATAAAATCAAGAATCTAAAAGTATACCATCACCTTCTGTTAGATCCATCTCCCATCCCTCACGTGTCTTTTCCCTACTAGTAAAACCCAAGGAAGGTATAGATCCAGACATACACAAGTTATTTTCATTATATTGCTATTATTCATGAATTACTAACAGTCTTTTCAAAAAAATTTTTTTAAGCTCAACTTGTATGGCCTTCCAAGGTAAAGAGTTTAAAAGATTTAATAGGCCGGGCGCGGTGGCTCAAGCCTGTAATCCCAGCACTTTGGGAGGCCGAGGCGGGCGGATCACTTGAGCCCAGGAGATTGAGGCTGCAGTGACCCGTGATCACACCACTGCACTCCAGTCTAGGTGACAGAGCAAGACCCTGTCTCAATAATGATGATAATAATAATAATTTCAAAAGTTAAACTACTGGATATAAACCATGAAGAACCATTAAAAAGAAGCCAGACATGGTGGTGTATGCTTATAGTCTCAGGTACTCAGGAGGCTGAGATGGGAGGATCCCTTGAGCCCAGCAGTACAAATCTAGCCTGCACAACATAGCATGTTTACAAAGAACACTAGAACAACAGGGTGACTATAGCTAATAATTAATGGTACATTTAAAAATAACTGAAAGAGTATATGTGAGTTGTTTGTAACACAAAGGATTAACGCTTGAGGTGATGAAAACCCCATTTACCCTGATGTGATTATTACGCATTGTATACCTGTATCAAAATATTCCATATACCTCATAAATACACCTACTTATGTACCCATAAGAATTCTTTTAAAAACAATTTTAAAAAAGAATACCAGGATATAAAACTAGACTGTACTCACCATTTTTGCAATCATGGTCACATATGGACCTGCATGTTGATTCACAGCAAAGAAGTCCAGGAGCCGTGAGAACCAGAATATGATGTCTATGCAGTAGATCAGTCTTCCCGCTGTGTGAAAAGGAGGGTCACCCCATCGAAGGGCGAAGCCAACTGAAAACAGGCCAATGGCCACAGTTTCTGTTAAGTTCCAGTACTCACTAATCCATACCTTCACCTTTTGAGTAAACTTCCCGGGCTCTGAAGTACAGATCTAAAAGAAGGAAGAAGGAAACTTAAAAAAGGAGGTACAACCAAAGAATCCTGTTAATATGATCTTCTTAAATACACAAACTATTCATTTAAAGAGTAATCTAAACCATGCCAAATCTTAAATCACTCGGGGATTTCAGAGACTTAAGTTATCAGTAATGATTTAAAACAATGCTATAAAGATATAATTTAATGCATTTGATAATGCTAGATTGTCACTTGAAACCCCAACTGGAACTAAAAAAAAAATAGAAAGCACTTTTTCTAGCTTTCAACAATCCTGAAATAGCATGAGGAAACACCAAGACATTTTAAAACTCATATTGCAGTGGATCTGTATAGCTACGATTTCATTTCAGGAGGCACAGCAGGGTGCAAAGAACACTGGATGGAGCAAGGAATCCTGTAATCCAGTCTGATTACTGCTGTTTAGTGAGATTCTACTAAGAATGTGATATTGGGCTGGGTGCGGTGGCATACGCCTGTCATCCCAACACTTTGGGAGGCCGAGGCAGGAGGATCACTTGAGGTCAGGAGTTCGAGACCATCCTGGTCAACATGGTGAAACCGTCTCTGCTAAAAATACAAAAATTAGCCAGGTGTGGTGGCAGGCACCTGTAATCCCAGCTACTCCGGAGGCTGAGGCAGGAGAATTGCCTGAACCTGGGAGGCACAGGTTGCAGTGAGCCAAGATCTCACCACTGCACTCCAGCCTCGGTGACAGAGCAAGACTCCATCTCAAAAAAAAAAAGAATGTGATATTGATTGGAACTCACTAAGAAAAGAAAATACTCCTGAAACACCATATCAGACAAACGGAAATGTAAAATAGTACACCTATTTTCCCTGAAGCATTAAAAAAGTGGTACAATTCAGATAACTATCTGTTTCTCTCTTGACTTATTTTCTATAATCTATAAACTCCACATAGGAATTAGCAGGCAACATAGGTATAATTACAAAGAATATAACTATATAATGTTAGTTATATTACCTCTAGGAGAAAATAAATATAGGTAAATACACAGACACAGAGACATATATTGACATCTAAAACAGTCTAAGTCATAAATATTTATGATTGCAGTTATAACTTACAGGAATGTTAGTTTTTGGTTTTGGTATTGTTTTTGTTTGAGACGGAGTCTTGCTCTGTCACCCAGGTTGGAGGGCAGTGGCGCAATCTCGGCTCACTGCAACCTCCACTTCCTGGATTCAAGCAATTCTCCTGCCTTAGCCTCCCAAGTAGCTGGAATTACAGGTGCATGCCACCATGCTTGGCTAATTTTCTGTATTTTTAGTAGAGACGGGGTTTCACCATGTTAGCCAAGATAGTCTTGATCTCCTGACCTCATGATCTGCCTGCCTCGGCCTCCCAAAGTGCTGGGATTACAAGCATGAGCCACCACACCCAGACCCCCCCTTTTTTTTTAAAGTAAGTCATTACAAACTAGAAATTTTTACAAGTTTTGTTTTTTTGCTTCTTGGATTATCTGCCTCGGAGAGATTTCCAGCTTCAATTTTCAAAGTGCTTGGTAGGAGCTTTCAAAAGCTATAAACACATTCCTTACACATTGCACAACTTCAGCCATTTATGCCACTCATTAGATGAAACTGATAATATGAAAGTAATGCAAGGCAATAAAAATCAACCCCACCAAAAAAAAAACCCTCAGGGAAATCAAATAGTTGGAGGGTTTAATACAATTCTATGTCATCCTTTGGGATTGGTAAACACACCAAGATATCTGCTTCAAAGATAACTGCTTCCAAAGTGCACCAATCAACAGAAAGCAGCTGACAAGATAAAGGGCTAGAATCAAGGATTCTCCCCCAAATAAACTTCTTGCAGCATGTAAGTCAAGGTCAGTGTTTCCTGTCTTCCCCCATCCTTGACGTGTCCATTTTCATCACCAGAGCCAAGGAGTCTTTTAGTGGACACCTACAGAAGCCGAGGACATATGTGGAAGATAAAGGTAGATGGCAGAACTCACCTCCTTGACCGCCTCAATAGCATTGGTGAAGATGTAAATGCTAACAAGCCACTCCTGCGCGCTGGGCTGGGGCTGCATCTCCACCAACACGGTGTAAGTGAACAGCATGAGGAATGCCAAATACGCCATCTGTGAGGAGGACACACATTCCCCAGACGTGAGTGAGAGCAAGAACAGAGCACGCCAAGCAGAAGCAGATGGAGCAGAAACCCAGGCATGAACTTCAACACGATAACACGAACACATAACTAGGACCACCTTTGGGTTATCGATGACCCAGTATCAAGGAAAGCACAACAATCCATAGTCTTCTAGTCTAGGATTTAGAGGCAGGAATGAAATCACTGTTCTCAGATGCATGGAAGGACACATTGTATTGTTCTGCTGGCTCCTGACTGGCATTTCCAGGACCCTGCATGTCCAACAGGGGTGCTGGCAAGCTAACAGCAAGCCCAGGAGGAATCACAGGCCTTCCCCTCCGTCTCAAACATAGAAAGAAAACGTGTGTGAAGCATGCCAGATCTGTAGTGGCAATAGATGCTTATTTTCAAATACAATGAACTGTGGCATTTACCACTGCTGGGAGTTCTATTTTAAGTTGATTAAAATGCTGTGTAATAGAAAAGTTGTGTCCAACTGTGAGCCCTTTTAATTAAGGACTGTTTGTCAATATTTATATCTTCAGCACTCAGCACTCAGCACTCTGCCTGACACATGGTAGACATTCAATAAATGTTTGTCTAATTACTGTGTATATATCTGTATGCCTAGATTTCCAAAGTCTTGAAAGAATTAAGACATAGTGATCACACATATAGATACATAGTGATTAATAGCTTTGTAGTCTTATCTAATATTCTTATATTCTTAAGATATATTCCCAGAAGCAGAATATCTATCCATGCACATTGAAAACTGTGACAAATATTACTAAATTTTCTGGCAGAAAGGCTTTACCAAAGTCCATGCACATTGAAAACTGTGACAAATATTACTAAATTTTCTGACAGAAAGGCTTTACCAATTTACACTATTATCAACAATGTATGAGACTGCAGTCCTCTAAATAGCCTCAGAGACAACACACAGTCCTCACTGATCAATACTTGCATTTAAAAACCTTGTATCGGCTGGACACGGTGGCTCACGCCTATAATTCCAGCCCTTTGGGAGGCCAAGGTCGGC